>NC_045677.1:30460769-30766603 GCF_003331165.1 Xiphophorus hellerii
GTTGCAGCAGCAGCAGAGGCAGCAGCCGCAGTAACATCCGGTCAGAACGCCGCACAGCAGGAACAGAGCCTGCAGCACAAACACACCGTCACACCAGCCTCACCGCAGGGGGAGGAGTCTGGCAGTCCCTCTAAGCTCCACCCCCACCTTGGCCCACCAGGTGGACAGCATGAAGTAGGTGTTGACGTTGTCCTCTCCAAACTGCTGCGCCACGTAGAGCCCCAGGGAGCCGTACGAGTCGTAGATGTTCCTCTTGCTGAGGTCGGCCAGCACCGAGTGAGCGTTGTTCAGCTCCTTGAACTTCTCCGCCGCCTCCGGGTTGTCCGGGTTCTTATCCGGGTGGAACCGCAGCGCCAGCTTCCTGACACCACAAACAGGAAGTCAAGGACGACTTACTTCCTGTTTTCAACTGGGTAGTCCGACTGGAGGACGACCACCGAGTCCAAACTGCTGTGTGACGGACTTACCACTAACCTTTAGAAACATTTCTGGGAGGATTTAAAACTCTTGTTGTTTCAGGCTGTAGAAGAATGTTCTAGTAGGAATGTTCTAGTAGGAATGTTCTAGTAGGAATGTTCTAGTAGGAATGTTCTAGTAGGAATGTTCTAGTAGGAATGTTCTAGTAGGAATGTTCTAGTAGGAATGTTCTAGTGTTAGTAGAAAGGAACTCTAATTTAACTAATCCCCAAACCTGGTAAAGATAAGAAAAATGTAAATAATTTAAGGCCTATCACGCTGTTGAACACTGACTAGAAGATCTTAACCAAAGTTTTGGCAATGAGGTTAAAAACTGGTTTACCTAAAATAATTAGTCAAACCCAATCCGGCTTTCTAAAAGGCAGATCCATCATAACAACATGCGCCTGGTTCTGGACCTTATTGATTATAGTCATTAATAAGAGATGATGGTTTTATGTTGTTTTTAGATTTACACAAATCTATTTATCAATTTATTGTTAACACGTTGAGACATTTTGGATTTGGAAATAGTTTTCTTAATATGATTGGTAATCATATTAAGTATATATATATATTAACATATATATATATACTGTATATATTAATATGAAGCTGTGTGTCTCTGTCACAAGGCTCAGATTCAAAGTAGAAAGAGGAATCAGACCAGGCTGCAGTATCTCGCCTCTCTTATTTATTATAATCACAGAACTACTAGCAATAACAATTAAAAACTCTAATATTGAAGGTTTGGGAATTAATGACCAGAAAATAATCATTAGCCAATTGGCAGATGATACAACCCTCTTCCTAAAAAACAACAAACAAATTCCTGCAGCTCTAAATAAAGTTGTTCTCTCAGCCTCAGGGCTGCAGCTAAATATAAATAAATGTGAAGTTATGAGTATCCATAACTGCTCTGATTCTTCAATTTCCAATATTTCAGTCAAAAATGAAATTAAGTACTTAGGCATGTGGATTACTAAATGTAAAGCTACCAGCGTAAGAAAAAATAAAAAACTGCTGTGAGAGGGGCGGGGCTACATATTCGCAGGGGGCGGGGCTTACCTGTAGGACTTCTTGATGTCGTCATGGCTGCAGCCTTTCTCCAGGCCGAGGATCTGGTACAGAGATTCTCCAGAAGTGGACAGACTGCGCTGCTTCCCGTCTGACATCCTGGTTCATCACCTGGAGGGAAGTGACGTCACACCTTGATGCAGACCGCTGTGACATCACTGTGGCTCCGCCCAGTTGAGAACAGCAGGTGATGTCACACCTTTCCCACTAACTCCAGGAACAAACTGGGACTGATCCAGTTTCCCCATTTCCAATCAGAGCCACCAGACCACGCCAACGCTACTGAGCATGCTCAGTGAGGCTCCCTCCAGGCTGAGCTCACATCAAATAACTGAATTATTTAAGAGAATCAATAACTTTTGAGAAGCTGAGCCTCAGAGTTCATGAAATGTGGGCGGGGCCAGAGGGGACCAATCAGTAAGCAGCTGATCTTAAACAGACGCAATCATTTTAACCGATGGATTAGTAATTAATAGTAATTAATATTCATTCTTCCTCCTCTGGTTTCAGCTCCACATTTCCAGAACGTTTCTCAGCGGAGAAACTGAATCTGAAGTTTATCCGACAGAAAAATAAAAAAACAAAGATATGTATCAAGACGTTATTCTACAGATCCAGCAGGGGTCGCCACAGAGCAGCTCAGGAACACTGGCAGCCAATCAGATCAGCCGGATCCACGAGCCAAACAATCTGATTGGATAAAAGTTCCAGGTAGAGGTCAAGGTTCTGGTTCTGGTCTGGTTCCGGTTCTGGTCCTGGTTTCCCATTGGATACTTGCCCTCTAGCCCCGCCCCCTGGCTAGTTGCATCGTTTCTATTGGTTCCTTTCAGATTCAGACTTCCTACTGAGAGAACGGAGGGGACCATCTGGACCGAATCGGACTCTGAGTGACCCGCGGGTCACAACAGAACTTTCTGCTCCCAGCAGCAAGCCCAGCTGGCCCTGATTTCAGCTCTGTCGGTTCCTGCAGGTCCGATCTAACGGGACCGGATCTGCCAGCAGAACCGGAGCAGAAACCTCTGGATCCTGAACGACGGAAATTAGAACCGGGCCTGAACGTCCAGAAGAAGAAGCCAGCCTCAGATCCCCATGGCTGATCCAGAACCAGATCCAGAACCAGAACCTTCTTCGCTCCACAGAAAAATTAACAGGTCACTGGTTGGGAATACCAGCAGAACCAACATGAAGCTGGTCAGGTGAGTCTGAGAACCCAGCAGAACCAGAAGCTGCCAAGTGTCTCCAGGTGTTTCCAGCTGACTCCAGGTTACCTGCGGCGTTGCGGCGCTCCTCCTCTGGCGGCGGCGGCGGCGTTCTGCTCAGGTGTTCCAGGATCTCTGATGGAACGCATCAAACATTCAGAGCGGCTCAGGTGACGGCCGGCTGCCACGCCTGCTCGGGTTTCGTCGAGAGAGCGTTACCACGGCAACCAGGTGAGACAGGCCAGACATTGGCAGGAACATCCTGACAGCTGATTGGCCAGAGGAGTCAGAGCCAATCAGATCACTCCACCACAGCCTGCAGCCAAGGGGCGGGGCCTGAGCCCAGGAGCTGGCAGCTGATTGGATCAGAAGACCTGAGTCACGAACAGAGACGGGAGCTGATCTGATTGGACCCGGTTCTGAACCCATTCACTGTTTTCATAAAGTACATGGACCTGGACCCAGTTCTGACCCGAACCGGTCCAAACTGGATGATAAGAGGCAGATATAAAGACAGATCTGTTTATTGAGGAGTTTTTACTGAGAGCAGCAGGTTCTGGTTCTGGTTCTGATCGTTACAGAGAAACATTTCAGTAAAATCACATCAGCATGTTCAAAAGCAGCTGTTCAGAGGTGCGAATGGTCCGGTTCCGGTCCGATCGGGTCAGATGGGCATCTGAAGGTCCGAGTACTCGTCCTGCCCCTCCTTCTCCTCTAGGTGGGGCTCTGCATCGTCAGCATCCAGCTGCAGGTCAGAGGTCAGAGGTCAGAGGTCCGGGCTGCACCGAATCCTGCAGTTTGTGGGTTAAGGATGACATCATGGTGACATCACGGTGACATCACTGACTCACACTCAGAAGCTCTCTGGGGCTGAAGAGGCGCGGCAGCAGCAGCATCCTCAGAGGGATGGTCAGCAGCAGCATGAAAGGGAACGCCAGCGCCGCCGCCGTCGCCATGACAACCCACAGCAGGGACAGGCACGTCAGCTGGACCAGCGTGAACAGGTGCATCCGCAGCGTCCTCACCTGGGACGGGACAGGGGGCCGCAGGTCAGCAGGGACCGGGATCGGGTCAGCAGGGACCGGAACCAGAACCGGGCCTTACCTTGCGGACGTAGTTCTGGTCTGGATGGTACTTGGGAGGCATCAGCAGCAGGATGAGACGCTCTGTCAGCTGGATCCCGTTCAGTGACATCACACCCATGTAGAGGAAGATCCCAAACAGAACCGCCAGGGGGATCTGGCGCAGAACCTCTCCGATAACGATGGACAGACCTGACAGAGCCGACCCGTTCAGAACCCAGCAGTCTGGAGGTGACCCAGGTGCTGGTACCGTGACACTGCCTTACCCACTAGAACCGCCACCAAGAACCCAGTCACCCTCTGCTCCTTCACCTCCTGGATGCGCGGCTTGTCTCCGGGGTCCACGGCCTTGCTCATGACGGTCAGGGCGTTGGTATGGGTGACCGAGCGAACCGTGGCGGCGGAGAGCCACGGCAAACCAAACAGGGCTGAGACTCCGCCCACCACCACAATAATCAACAGGTCCAGATGAAACCCGGTTCCTTTCACCAGCATCCTCTCCTTCTTACTGACAATCAGCCTACAAGACAGATAAGACATCTGTCAGCTCACATCAGGACACGGGCCAGAACCTGGACCAGAACGTGGACCAGAACCTGGACCAGAACCACGCGTCAAGAGTCCAGTTCTGCTGAACATTAAGGCTTCATTCCCATCAGCCCTGTTCACTTCGCTTCAGTCCAACTCCAGTCCATTTGCCTATAAAATCCGGTGCGGTTGGTGAGGCGTGAACGCTAATCAACCTTTGACCTCTGGTCCTCCAAACCTCAGTTTGGGTTCAGTTGAAGTGAATTCTGGTTTGGTTGAAGTAAAGTGGACCTGAGAACATATCAAAAGCAGGAAGTGGACTACAGCGCAGGGCATTCTGGGTAATACAACCAAAGCTAACATGCTAGCCTAGCGCTAGCAGTAGAAATGGCTCCTGGTCTTTAGCCAAAGACTAAAGAGAAAAATCTGACGCCTCCATCTTGTTTCCATCTGGTGAAACAGGAAGTTGCTCTCAGTGTCTTCAGAGGTTTTTGTGTCATTTCCTTCTGTGGTTCTTGGTGCAGCGCCCCCACAGGCCAGGAGGGGAACAGGTTGGTTTGAGTCAGAGCCACAGCAGCTGGAGGTTTAATCTATAGGACTATCAGGTGGAAAACAGCCTATGAGTTAATAGAAATGGTCAAAAATAAATAAATAAATTTTTGTTGAATCGTTGTTATGTAAACAAGTCCTAAGACCCAAAGTCATATTACCGGGACCTAGTCCAAAAGTCAGGCAACAAAGTTCCAAACTCTTGAGTCCAAACCAACAATTAGGACCATAATTCTAGTCATGAATCCAAGAGAATCAGGGCCATGATTTTAGTCAAACGTTCCTCCTAAACCCAAACTGACCATAAACCTGGTTAAAAGTCCAGAACCACTTGAGTCTAGTCAGACCAACAAGGGTAAGTGGACCATTTCTGGTTCCAGTTTTAGGTTTTAGAAAGAGATCAATGTTAAAACAATTTGAGTCACAACTCCTAAATGTACAATGATTCCTTATTGGACCTGGTTCATCTTTAGCAGTGACACCTCTGAGGTACTGGTACTGACTACATCCCTGACGAGCAGTAAGTTCTTTACGCTGTGATCTGTGACTCCATGAAGATGAGGATGAAGACCAGGATGGCTGGCAGGATGCTGGCTCCCATCATCCAAACTGGAAACTGGCCATCAGAACCCAACGGAGAAATCAGCCAGCCACGCTTCTCCGGACTGGACACTGAGAATCCGCTGGGAACGTTGAGTTTCTGTAGACCGACAGGAGCAGAGCGGTTCACCGCTGGGGTCAGCAGGATGTGGGATTAAAACAAACTGCACCCTCACCTGGGTGTAGGTGTCTTCCACACTGTAGTCCACCAGAACCATGATGAGGATCGCAATGGGGACCCCAAAGTCTCCAATGATTCGACGGATCTGAAACACAAGGAATGTGGTTTTAGATCCGCAGACGCTGGTCGGCTGATGGAGATGTCCTAAAGTCTTCTCTAGGAGAACTGAGGCTAAGAATCAAAGTCATACAACACTACTAGGCCTCATGGGTCAGTTCTGGTTCTACTGGCCCAAACTGGTCTAAGCTTTAGAAAACTGGACTCCTTCAGACGGTCTCGCAGTAAAATTTCCAAGTTTTCGACAATGGACCAGTTGCTGAGAATCCTGGGAGACACGGACCCAGTTGTTTCTGGTTGAGAACTTTAACCTTTCACCTCTAAACCCTGATAATCAGATTGTGAGCCTCCAGCAGGTACTTTGGGTCTGGGCTGGCCTCTTCTTCAGACCTGGTCAGGGCTGGGGGTGTACTGGCCCCGTCCCTCTGCTCTGGTAGGTACTGACCCGTCCTGGGAAGAAGGAGCTGTTCTTGAACTTCCGCAGGTAGAAGGCGATGAAGTACGTTCCCGCCATGAGGACCAGTGAGAGCAGCGCCGTGTTTGGCTCTCCGGCGGTTCCCCCGGGACTCCCGGCAGTCACCGAGAAGTTGCACAGAGTCGGAGATCCGCTGTTGTTTCCATGGAAACAGTTCTGGAGTGGGTGCTCCTTAAAGATCTATGAGAGAACAGAGAAGAAGTGGAGCGCAGCGGCATCACAGCTGGAGTCTTCTGCAGGCTCCTGGACTGACCTTGACCAGCTTGGCGAAGGTCTCGTAGATGAAGATGAGGGAGATGAGAAAGGAGAAGATCTCCTGAGTGAAGCGAGAAACAAACCGAACTAGGATGCTTCCCTCCAAGGCCACAGTGATGAAGACGATCAGCACCAGCCAGAAGCCGATCCAGACCCGGCCCGTCAGGTACTCGATCTCGTTGTCTTTGCAGAACTGCAGAGAAACACAGAGCGGCCCAGTTCCAGGGAGCGTCCTGACAGCTGTGGGGCGAAGCGGTTTCCACAGAGGAGATGGGAATGATCCCTCACCTCGTACAGACGGCAAATAAACATCTAACAACTGGCTTTTAATTCACATTTTCAATTAATTCAGATTTTTTTAAAAGCGGTTCCATTTCATCTACATGCCGTCCCAGTAACTAAACCCAGTGTCTCTCAACCTCAGGCTGGATCTCAGTGCTGGGCACATTTCCAATATTCTGCTAAAAGTGGAGCTAGTTTTTAGCTTAGCGCTTTAACATTTTTGTTAACTTTGAAAACATTTAGTGCATTTAGCTTCCCCTTAATGATTTTCTCCAGCTAAGCGCTAATTTACTTGACTGTGTTGTAAACTTTCAGTTGAATAAAGTTAGACGTCTATGTTTGGTTAGATTTGGTTATCAACTTTTAGGAATTCTTCAAGTAGCTAAACATTTATATTCATGCTCTTATTTTGAAGGGGATGAGGGCTGCTTACAAAGCAGATACGTTTTGTCTCATTCTCCACCCAGGATGCGGTGCAATAGTTTATTCTGTACCCAGAATGCACTGCAGTAGTTCTAAAATGAACATGCTTTCTGACAAGCTGCTGCATCCTCGGTGCGTGAAGCAGCGTTACGGTAGATCCTTCCTCCAGCAGCTGTTGGACTTCAGAACCAACAAACTCACCAAGTTTTCACTTTCCTGCTGGTACTTGCAGTTTTACTGTCAGTTTTCGGTAAACAGTTTGTTCTTTTAATGCACAAATACTGTACACATGGACATGTTGGACATTTTCAGAGTAGGCAGTCTTTATTAAATGTATCTCTGTCCTCACTGTACAGTTTGCAGTTTTCTTTCTACTGGATTCTATTGTCTGAACCAGGAGAGCTCACCGTGTAGAAAGCTTCCTCAAACACCAGCAGAGGTCCAGAGAAGCCGATCACCAGCAGAGGCTGAGCTCCCAGTATGCTGAACACGATGCCCTGCATCGCCGTGGCAACGATCAACTCGGACACACCGATCAGACCCTCGGTCTTCTCGCCTGGATCACAGGACAGAGGTTAAAGGTCGTCCTGCTGGTTGTCCTCCATCCCTGCTGAGGGCCTCGCTCACCAAGCAGTCCGCCGAAGGTGATGGCAGGAGACAAGGCAGCGAAGTAGATGAAGATGATGGCCGCCATGCACTGAGGGTTCAGAGCATCCTGAATGTCACTGAGGTACTGAGGGTACCGCCGGGTCACATCCTGGATCAGACCGCCAAAGAGACGACCCGAACGCCTCAGAGGAGCTTCGGCGGACTTGAAGGGAACCAGAGAGTCTGAGAGAGAAGATCAGCGTGAAGTCAGAGGAGAGAAAACGCAGCGACCTGCAGCCAGGCCACCGCCAGGCTGATGATCCAGAACAATCACCACATGTCAATCCTTTACTGAAGCAAAAACATTCTCCTTAGGTGTGTGTGCACGGTTGCTCGTTCTGTGTGTCTCTGTGTCGCTCTGCGATGGACTGGTGACCTGTCCAGGTGACCCAGCCTTTTGCCCTTTGACCTCTGGAGAAAGGCACCAGCACCCGTCGCAACCCCACTAGAAATAAGCGTGTTGGATGATGAACAGTCTGGTTATTGTTAGAATTATTTCCTGATGCCCTGAGCCTCTCTCTGTCTGTCCAGCCAGGACTTTTCTTCAGCTTTCAACCTCCTCAGTATTTAAGCTTCTCTTTTTCAGTCACTGCTTGCCGGATCCTTTCGTTAATTTCCTTGTGTTCCTTTGCTGATTTCCTTATTGAGTATGTTTTGCTCTTTGCTCCTGCTTGGCTTCCCGTGTATTTTATAACTCAATCTTCATGAGGTCTTCGAACCCATTCGCCGCCTCCGTTTCTGCTTTTGGGTCCAACATCAACCACCACCCATCATGACCACACTGATGTTTGAATGTTGATGCTATATTGTTATGCTCATTTCTGCTGCCTGTCCTCAGTCCATTTGTTCCTTTAACCATCATAAGTTTGATGGTAACATTTCCAGAAAAGCTTATTCAAGTAATTAATTTTGGTTTTAGTTAATAGCAGAGCCTCTAAGGAGAAGACAGTCAGCCACCTTTGTCCTGCTGAAGGCTGCTTTGCTTCTCCTGCAGCTTGCTGCTCTGCTCTCTCTCTCCGTTCTGCAGCGTCTCTCCTTGGCAGCGAGGAGCCGAGAGCAGAAGCTCCTCCCTGCTGGCGTCAGGCGGGGGCAGAAGCACGCTGCGCTGCAGGAAGCGGTCGACGGCCGTCAGCAGGTCCTGCTGGCTCTCTGCTCGGTACGCCGCCTCATGGAAGCTCTGGAAGAGAACGACCACATGTTGTGGCGCCACCTGGTGGGCGTTTCCAGGAACATGAGCAGGAACGCACCTGGTCTGACATCAGCGTGGACACGGAACGGCCGATCTGGTGGTACTCCAGGCTGGCAGTAGGAGGGCCCAGCAGGAGGAAGAGGAACCGGACTGGGACGGAGACTTCCAGAACAGAGTCCAACAGAACCGCTTCCTGCAGTCGCACAAAGGCCAGGACGGGCCGGTCCAGGAAGCCCACGCTGCCTGCAGTCACAGCACAGGGAGAAATGAACCTTCTGCAGATCTACTGGATCTACAGCACCAGGAACGTGACCTGCTGCGTCTGGACGCTCATTCACACACACCAGTCCTCTAAAAGGTTAAAGGTCATATGAACCCAGGTTGAAGTCCTGATCGGATGAAGTTGATGTAGAAGGGAGAACAAAACTTCACCTGGATGCTGCCAGGAGGTCAGAGGTCGGGTCCTGTTAAAAGTCCGTCTCTTCATGCAACACTACGCTACCCATAATGCATCTGTTTGTTTTGTAATTTCAGGTTAATCTCTGCGCTTCGATGTGATACTGGATCCACGGATCAGGAGCCGCCGTCAATCATTCGTTCATCACGTGTGTGTGAGACCTGTGTGTGTTTTTACCATGTTGGTCAGTTACTAGTCCAGGGTGGGAAATTGTTGTCGTGTTTCTCTGGCTACCGATAATATCTTAAGTATCGTTATTATAATTGTAGAGGTGAAATTTTCCATCCTCTTTTCTGGAGGTTTTGTGTTGTTCACATTTATTTAACTGATCATTCATGTGTGTTGTTGTGCTGCCCTCTAGGGGATTTTCTCTGGTACTGCGTGTCATTGTTCTTACTGCATCTATGTATGGTAATTAATGCACACACACACACACACACACACACACACACACACACACCAGCCTCATAATCCGTTCCCTCAGACCGTTGGAGTCGACTGCTGGATGATCTGAAATCAATACTCTGACCTTCACCTTGACCTTGACCCTGACCTTGACCCCCCTGTCCTTACCCACAAGGACGACGGCGGCCTCAGCTCGCTCCATCAGCTTTCCGTCAGGTTGTGATCCGCATGGCAAAGTCTCCTGCTGGACAGAGGTCAGAGGTCATCCAGCTGTGTGAGGCGCCAGAGCTGACACAAAAATGAACATTTTCAAAATGATTGAAAAGTCAGTTTCCTAACAACAACCAACTTTCAGTCTGGTTTCCATGGTTTCCATAGTACAGAGTCTGGCCTAGTCAAAGTGCTCCAACCACAGTGCTGATTCTGTTGGACCTCGGTGTTGACCCGGTTGTGTTAGTGAACCAGTAGCAGGTTCTCATATGGGTGACATGGCAACCGCCCAGGGTGGCACCCTGAGGGCGGGGAGACAATCTAGATCTATAGCTCTATAGCTATAGATCTAGAGTCAGCACAGCTGCTGCTGCTGGATCAACCTGCTGGTCCTGGTTCTGGTTCTGCATCCAGAACCAAACATGAAGAAGCAGCATTCAGCTTCTATGCTTCCAGAAAACTGAAAAACAGCCGAAACCCTGAGTTCCTTTAAATCCAGACTGAAACCTGATCAGATTATTATTATTGCTTTGATTATTAATAACTGGAATATTGATCAACATGGTAGATGAAGATTCAGGTGACGACTGAATGTATCGTCTGATTGATTATTGCCGACTGATCGATGGTTTCATGGTGAGAAGCTAAACTGACTTCACCTTCCTGCTGACATCAGCCTCTCTGTGATTGGCTGTGTTCCTGGAGAGCTCTGATTGGCCGGTGCGTCTGCCAATCAGGGAGGAAAGGTCAGCTGCAGAAATGTTCCTGCTGAACCAGCGAGGATCCTGCTGATCACTGGGAGGACTGGGAGAGACAGGAAGTAGTTCAGCAAAGGATGGATGTGAGACTATAGAACCAGCTGAGAGGTGAACTGAATAATATGTGATGGACAGGTGGAGGACAGGTGGGGGCAGTGTTGTGTTGTAGTACTCGACACCTGTCTTGGTCCCGAGACCATTTTTTGATGGTCTCGGCGCTGAGGACTCGGGATTTTATTTCAAGACCAGTGAAGACTGCAACTGTGGGAATATCACTAAACGTACAGAAAACTGTCCGGTTTATTTAACATGTTTGTTTTCACTGGATGCCAAACGCACCGATTAAAATCCAACCAATAAGGTGTTTCTGTTACTCCCCTGCCCGGCGCTCTGAGACATGCTCAGTGGTTTTCTTTGAGCAGCAGAAGATTTCTCTGTCTAATCGTCAATAATTTAATTGCGCTGCATAAACCATCAGCTAATTCAGCAGAACTTCGCTTTCACACACGGTGGGACTATAACTTTAATCAGATTACTGATTACTCCTTGAAAAAGTAACTCCGTTAGATTACTGACTACTTGATTTGGAAAGTAACTAAGTTACATTAAAAGTAACTTTTTTAGTTACTTTCAGCAGCTGCTAACAACAACGCTGTGAAAATGACATTGATCTTTGCCAAAACTTAATTGTAAGTTATTTTATAATAACATCAACAATGTGTCTCCATTTATAAGGTTGAACTGAAGGGGAGATTTTTTAATTGTTACAGTACAAAAAAAAAAACGTTAGTAATTTGTGCAGTTTTTGTGTTTTCCACTATTGTCTGGAAAACTCTAAGGATTTTAACCCTCAGCCTCCAGGTTCTGCGTTTGGTGTCAGAGGTCAGAGGTCAGAGCTCCTCCTGCGGCTCCACAGTTGAGATGGCTGCTGCACAGATTAGTGACATTTATCTTAATATTAATAATTATAATGGCGTTTAGTTGCACAACTTTACAGACTCGTTCATTCGTGGCTGTTTTCACGTTTATTGCTCTGTTCATATTAGTCTCCATGTTTCCAATGTTCTGGACATCTGGACGTCATTCACAGGTAATAGATTAACTTTAACAGAGACGCAGCAGGACGGGTCATCCTGGAAATGATGGACAGGGAGAGTCTGACTAAAACTAGCTGCAGGTCAGACACATTCTGGGGTTTCTGTCTGTTTATTTCCAAGCCCAAATGAACAACTTCACCTTCAAAAACCAGCCCAGAAAGAGACTCATTAAATTTGCTAACAACTTTAAAAAATAAAGCCAACAGCCACTTATAATAATCAGACTTGGCGACAGAAACTCAAAATAGTTCCTGTTTTTCTACCAACAAAATGCGCATCTCCCTCCATTGTTTACGTTTCTGTCGCTGTGGATACTGTCGCATAGAAACGGCGATCACTCGACAAGACGCACAGAGGAAATACAATTAAATTCCAAAAGAAAATAGTAACGCAAAATGATTTTGATAAGTAACTGTAGTCTGACTACTGGATATGAAATAGCAAAGCGTTAGATTATTAGTTACTGAAAAAAGTGGTCTGATGTCAGTAACGTGTTACTAAGTGACGCGTTACTGACGTCGCTGCTTAGAACAGAAGCTCAAAGAAAGGTAAACTCTGTGACGTCATGTTAGCAAAGCTAGCTGTACAGAGACACATAAGCATTTGTGATGGAAAAAAAAAGTCACTCACTGCGCTGAATTATTGTGCGGAGGTTTGGGACATATATGGGACAACACGGTGTCCAAAAGTCTGCAATATAGTGATGTGACATTCACAAACGATCCGATTCTTCTGAACTTCTCTTCACTAAGAAGATGTGACTGGAGCCTCACTGAGAGCCGTTCTTTGGTGCATTATATACATTGATATTTATTTAATTAGGAAATAAATAAAACACAAGAACAAAAGCACGCAGAGCATGCGCATTGCTCTTTGATTGTTTTTGTCACCTGTCATGTGGCAGAGTTACAGCGTTGTGCTGCCTGGCTTCATGCAGCAGGACAGACGGAGGCACCGCCATGTTTAACGGTGCAGACTGCTGGTTTCTGACATGAGTGATATGGGCGGCTGCTCAGGGCGTTATCTTTTTAGGATGGCAGGAGACCTCAGCGGATTGTGGCACAGAGATGGAAGCAAAGCAGAATGAAGAAGAGTTTGAATTGATAATGATTATTTCAGCTCTAAGTATTTAATATCTGGGTGTTTTTATGGAAATGTGGATCTTTCAGGTCAATTTGAGAAGCAGTTTTGATCATATTTCACATTTTGTCATGTAGCGCAGGGCGCCGGTCTTGGTCTCGGGTTAGGTGGTCTTGACTACAACACTGGGTGGAGGACAAGTGGGGGACAGGTGGAGGACAGGTTTAGGACAGGTGGAGGACAGGTGGTGTACCTGTGCGGCAGCAGCAGAGTCCTCAGCACGTTGTCTCCGTCTCCGGTTCTGACCTGCTCGCCGTCCAGCAGACGCTCCACCACCTGCTGGGCCACGCCCCCCAGACTGCTCTGCTGGAGGTCCAGAAGAACAGCGCCTGCAACCAGAACCAGAATCAGGGCTCGCTGTTCAAACCTCCACCCAGGAGACCGGGGGACATCGTCCTCACCGTCGGACAGCAGCTTCTGCAGGACCAGCAGGGACTGGACAGACAGGGGGACGGTGTGAGCCGTCTCCTGGTCCTCAGAACCCGTCCACCGACCCGACTCCCTCCACTGCAGGTCCTGGTTCTGGTCCATCACCAGCTCCTTCAGCAGCACAAACATCTGACTCACACGCACACACACACACGCACAGTGTGACTGGAGACGTCCTCTGATGAGGCTGGACCTCCTCCGTGTCCTCTGACCCGTCTCAGCACCAAATCAGCTTACAGACCTGGCTAGAACCTGCTGAACTGGGTCAGTTCAGAACCAGAACCCAACCAGAACCTGAAATACTTCAGATTAAATCAGAACCTGAAACCCAACTGGACCTGACCTGCAGCTGTACCTGGTTCTGTCTGCTCCTCGGGTCTAGACCCAGCATACTGGAGACCAGCAGAACTGGACCTGCTGCAGAGCTGAGCCCAGACTCTACCTGATGTCCTCACCTGTCCCCGCCCCTGGATGCCCCGCCCCTAATCCCACCTGGATTAACCAGGATCAGCTGCCGGTTCCTGTTTCAGCCTCAAACATTCCACAGCTTTTGTTGTCGTCTTTCACCCGGTTCTGTTCCCACCGGGTCTCCTGATGTCCTTGTGTTGAACCCGGTTCTGACCCAGTTCTGTTCCCACATCACTAGCCTGTTAGCATGTAGCATGCTAACACTCATCCCTATTAATTAAAGAGATAAAATGATGCTGAATGACCTATGACCTATAGAGGGTCAGAGTCAACATGTTAGGCTCCTAACCCTGACCCCAGCAGGTGGCAACTCACCTGAATAATGTGTCACCCTGGTTACCTTGGCTACCTTAGTTACGTTGGTCACCTTGGTTACTTTGGACACCTTAGTTACCTTGGTTACCTAAGTCACCTTGGTTACCTTGGATGCGGGGACGATGCGTCCTCTGGAGCTCTGCTTCACCTGGTGATGCTGAACAGCTGGAATATCATCTGACCTTTGACCTGAGTGGGTGGAGTTACAAGAGAGGAAACATGACTCTGAGTTGATTTAACTGTTACAATTTTCAAAATAAAAGCAGTGAGAAACTTGGAAGAGAAGCAGAATGAGATGATAGAAGAGGTTCTGGTTCTGATCCAGATGATCACAGCCTTCTCTCAGAGCGGTTTGAACATGTTGCTATTGAGGGATCGGCAGCAGACTGGTTTCATCCCAGTGATCCCAGTTTGTTGCTGCTTGTCCTCCGGCTCCAGGGCTGGTGGAGTCCCACAGGGTTCTGGACTCGGCCCGATCCGCTTCACTGTGGTTCCAGTTGGTGAAACCACCAGACAGCACAGGAGAAATTTTCTGCTGATGACACCCAGATTTATGTATAATCCAGGTTAATCCAGCCTGTTAGGGTAGATTACAAGCATTAAAACCTGGACGGCCCCAAACTTCCTGCTTTAAGTTCTGACCCGATTGAAGTTGTTTGTTTTTAGACCAGATCCTCTGAAGAGAACCTGATCAGTGGATCAGTGATCCCTAACCCTGAGTTATTTATCCAGGATGCTGTGTATTCCCACAGGAAACAGTTTCTAGGATGACCTTGTGACCTTTCTCCAGTCTGAGCTGGTTGTGAATGTGGAGAAGATGGAAGCGACGGTTCACCCTGGAAACCATCTGGACCCGCTCCAGGTTCATGCCTTTTATTTTAGTTTCCCTTTTAAGGCACATAGAAAACGAGTTGTGAGCCTTTAAAACGAAGGTCGTGTTTTGTGACGGATCCTGATCGTCAGAACCTGGTATCAGCAGCGTTCTGATGGATCATCAGACATTTTGGATATGAATGTGCTGTCAGGTTTGGACTAGGCCGCAGCGTCTCAACGTCTCCTGTAGGAGAAACCACCACTTGATGATCCTGGTTTCTAAAACTGTGCTGCAGCTGATTTAATGTCCCTGCTGCAGCAATCTGCTGCTGGCCGTTCTTTACGCTGCTGCAGCGTTTTCTGCTGCAGGTTCTTGGTGAGCTCAACTAAAAACCCGCCTGTTTAGGATTGGATTTAAAATGTAATCAATTACAAATTTAACTTGACTTAATGTCATGTTTTGATTATTGATTCTATGTTGCTTTGTGTTTCTGTTTGTAATGATGTAAAGCTCTTTGAAATGTCTGCTGCTGAAATGTGCTATACAAATAACATTTGATTGATTGATTGGTTGATTGGTTGATTGATTGGTTGGTTGGTTGGTTGGTTGGTTGGTTGGTTGGTTGGTTGATTGATTGATTGATTGATTGATTGATTGATTGGTGTTGGACAGAGAGAGAGAGAAGCGAGGATTCAGAGACGGAACCGACTCCAGATCTCATTTCTTTGGATTTCATCTACCACTGCTTTAATCTGTAAATGTTTTAGTTTAGTTTAGTTTAGTTTTAGTTTAGTTTAGTTTAGTTTTAGTTTAGTTTAGTTTGGTTTAGTTTAGTTTAGTTTAGTTTAGTTTTAGTTTAGTTTAGTTTAGTTTAGTTTAGTTTGGTTTTGGTTTTAGTTTACTTTAGTTTAGTTTAGTTTAGTTTAGTTTGGTTTTGGTTTTAGTTTAGTTTAGTTTAAGTTTAGTTTAGTTTAGTTTAGTTTAGTTTAGGTTTAGTTTAGTTTAGTTTGGTTTAGTTTGGTTTTAGTTTAGTTTTAGTTTAGTTTAGGTTTAGTTTAGTTTAGTTTGGTTTAGTTTAGTTTAGTTTTAGTTTAGTTTAGTTTAGTTTAGTTTAGTTTGGTTTTGGTTTTAGTTTACTTTAGTTTAGTTTAGTTTGGTTTTGGTTTTAGTTTAGTTTAGTTTAGTTTAGTTTAGTTTTAGTTTAGTTTAGTTTAGTTTAGGTTTAGTTTAGTTTAGTTTAGTTTGGTTTAGTTTGGTTTTAGTTTAGTTTAGTTTTAGTTTAGTTTAGTTTAGTTTGGTTTTGGTTTTGGTTTTAGTTTAGTTTAGTTTAGTTTAGTTTAGTTTGGTTTTGGTTTTGGTTTTAGTTTAGTTTAGTTTAGTTTTAGTTTAGTTTGGTTTTAGTTTAGTTTAGTTTTAGTTTAGTTTAGTTTGGTTTTGGTTTTAGTTTAGTTTTAATTTAGTTTAGTTTAGTTTAGTTTAGTTTAGTTTAGTTTGGTTTTGGTTTTAGTTTAGTTTAGTTTAGTTTAGTTTAGTTTAGTTTGGTTTTGGTTTTAGTTTAGTTTAGTTTAGTTTAGTTTAGTTTAGTTTGGTTTTGGTTTTAGTTTAGTTTAGTTTTAGTTTAGTTTAGTTTTAGTTTAGTTTAGTTTAGTTTAGTTTTGGTTTTAGTTTAGTTTAGTTTGGTTTTGGTTTTAGTTTAGTTTAGTTTAGTTTTGGTTTTAGTTTAGTTTAGTTTTAGTTTAGTTTAGTTTAGTTTAGTTTGGTTTTAGTTTAGTTTAGTTTAGTTTTAGTTTAGTTTAGCCTCTTCAGAACCAGAACATTTATCTCTCCAGTTTTAACCTGATCATCTGTTTCTTTCATCTCCAGATTATCTGCAGCTTTAGAATCTAATCTGATCTTCAAGCTGAATCTTTTTCTCCATCAGTCTTTCAGCTGGTCCAGATCGGGTTCTGGTTCTGGTGGTTCCCTCCTGATGGACCTTTAATCTCTGCAGCCCACAGCAAGAGCTCAGGTTACCATGGGAACCGGCTAACCAGCTCTCCTCATGACACATTCATTCATCCGTCCAATCAGCTGCCAGCACAGAGTCAGCTGACCCGGTTCTGTCAGAACTGCTCGACTTGAAGGTTCTGATCCAGTTCTGATCCGGTTCTCCTTCAGCAGGATCAGAACCTACAGTGAAGGTTGATCCACACCCGGTTCTGGATCAGCGGTTCTGACCATCAGCAGCTGTCGGTCCTGTTCGGGTCAGAACGACCCGCATGTTGGACCACCATCAGAACCAGAACCTTCAGAGCAGCAGAGTGTCGGCAGCTGGTCCAGTTCGGACAAAGTTCTGACCCGGACCGGTTCGTGGAGACATCAGAACATGACGGAACCACAGCAGGAGACACTCGGACCTCCTCCAGAACCTTTTGGACCTCAGGAACCTCTGCAGCAGGTTCTGAACCAGAACAGGATCAGAACCCTGACCCATTTCATGGCGCTCACCTGGAGAGTTCTGCTGGTCCAGAACCGGCTGTTCTTCATCATCGCGGCGGCAGTGAGGAAGAGGAGCCGCTGGGTTCTGGTTCCGCTCCATGCAGGGTCAGAGGTCAGAGGTCAAACCTGAGGAGCAGCAGCACAGGTCAACGGCCTGACGATGATGATGAAGGTCCCTCAGGCTGAGCTTCATCTTCATCATCACCTCCATGCAGGAACCATCAGAACCAGAACCAGAACCTCCTGATGGGTCTGTGTGTGTGTGTACCTGCTGGGTGTGCTGGTCCGTTTCGGTGCTGCCGGATCAGAACCAGCCGGGCTGCAGCGTTTCTTATAGCGACCCATCTGTGTGGGCGGAACCAGAACCCGGTAATTATCTGAGCTGAACCCAAACATGTTTACCTGGAAACACCTGAGAGCCGCTGGAGGCGCCGGTTCCCACAGAACCATACGGACTGGACCGGGCCGGGCCCGAACCAAGCTGATGAATTTCTCCAGCATGATGAAAAGAAAGACGTCAGCAGGTTCTGAAACTTCAGAACCGGGTCCGGTCGGACCAGCTCCTGGTTCTCCTCCGTGCTGGTTTCGCTCCAGAAGGTCCTGGAGGTCCAGATCGGGTTGGTCGCTCCAGAAATCCGGTCCACTTGGTCTGGAACTGAGGTTCTGGTGGGTTCTGATCCCTACTGTGGAGGAATGGGCCCACCGTATGATACCTCCACCACCATTCTCCTCAGGGTTCTGGACCCAACAGAACCACACTGGTTCCACCAGTCCAGAATGCCACACCTTCCTGGACTGGTCTGGTTCTGGTTCTGATAATGGCTCGGTGTTCCTCTGATCACAGAAGCTGCTCTTCCTCCAGTCCAAGAAAGATCCGGTTCTGGTGGGTTCTTCAGAACCATCCAGCTGATGCTAAAGCTAGCACAGCTAACGGCGTCAACAGGTTCATGCGGCTTTGGACCGGCGTGGCGTCCTGGACCGGGTCGGGACCGGCGTGGCGTCCTGACCTGGTCGGGACCGGCGTGGCGTCCTGGACCGGGTCGGGACCGGCGTGGCGTCCTGGACCGGGTCGGGACCGGACCGGGTCGGGACCGGCGTGGCGTCCTGACCGGGTCGGGACCGGACCGGGTCGGGACCGGCGTGGCATTCCTTCTTGTTTCTGTTTCTAAACGATTTTAATTTTGTTAACAGGAAACAGATTCACTGCAGGAGGAACTTCCTGAAACAAAGATCTACGGTCGGATCAGAACCAGGAGGAGGGGCGTCATCATCGTCATCATCATCATCGTCATCATCATGTCAGTCAGATTATCAGTGAATCACGACTAAAACACCAAACATCATTTATTTAAACTCATGTTGTCACAACACACAGCTGTTCTTAGCCCCGCCCCCTCCTGCTCACTGTCGTCACGGAGACGCACTCAGTAAACACAGCAGGGCGACTCACCTGTGGGAACCTGCACACACACACACACACACACACTGCTACACACACACACACACACTGCTACACACTAAAAACACAGAGCTGCATCCGCTCCGTTACAGAACCACATAATGGGTCAAAAGTTCTGGAGGTTCTGGAGAAATGATGGGAAACAACAATGGGACACATGTAGGACCCAGGACGGGTCATCAGAACCGGGTCAGTCCTGCTCTTCCTTCGTCGCCTGGCTCCTCCTCTTCCTCAGCTCCTCCAGCCCGTCCTGGATCCGCTCCAGTGCGGCCCGGTCTCCAGCCTGCTGGGCCCGGTCCAGTGCCTCCTGATAGAACCGGGCAGAGTCACCCAGCCGGCCTGGGGACAGAACCACAACCAGAGGTCAGAACCACAACCAGAGGTCAGAACCAGAACCAGAACCAGAACCAGAGGTCAGAACCAGAACCTTAGGTCGGAACCAGAACCAGAGGTCAGAACCAGAACCTTAGGTCGGAACCACAACCAGAGGTCAGACCCAGAACGGTCCGGTCTGTCCAGATGAACTCACCTGTGTGCAGCAGGATCCCCGCCAGGTTCTCCAGCAGAACGTGGTGATCCGGATTTTCCACGGAGACGCTGAGGTCCACCGCCTGCTGGATCAGAACCAATGCGTCGTCATGACGACCCTGCAGGTCCAAGATGGTGGCCAAGTCGCTCATCAGGACCAGTGTCTGATGGAGACACAGAAGAGTTCAGACTAGGTGTCTCCGGTGGTGTCACCAGGTGCGTCTACCTGTGGGTGATCCTGTCCCTGCTCCTGGCGGCAGATGTCCAGAGCTTTCCTGTAGTCATGTCCAGCCAGGTCCAGATCCATCCTTGAGACTCGGTACCGCGCTCGCGAGTCCAAACACAAACCCAGCAGAAGGTGAGTGTCTTTCCTCAGAGCTTCCTGCTCCTCTGGAAACAGAAACACACAAGTCGCTGAAATGTCTCACCTGTCCCCTCTGTCTCACCTGTCCCCTCTGTCTCACCTGTCCCCTCTGTCTTCTCGTCTTCTGGTTGCTTCTTGTACTTCTCCAGTTTAGCCTCCAGTGATTCCACACAGAATCTGAAACCGTGTTCGGCCAGCTCCGCCCTTCACAATAGAAGAGAAAAGTTAATGACCTTTGACCTCTGATAACTTTGACTAACCAGTACCAACATGGTCCTGATATACAACTGGACACGAAGTGAACTGGTTCTTCAGGTGATCTGGACATTAAGTGAACTGGTTCTTCTGGTGAACTGGACACGAAGTGAACTAGTTCTTCCGGTGGCCCCACCCCTTACCTGTTCTGCTCAGCGTAAATGGTAGCCAGCTTCAGAGACATCTCAATGACAGCGTTGTCGTCCTGGAAACAGACAGGAAGTGAGGTGGTGTTTTCAGCCAAATGGAGGGTCTAACACTGAACCAGCTCAGGAAGAACTGAAGCAGAACACCTGGGCAGGTGAGGGGAGCTAACCTCTGGAGTTCCTCCTGCCAGCATGTAGCTCATGGCTGCTTTGAAGAGCTTCTCTGCCTGAGAGGAAGAGGAGCAGAGATGAAGATGAGGAGAACCAGCTGAAAGGAACCAGCCTGGATTGGACTGGGCCGTACTCACGCTGTCCAGCTGACCCTGAATGTAGGCCAGGTTCGCCATCTGAGGAGGACGTCACTGATCATTCAGTTAGCAATTACACAGCAGGACAGAGGACAGACAGGGGGACACACAGAGGACAGACAGGGGGACACACAGGGGACAGACAGGGGGACACAGGGGACAGACAGGGGACACACAGAGGACAGACAGGGGACAGACAGAGGACAGACAGGGGACAGACAGGGGGACACAGGGGACAGACAGGGGACACACAGAGGACAGACAGGGGGACACACAGGGGACACACAGAGGACAGACAGGGGGACACAGGGGACACACAGAGGACACACAGAGGACAGACAGGGGACAGACAGGTCACCTGGCTGTAGGTGTAGATGATGGCCTGGTTGTTGTGGGTCTGCTGAGCGAGAGCGACCGCCTGGTGGAAGAAGGACGAAGCCGCCTGCAGATTTCCTCGATGCACGCTGAGCTGCAACAGAAAGTGGACGGTTACTCTGACCAACTGGACCCGCAGGACTCGTCGCTCTAGTCCAGATGACCCGAGTCGGAGTGAGATTTGTCGGTTCCCGCCTACTGAAGCCGGCCGCAGAGGTCCGTCCCGCGGAACAGACGGGCCTCTGGTTCTGGATGAGTAAAGGTCGGGCTCGGTTCTGAACATCCCGCCCTCGAGTCCGGACTCGGTTTCTGGGTCTCCCGGCTCGTCTCAGCCGACGTGGGAACACAGAACTTCCTGTTCTGTGTTCCCACGTCGCCGTGTGTCCTCTGTCTGTCTCGGTTCTGGTTCCGGTCCACGTTCTGGTACCTTGGCTTTCTTCAGCAGCAGAATGATGTCGTCCTCCTTCCTCTGAGCTTCGTCCCTCTGGTCTTCATCGGTGGCGCTGAACAGGGAGAACGCTGCAGGTCAGCAGAGAGAGACAGGTCAGAGGTCAGCAGAGAGAGACAGGTCAGAGGTGAATCCCCAGGTTTCTGACAGGTGAGTGACTGAACCTACCGACTACCGCCCACAAACCTCCTCCTCTTCTTCGGTGGTGTTTTGTGCCGTCTTGACGTCTGCTTTGTGCCTCCCAGCATGCTGCGCGGCGTCTCGCCTCAGAAACAACCCGAGCAGAGGTCAAAGGCCACCTGTAGGGGCGGTAAGCTGTTAATGCAGGCGGTCCAGGTGAGCCCAGGTTCCCTGCGGTGGATGAGGTATTGATACGTCATCAATATTAATAAAAGCTAGAGCCAATCAGAAACCGCCATGAGGAGAAGCTGCTGATGTTGGTCGGTACTGACCTGACCCCTCCAGAACATCTGGACCGGCTCAGAGTTCGGCTGAGGATGGTTCGGAGTACACAAGAAGCCGCCATCTTTACTATTTACATAAAATGAACGGAAGTCATGCTATGAAATGCCGCACTTCAAAATAAAAGCCTTGAAATCTACATTTCCGCAGATTTTCAGCAAATATAATAAAAAAATAATTGGTGTTTTATTTTTCCGAACTGATTTTAGTTCATTTTGGTAAAATTTCTGAAAGCAGAACCAGAGGTAAACATCCAACAGGGAGATGTGAGTGTGGTGTGAGCATCATAACTACAGGCTGAGTGGAGAAAAATTAAAACAAGAATTAAGGAAACATGTTGTGGAGGCACTAAGAGTGAATACACACAAGATCAATAAAGCATTTATTAAATTTCTAAAGGAAATGGGATTTTATATATAAAATTTTAGTTTAAGTAGAAGAGAAACATCCTGTGGGGCTCACTCCAGCACAGTAGGTGGCGATAAAACGGATGTGACCCGCCTTAAAACTCAAGAAGAAGAAAACCAGCGCTAGGAGGTTAAAGCAGTTTTATTTTGGTTCTGAACTGTTCAGGGAATAGATTCATTAACTGGGTCAGAATCAGGAAAACTGATCCTGGTTTTGAATGTTTTCAGCATGAAGAAGCAACTTTGACCGACCCGGTTCTGTCCAAGTCAGCAGTGAAGGTCAGGGATGGAGGGGGTTCAACCTGCAGGTCCAGAACCAAACATGATGCTACTGGTCTGAACCAGAGGTCCAAAATAAACCACATCAGGCTCAGCTGATCAGACCTGTGACCTCTGACCCTCCAGCTGTCAGTGGGGACATCTCTCTGGAAGACGGAACCAGAGTGACGTCATGGACCCAGAACAGAACCGGGTCCAAACATTCAAGATTTTTTAATCAGAGACTATGTTAGCAGCAAATACTGGTCCAACGGCTGGATTCCTGGTTCTGACCCGGTCCTTTTACATCTCCAGAACCAGGAATAAAGACCATCTCCGAGCAGAAGAGGAATCACTCCGACTCTTTATTCTGCCTGGTTCAGTCCAGTTAATCAGGTTGGTCCAGTTTGTCCAGCTGAGGACTGCTACAGTGTGCTGACCTTCCTGGCATTCTGCTCAGCAGAACCAGCTGTGCTCTCAGCCCAGAACCGGCTCACTGGGCCGGCCGGTGGTCCGTGAACCTCTTCAGGTGGAACCTCAGGACTCCTTTGGTCTTAAAGGTCTTGCCGCAGCTGCAGACGTGCGGGCGCTCGCCGGTGTGGTCCAGCTGGTGCACGCGCAGCAGGGAGCTGGTGAAGAAGAACTCGCCGCAGGTGATGCAGTAGTGGTTCTTTTCGCCGGTGTGCGCGGCGCGCTGGTGGGTCAGCAGAGAGCCGGACGTGATGAAGGTCCGGCCGCAGTCGCGGCAGCCGAAGGGGCGCTCGCCGGTGTGAATCCTCTCGTGGGCCCTCCAGGAGTTGTGGTAGGAGAAGGCCTTGTCGCAGTAGGAGCACTGGTAGAGCTTCTCCTTGGTGTGGCTGAGCCGGTGCATCTTCAGGTAGTGAGCGATGGTGAAGCTCTTGCCGCAGTCGGCGCAGCTGAACGGCTTCTCGCCCAGGTGGAACAGCTTGATGTGAGAGTTGAGGTGGGACGACTGGGTGAACCTCTTGCCGCAGGTGGTGCAGAGGAAGGGCCGCTCGCCGGTGTGGGTGACCATGTGGGCCTTGAGGTGCGGAGCCTGTGTGAACCTCTTGCCGCACTCGGCACAGCCGTAGGGCTTGAGGCCCGTGTGCGTGCGGTCGTGCAGCTTCAGGCCCTGCAGGCTGGAGAAGCACTTGCTGCATTCGGAGCAGCGGTACTCCCTCAGGTCCTGGTGGACCCGCTGGTGGCTGCGCAGGCCACCCAGCAGCTTGAAGCCTTTCCCACAGGTGGGGCAGGTGTGCGGCTTCCTGCTGGAGTGGGTGGCCTGGTGGACCTTCAGGCTCTGAGGGTTGCTGAAAGTCTTGGAGCACTTGAGGCACGGCAGGCGCTTGGAGGTCTTGTGCGCCCGGCGGTGGAAGTTGAAGCCCTGGTAGGAGACGAACATCTTGTCGCAGACGTCACAGTGGTAGGACCGCTCCCCCTGGTGGGCCTCCAGGTGCTGGTCTAGCTGGTTCTGCTGGCCAAAGCCGTCCCCACAGAACCAGCACTTGAAGGGCTTGGTCCCGGAGTGGGTCCGGTGGTGAGTCTTCCAGTCCCGCTTCAGGGCGAAGGTGCGGTCGCAGTAGGAGCAGTGGTAGGGCTCGCTGCGGCCGTGGACCTGCTGGTGCAGAACCAGGCTCATCAGGGTCGGGTAGGTCTTCCCACACTCCCAGCACTGGTTGGGGTTCTGGCCCCGGTGGGTCCACAGGTGGGCCTCCAGGTGGGCCGGCTTGTAGAAGCCCCGCTGACACATGGGGCAGTACGCCATCCTCCTGCCGCTGTTGGTGGCGCCCCACGGCCGCAGCTCAGGGTGGTCATCTGAGGAGGAGCAGAGGTCAGAGGTCACTGACCTGAACTGGTTCTGAGGAACCCTGCAGCCTCCGTCGTTCACATCCGACCATAAACCGACTCCACAGAACAGGCAGTCAGAACCAGAACCGAACTGACCCAACAGAAGCCTCACCCAGAGACAGGAAGTCCCGCCCCTCCAGCCACGCCCTGCAGTCAGTCAGCTTGACGCTCAGCTTCTTCAGCAGAGGGAAGGACCGGATCTCCACGTCGTCGCCTGGTTCTGGTTTGATCTGGACGCTGCAAGGTCCAGCAGCCGCATCCTGGAACAGAACCAGAAACTTCATCAGAACCAGATCTGAGGAGTTGTCAGATCTGATTGGTTGGTAGAAGTGAGGCTGTGGCCAGCTCCTAAAAAACAGATGTCGTCCTTCCACCAAACTATACCTGACACCATGCGGTCAGACTGCTGCTCTAGAGTCAGTGACCTCTGACCTCAGCCTCAACTCCAGACGGTGTGTCCTCCTCCTGCTGGGTCAGAGACGGTTCAGGTTCCTGGAACTAGTCTGGGGTTCTGGTTCTGTCTGGTCGGTTCCTACGAAGATTGACAACCAGAGGCGGAGCTAGAGGGGGGGCCGGGGGGGCCAGTGCCCCCCCAGCCATCTGATTGGCCCCCCCAGCGGCCCCCCCAAATGATCGACATGTCACGACACCCAGTCATTCCTTCACAGTAGGTAGCACTATGTACCACAATGGGTTGTGACACTTGTGACTGTTGTGACTGCTCAAAAGCAGCAGGGGGCGATATGCACCATTTACGTTTATTGTGATACACCATTTGGACACAACAGAGTTGACCCAACAGAAGAAGAGAAGGAGAACCGCGAAGAGACGATAGAGAAATATTGTACAGCTAAGAGGAATACAGTCGATTTGACTCCAAGACGGATAATCTGACTTCAAAGGTAAGTTTTACAATGGTTTACTACTACCAATAAAAAAAACCCCGTTAAAAACATTTTGTGCTCAGCCAGGAAATAGTTTCTGGTAGTTGAGTTACTACTATAAGTTGCGAGCATCAAGCTAACAATGCTACAGCTATAGACATACGTAGACGCCGACTTAGTGAGCGAGTCGGCCAGTTGCTATGATACGTCACGTCTGCCAGTCAGACTCGTAATGCACGCAGAAGCAAAAAGTATTGTAAAGACGCTGACGTGTTTCAGTGTGTTTACCACTCACGTCTGCCTGAACAATGTCGGGAGGATAAATACGGGAAGTAAAAAAAAAAGTATCCAACGTGGTGCATGTGTTATCAGACAGAATGGATCACGACATTCCTGATTATATGACCTGCCAAAATCCTCTGGTCTGTAATGCTCTTTCTTTCTAACAGCGATTTCTTATTAGCTCTCGCATTAAATAAAACTATACAGAATGAAAAATGTTAGCTATACTAAGAAAATAAAAATCAGAGTAGTTACTTCTGGCCAATATAATTACATGGGAAATATTTATTGGCTCAGAAGCTGTCGTTTGGCCACAAAGTCAAGAAATTCTGTTCATAAAATTGTGTTCTTTCTTTCTTACCTGTGAAAGGTAATGCTAATGGAGCCAGCTTGTACTATAAAATGAGTGAAAAAACTCCACACAAGTTCCCCACTGACATTTGCTATTTTTACTAATTCTTTTCTAAACATTTTCTATGAAACGGCAACACTTTGTTAGAGGTTCCGTTTCCCCTAGGAAAGGGCATGAACTTGTGACAATTTAATCTGTTACTCTTTTTGCTTTATTATGTTTTCCATGAAATGTTTAATTTATTTAAATTCTTATGTGTTTAGCTTTGTCATTTTCTTTTATGTTTTCTTTTATCTTATCGCTGATGTTTAGCACTTTATTTCAGCTCTGGCTGCTGTTAAAGTGCTTTATAAATAAAGTCGATAATGATCATGAACAAAAACAGGTTAGTCGGTCCAGTAGCTGAGAAGTTTGAATGCTGAACATACAGCCACAGTCTGTTTCCCCTGACCTACACACTGGAAGTGGGGATCTATTAACACTAAGTAATAGGAAGTGATACTTGGCATAACATGACTGGCTTGTTTTTTTTCCTAGGGTCAGTTGAGAATGAAAAGACAGGGAGGCAGGATAGACAGCTTCTTTATAAAAAGAAGCAAATCAGGCACAGATCAAACAGGGTTCAGCTCTGACATCAGCAGTCCTGGTAGCTCATGTCCTGAGAACAGTCACGAGAAAGAAAGTCTGGCAAACACCAATCCACCATCACCAGGTCAGAGTATCTACAGAAACAGTCAAATTCCTGCCCCGTTTTAGGTTATTTTTACTTGCTGGCTTCTGCTAATGTGTTTCTTTAATTGTTGGTTCAATTATGTTAATGTACTGTTTTTACAACGTAGTTCCATCAAAGGAGGAGTCTGAAAACACAGAAAGCTCTGCGCCTGACCAGGATGATGATGAGCCAGAAGGGGCAATTGCAGGAGATACCACTGATCTCTTCTCAGCAGTGTCCAGCACTCCTTTTGCTTTTCCAAAAGGACCCAGTGGTAATTTTACTTACACTAAGACCTGCTTAGTAGCTGCACAATTTACATGACATAATGATCATGTAAATTATGTGTACATAACCATTGTGTTTGTATTCCAGATATTTCAAAGTCAAAAGAACAGGGCCCTGTTCAGCCAAGTTTGACAAACTTCCCCAGAACTCAGCATGGAACAAGAAAGAGAACTTTTCACAGCTCCTGGTACAAAGACTATTCTTGGTTAGAATATTCTGTTATTAAAGACTCCTCCTACTGCTTTGCCTGTAGGCATTTTTCTTTGCCTAATGCACCAGATAGTGTCTTTGCTTCGCATTCCGGCTTCAGTAATTGGAAAAAGGCATTGTCCAAGGAGTCTGGATTTAAGCTTCACTCAAAGTTAGAGCACCATGTAAATGCAATGTATGCATGGAGTCAATATAAAAGGGCTAATGAGGGAAATACAACCATGCTAAATTCTATAAACACAAACCGGAAAAAAGTGGTGGAAGAAAACCGTTATTATATTAAAACAATAGCCGATGTTCTTCTTTTGACTGCAACACAAAATATTGCTCAAAGGGGCCATCGAGAGTCTGGGGACTCTAGAAATAAGGGAAACTTTTTGGCTATATTGGATGAAATAGCAAAGCATGATCAGTTAATTGAAAAAAAGCTTAGAGGATGTGCCAATGCAAAATACACAAGTCATCAAATCCAAAATGAAATTCTTCAGGGCTTAGCAGAGATGGTACAGACTGAAATCATAAAAGAAGTGAAGGAATGTGAAGTGTTCAGTGTTATTGCAGATGAAACAAAAGACTTGCAAAAAAAGGAACAAATGTCTTTGGTTGTACGATATTATTACAATGGTGTCATCCACGAAAGCTTCCTATGTTTCCAGGCAGCTGAAAGCCTTAATGCAGCAGGTCTTAGTGCAATGATCATTAGCTGTCTTGAGAAACATGGTCTGGACTACAGGAATAACCTAGTGGGACAGGGTTATGACGGTGCATCCGTCATGAGTGGGAAGCATTCTGGTGTATCTGCCAGAATTCAGAGCAATGCCAGATTTGCATTTTATGTTCATTGTAACGCACGTTGCTTGAATTTAGTCCTTGTTGATGCTACCAAAGCAGTCCCTGAGGTCGTTGACTTTTTTGCACTTCTACAGCAGCTTCATAACTTTGTGTCTGGCTCTTATGTTCATCTGAGGTGGCTTGACGTACAGAAAGAGTTGTATCCAGCAGAACAACCCAGGGAGCTCCAGGCACTTTCAGATACGAGGTGGGCCTGCAGGTATACGGCATGCCGTACCATGAGAGACAGACTTCCAGCAGTTCTGAGATTGTTGCAGGATATTGCACTTGAAAGAAATGGCGAAAGAACAGTGGAGGCAAGGGGCCTGCTTCTTCAAATAGATATCCAATTTTTAGGTCTTTTGGTTACCTTTTGTAAAGTGCTTGGTGATGCCAAATGTCTTTCCGACATGCTTCAGTCCAGCACTCTTGACCTAGCAAGAGCTGTAGATCTAGTAGGTGCTCTTATAGACACTTTCCAGGACTACAGAAATGAAAAGTACTTTGATGAACTATGGAAAGAGGTTGAGGAACTTGCTGAGAAGAGCAAAATCAGTGTAAAAATTGACAGAAGAAATCCAAGATTAAGTTCAAAATTTCTTGACTCACTTGTAATGAGCACTATAGGACAGAGAAAATGTGATGACGAGGGCTTCCCCAGACCACTCTTTAATCAGGTGCTTGACTGTCTCATAGCGGAGTTAAAGAGGCGTTTTTCAAAGAAAAATTGTGAGATCATGCAAGGAGTGCAGTCCCTAAACCCCAAAAGTGCAACTTTCTTGAATGAGGAGCCTCTGATTGCTTTTGGACATATCTTTGAGTCAGATTTAGATGACCTGAAACATGAAGTGCACCAAATAAGGCGTTTGCTTGATCAGAGAATAAAGAGTGATTTAGGCACACCTTCTACTTTGCTTGATTTTATTCTGTTTCTTGAACCTTATAAAGAGGTTTTACATGAATTATTCAGACTTTGCAAGATTGCAGTAGTTAGTCCAGTTAGTACTGCTTCTTGTGAGAGAAGCTTTTCTGCTTTAAAATTAATTAAAAGTTACCTAAGGACAACAATGGCTGATGCCAGGCTAAGTCACATTGGAACACTTAGCATAGAGTCAAGGAGGGCACGGGGCCTCAACATGGATGACTTTGTAACATATTTTGCTTCATCTCACAACAACCGAAGGATTTTACTTTTATGAGTGCATGAAGAAGTCTTGTGTTTCTCGTCATGATTTGGGTCTTCACCGACTGGTACTTGTACCAATGATAGTTTAGGAGTCAGTACATTTGGTCATAGCTGCATTAAGTTCGAAAATAAAATGCACATGTAGCATCTATTAAATAACAGTTTCCATAACATACAACCTTCTTTTTTGAGATATTGTAATTGTGAACTGTGTGACACTGCATTCTCATTGTAAGTCTTGTCTTGTTACAATGGTGTCATTTAGAGGTTAATGTCCACTTATGCTTTGTGTGGCATGCATTGATAATAAACTGCAAATTACATGAGCAAATCTCATTTCATGAGTCTTTATTTATATATAGTATGTGAATGAAAGTACTTTTACTGTATTGTCATTGTCATAGTCAGTGGACCCCTTACAGATAGCCCTGGCCCCCCATTCGCCCCCCCAGAAATAAAAGTCTAGCTCCGCCACTGTTGACAACTAGCTGATGATCCTGGTTCTCAGAACCAGCCCGGGATCCTGCAGGTTTTAGTTCTCTCTGTGGTTCAACACGGCTGGAACCGCATCCGGACCACCAGAACCAGGCCAACAGTCTGGGTCTCATGTCTGGTTCCTATCTTAATAAAACATCAGGAAAAGAACCTGATCAGAACCAAGGTTGTTCTTTCACAACTTGAACCAGTCGGGTCGGGCAGACCGACTGAATCGAACCCTGGATTAGCTGGTTCTGCTGATCCGGATGCTGACCGGAACCGGACCAGTACCGATGGATTAACCATTCACACACCAGCTGCCAAACCGACCCGACTAACGGGGAGCTGGCAGCCAATCGTGTCATCGCATGATGTAAACATGATCACACCTCGTTGTTTATATGATGACGTCAGAGCCAGAACCTTCAACCACAGCAGAACCCTAAATGATCTCAGGCCCAGAACCAGCTGCAAGTTCCGCCCAAACTGCCGCATTTCTGAGGGGAACATTGGACCCAGAACCGGGTCGACAGAACCGTGAAGAGAGCAGCCCGGTAGCTGCAGCTCCCACCAAACTCCATTCATTTTCCGGCTGTTTTTAGCTTCAGGTCCAGGTTCTGTTACTTGGTTCGGTGAAAGGTTCTGCTCTGGTTCCGTTCTGTGTATCTGAAGCGGTCGTGTGATGGGAGCCAAGGTCCGGTATAACTAAACTGGATTCGGTTCTGGATCGGTTGATCCAGAACCGAATCAATCAAAGCTTCTTATCTGCCTTTTTCTGAATGGAGTCTGGTGGAGCGGTTAGCTGCTAGCTCTTCCAGAGTTCTGACCTGGTCCGGTTCCGAGGTTCGAACCAGCTCCTTACCTGTGAAACCGGGTCGGTCTGCATCCCTCCGGGTCTGTGTTCCAATGATAAACCAGAACCGAGTCCGGAGCTGATACTGGAGCAGTTCCGGGACAAAGGTCACACGCCCCCCTCCACCAGACTCCGATCGGCTTTCAGCTGATTTAGGGTTCGGCTGCTCTCAGACTGAACAGAACCTGTTCTGACCCAACAGAATTATAGAATTAATAGTTTCTCCCTTCCGGTATCCCCGGGTCTCCAGGTTCTGTTGAGCTCAGAACCAGTTGTGGTTCTGAAAGATGCAAACGAGTCAGAACTGGGTCCATTTAAAACCACAGGGGGCGCCATAGGCTTTGCTGGTCAACCTGGCAGAAACAGAGCAGCTTCTTCTTCTCTGGACAGAAGACGGGAGCACAGCAGCTGGAGTCGCCCCCCTCCCCAGCTTGTTGCTGATCCAACAGTTCTAACGGTCTCCAAGTCTAAAGTTTCTCCAGAACCTCAGAAGGTTCTGAGGTTCCTCCGTGGAGGCAGAACTGGATCCAACAGAAGGTGGAAAGCCTCCAAATAACGTTAAGACAGACTGGGAGATAATTTCATAAATGATGTTTATTCACTGCGACAGACTGGCGACCAGTCCAGGCGACCAGTCCAGGTGACCAGTCCAGGGGACCAGTCCAGGTGACCAGTCCAGGGGACCAGTCCAGGGGACCAGTCCAGGCGACCAGTCCAGGCGACCAGTCCAGGTGACCCCGCCTCTCACCCGGACCGTTGGCTGGACAGGCAGCAGCTCCTCCTGACCCACTGGGAACAAAAGGTTAGAAAATGGATGGATGTTTATTCAGAAAACGTGACGTTACAGAACCAATCAGCACACGTTTCCAGGATCAGGGTTCTAACAGAACCGAGCTTCAACTTTTGGGTTTCATTAAAATGTTTCATTAGATCTGACCATCAGAGTAGAACAGAACCGCTGACCCAGTTTGGTCTGATTCTGGAAGAGGACCCAACCTGGGGAGGGTTATCAGCTGAGCCCTTAAAGCTGGTCTCCTATTGGCTCCCAGGATCACATGACCAGCAGTCAGTTTGCTTCAGCTTATTGTTGCCTAAATGGTTTTAGAGCCATTTCCAACAAACATAAAAATGATATAAAATGGAATTATAACTCACTATTTTAGGGACAGAATCAGGAGTTCTTCTATCCGCTGCTTTTTATCCCAGGAAACTTCCAGCCAGCAGGAGGCGCTGGAGCGCCAGATGTAAATCAGGCTGAGCTTCGCTTTCTGAGCCCAACTACAAATAAAAATGGCACAAAGGAGAAGTTGAGCTAGCAGTAACTTTTTTGTTTAAGCAGTTTTTTCTCAACACTTTAGTTTCCAAACCATGAATCCACAGAAAAGCTTCAGATTAAAAGTTTCCTGTTTTTCACACCAAAAGTCTCTAATGAACATTTTTACAGATTAGTTTTCATATTAACTGCCAGCTTATCGTTGATTATTGATCCCAAATATTTGTAGCTTGAAAATAACTCATTTCTATTGTGTTAATAACTGGTGGGGTTCAACATTCATATTCGTTTTGTAACATTTAGATTTAAATTAATTTTATCTTGGTGGGGATCAGATGAACGCTTCGGTCGGACTTTGTCACGGCGCCGCGCTCTGAGAACCAGCTGCCTGAGGGTGGCGCTACAATTCGGCCTTTTGTTCACATCATCTCCCAGTAGGCTCCGCCCACATGGTGACATCACAACACTAACCTGTGCTCGCCGCTGACCCGGCCCCTCCCAGATCCTCTCTGCAGGCGCAGACTCACCTGAGGAACAGAGTCACATCACAAAGGTGGGTCAGGTGACAAGTCAGGGAGCGCCGACCCGCCCGGATCAGAACACGCTTCGGTCCGGTTATGTCACGGCCCCGCCTCTGTGAACAGACTGCTGGGGGCGGAGCTTCAGTCGGCCTTTTGTTACATCACTTCCAGGTGGGCGGCGCTCGAGGTCACACACTAGTTCTGGTGAACCAGGACCGGTTCAGCAGAACCGCTGCAGGAACTGGACCCTGAACATCACAGACATAAGAGTAGACCCGCAGTGACTTAGACTGGTTTTACTGTCATTGCACAAAGAAACATAAGTGAAATGGACAATGAAATGTCACACAAACACATATATATATAATTACATAATATACAAATAATCATGTATTGCTGAATATATGTAACTTAGTATTTTCAAGCAGTCTCAGACAGTCTGAGTGATGGGATTGTTGAGCAATCTGATGGTCAGTGGGAGAGTCTGGCTGTTCTGCAGCGGATGCTACAGAACCTCCTCCCAGACGCCAACCGGATGAACCGACCATGGAGAAGATGGGTGGAGTCAGAGAGGATCTGGTTAGCTCTGGCTACGCAGCCCCCATCATCCTCTCTGCTGTCTTCACAGAGACTTCCAGTCTGACAAGTTGCAGCTTCCAGACCAGATGGACATGCTGCTGGTCAGCAGGCTCTCAGTGGTTCCTCTGTAGAAGGTGGAGAAGATGGGTGGAGGAGGGAAGCCTTTCTCATTCGTCTCAGACAGTGCAGGCGCTGCTGTGCCTTTTTCACCAGTGAAGTGATGCGAGTCGTCCAGCTGAAGTCGTCTGTAATGTGAAGCCCAGGAACTCAGTGCTGCTGACCGTCTCCACTGTCGTTGATGAGGAGAGGTGTGTGGTTGGGTCCAGACCTCCTGAAGTCCACAATGATCTCTTTTGTGTTGTTGAGTTCAGGAGCAGGTTGTTGGTTCTGCACCAGTCCTACCCTAACTTGGCTGCAGGACACACGGCAGCCATCTTGGCTAAACCAAAGCAGCAGAAGAAGTTTCAGCACTGCTGGATATTTTTGTTCACATCGATGGACTGTTGACCTGAGGACTCGGGAAATAACTTTTCACAAGTAAGATGGACATAATATTGTTTATATTTTGTGATCAGAATATTACTATACTGTATTTATGTCCACCAGCAAAATACCAGCTAATATTAGCTGTAGCGAATCGGGGTAATACCTGGTTCAGCCCCACTAGGAAGTTTCACCCAGTTAAAAGTTTTAACATTTTTAACATGGACTTAGATTATCTCAAGAGCCTACTTTAGAAATAAAACATTATAATAAATATATTACATGTTACAACATTCACCAGTTCACACAGGTGGCAATGACTGTTATTAATATGCAATTCTTTCACTGTCAAAAGTAAGATGGCTCCCAAATCTCCCGTTTTTGTTTTGAAGGTTTTGAAGGAAGACACGATGTGAGGAAGAAGTGGGAAAATAAGGAGAGACGGATTCACTGCCCAGGATGAATCTGCTGAATCACTCTGAATCTAGAACTCCTCGGCTGGAAGACATGAAAAATAACCTTTATATATGTTTATATATATATAAAGAAAACTATTATTATGAGAGGCTGTATGCTTTGTGGAGAGTTTCATATGGCCGAGTTTTGATGAAGCTAAAGTTGGTTTCCGATTCAGAAATGGCTAAAGGGCGATTCCACCTAATTTTTCACTACCTTCTGGCATCTTTAATCGACTCTAGTTTAAAAACTACAACACCTAGACTCTTCAAACCAGCACTGCATTATTCTGCTCTAAGAGCAGAATATTTAGAATCATGTTTGGGATTCGTGAAACCTTTATCTGATTTGTGAAACGTCAATAAAGGGCAATTTCACCACTTTTTTGTCTTGGTCCCATGAGAACTGCTCTAATTCCAAATCTACAACACCTAGACTCTTCACAAAACTTGGACTAAATTATTCTCAACTAGTAGCAGAATATTTAGAACCATGTTTGTGAAACTTTTTTCTGATCTGTGAAACTTCACTTCACTTAACAGATCGCTGCAGAAGATATTTCCTTCCAACAGCCATCACCATCTACAATAACTCTCTGAAGAATTAATGAGTTACACCAATATTTAATTTCCCTTTGGGATTAATAAAGTGGTTTTGAATTAGAATTTAATTTGAATTTGAAAAAAACTGCATGGAACAAGTGTGAATAATAATCTAAATTTTAATGAAGTTTCACAAATCCCGTAAAAGTTTCACAAATCCCAAACATGGATTAAAATATTCTGCTTTTAGTTGAAAATAATCTAGTCCAAGTTTGAAAAGTCTATGAGTTGTACTTTAGGAACTGGAGCAGTTCTGGTGTGATCCAGATGCAAAAAAAAAGTGGTAAAATCAACCTTTATTAAAGTTTCACAAATCCAAAAACATGGTCCTAAATATTCTGCTATTAGTTGAGAATAATCCAGTGCAGGTTTGAAGTGTCTATGTCTTGTAGTTTTGGAATTAGAGCAAATCTCATGTGACCCAGACCGAAAAAAAAGGTAAAAATTGCCCTTTACGGAAGTTTCACAAATGAGAAAACAGTTTCACAAATCCAAAAACATTCAGGGGTCTCAAACTCCAGGCCTGGAGGGCCGCAGACCTACAGTTTTTAGATGTGCCACAGGTACAAAACACTGGAATGAAATGGCTTCATTACCTCCTGCTTGTGTAGACCAGTTCTCCCAGCCTTGCTAATGACCTAATTATTCTGTTCAGGTGTGGTGCAGCAGAGGCTCACCACACCTGAGCACCAGAGGATCTAAAAGTTGCAGGACTGCGGCCCTCGAGAACTGGAGTTTGAGACCCCTGTTAAATATTCTGTTATTAGAGCAGAATAATCCAGTGCTGGGTTGAAGTGTGTAGTTGTTGTAGTTTTGGAGATGGAGCAGTTCTAATGCAACCCAGATGCAAATAAAGTGGTAAAATCAACCTTTATTGAAGTTTCACAAATCAGATAAAAGTTTCACAAATCCCAAGCATGGTTCTAAATATTCCGCTATTAGAGCAGAATAATTCAGTCCAGGTGTGAAGAGTCTAGGTGTTGTAGTTTTTAAACTAGAGTCGATTAAAGATGTGGAAGGTAGTGAAAAATTAGGTGGAATCGCCCTTTAGCCATTTCCGAATCGGAAACCAACTTCAGCTTCGTCGTATTTTGTAGGTGGCTGCAGCAGCAGCAGCATTGAATAAACCAGGACCTTGTAGTTATCATTAAAACTATTAACCTGTTTCTGTCGTATCTTGTCGCGTATGCTGAACTGACAGCTCCTGTACATGTCTAATGCGCATGCGCACTCATAGAACTTATGGTAGACGTATGCTGACCTGACAAAACACCTGTCTGGCTCCCGTCGTTCACTTCAAAGAACCGGCTCTAAGAACCGAAACGTTCGCGACCGACTCATCACTAACCCACATCAGCTCACCTGGAGAAGAACCTAGGACCGGGTGGTTCCGACACATCGGCCTGGTCCAGTTGATGTAGCTGGCCTTAGCTAGCAGTTAGCATCCTGCGGTACCTCAGTCATTGCCCCCCCCCGGAACCAGCAGAGAAAAGTCAGAGGAAATCGTATGGAAGCCTCCCCGCTAGACCCGAACTGGATCGGAACCGAAGTCAGACAGTCTGAAACTCATCGGTCGGAAACTCATTCAATCCACGCCGGGAGGCTCGTGGTTAGAGAGCTCCGTTCAAAGCATCGCTGCGCTGCTGCTGATTCTTCTTAATGGCGGAAACAACTTACCGCCACCTAGTGGCGTGGAGCCGCTTTTTGCACCCAGGTCCTCATTTAAATACATTTAAAACCTGAATATCGGGTTAACAAGTGTAACTGGGTCTATATTGTTAGTTGTATATTTTCACGAAATGTTTTCTTTAATTTATTTGTCCTCTTATACTTGTCTGTCTGTGTTCCTCTGTGTCTGCTATGAGGGGTTTGGTCCTCCAGCTCCGCCCTACTTTCTTCTTCTTTTGTTTGGGGTCCTCCAGCACCATTATAAATGTTAAGTTTTTTTGTTTTTTTTTAATGGATCTTTATTGAGATACAAAATACATAACAGTACAAAGACAGAAATGTCTGCCAGGTGTCATCGACACATACGGTACATCACCATGACGTTACATGAACACATTTTTTTTTTTTTTTTTAAACAAATTAATCAGAAACAAATGAGGCAATTACAATAGTGGCATTCTGTATAAGGCACATATAGAAGAGGCATATTTAAAATGGAATACAGAGTAATATTGATAATAGAAAATTAGTATTACAATAAGTAATAGTGAAACAATAACTAAAAAAAAAAAAGGCAAAGGGGGATTCATGTATTAGGATTAATATACATCAGTGGGCAATTCCATTAATATTTCAGCCAGGGATTCATACGATTCAATACATTTCAAGGATTTCAAATATAACTGGAATTCAGATAAGAAGATGTTAAAAACTGGGGATGATCTCAGCACTCTTTGTTTATGAATAAAGAATTTTGCCAAACAAAATATTAAGTTACAACAGAGTTCTGTAGTTTTGTTTATTAATAACACTCCAAAAGTTACTATATCTCTAGAAATAGATTCAGGAAGTGTGATTTTTAAACTGATCCACCTTTCTAAGCAATTCCAGAATGTTTTGGTTTGGTTGCATTCATAGAAGATATGGTCTATCGTTTCAATATCACGTTCACAAAATGAGCTCTTATTGTCATCGATATTAAAGCCATTTCTTAATAGTTCTTTTGAAGGGTAAATTTAAAATTTTAAAGTGTGTTTCTTTAGCTTTTAGTTGTATGGGGAGTTTAAAATAAAGAGTTCTTAACGTTTCAATTGATTTATTATCAAACTTGGAAAGAATGTTATTTCTATTAATTTTCCCAGGGAACAGAGTTTCGTTAAGACAGTTTCTAATTGTGTGGTTATTGAATTTTTGGTCAGTCAATGAAATTCCATTAATTAATAAATTTGGTAATTGTGGGGTCATCGGATTATTTATTATCAAGTTTTTTACCTGATTAATAAATTGTTTCGGAAAGGCATTAAATAATTTGGTAAATTCAGCTCTTGGGGGAAAGAATTGATATTGTGCACATAATTGTTCGTAGTTTAACAGGCAACCATTAGCATCCATTAAGTGTATAATAGACCAAATATTCTTCTCCATCCAATCTTTGTAAAATAAGGATTTATTGCGATGTAATATGAATCTGTTATTCCATATTATAGAGGAGTGAGGCGAGTAGTTATGTACATAGAGCATTTTCCAGTATAGTAATACTTGTTTATGGAACTCTGATAGTTTAATGGGTAATTTATTTATATTGAAATCAGCTAGAAGTACAAGTTTTAAACCACCTATTTTGTTAAATACATAATTAGGGACACAATACCAAAATAACTGAGAATTTTTAACCCAGGATTTCAACCAATTAATCTTAAGGGTTCCGTTAAGACATTCAAAGTCAATTACTTTCAGACCGCCATCTTTGAATTGTTTCACCATATGACTTTTCTGTAGGTAGTGTGGCCTGTTCCTCCAAATAAAGTTCATGTTCATTTGGTTAATAGTTTTAGTTAAACTATTTGGGATAGCAGTGCTACAAGTTGAGTAAATTAATCTTGATAAACTTTCCATTTTAGTTAAATAAATGCGTCCTAAAATAGAGAGGTCTCTTTGGAGCCATGAGTTAAGTTTGGATTTACATTCTTTGATCTTGTTTTCAATAGTTCAGGTTGATTCTTGGTTTTTGGTTATAACATTTCCTACGTATTTAATTTCAGATTTAATTGGAATGCTAGATATTTCTTTTAGGGGAGTGTCATGAATGGCTATAAGCTCACATTTTTTTAAATTTAGTGTTAGTCCTGAAGCCTCAGAAAAAATTTTAATTTTATCAATTACAATTGAAACCTGCTTGTGATTTTTGAAGAAAACGGTGGTGTCATCTGCTAACTGGCTAATGATTAATTCTGTACCAAAAACATCTAATTTCTCAATGACTACACAGTTTTTAAGATAGATTGCTAACATTTCTGCAACCAAATTAAAGAGATATGGGGAGATGGGACACCCTTGAGGAACTCCAACATTAATGTTAAATCTGGCTGTGGTGCCCTTAGGTAGTATTACACAACTATTAATGTTTTGATATAAACCTCTAATTAAGTTAATAAAATTGGCTCCAAAACCAAAATGTTCAAGAACTGAGAATAAGAATTGATGTTCCACCGAGTCAAAGGCTTTATAAAAGTCAAGAAAAAGAATAAAGCCGTCGTCTTGGATCATGTCCCTGTATTCAATCAGGTCCTTCACCAGTCTGATATTGTTGTGGATTGACCTTCCTTTTAAGAAGCCAGGGTAGGGTCAGGAGGCTTGCATGGTGATGATAGGGCGTTTTTAGTCCCTTTGGCATCGGTGTCCATACAGTAGTCGTGAGTTAGCAGAGCCTTGTTAGCTTTGCTGTTAGCCATTATCCTCGTTTTTTTCTTTTGCTTGTAGTTATCTTTCCCGTTATCACTGGACGCTTTAAGTTATTATTATTATTATTAAATTACGACTGTACTCCTTTTTTTGTGTCTAGTCTGGACTTCATAATGTTTAACTACTTATTTAGGGAGTTCGCTACCCGGAGCTCATTACTGCGCATCCGCTCTCTCCGCCATCTTGCCCGCGCTCTATAAATGTTAAGTTGTTCTTTTCCTCTTCCCTTCTGTTACTCGTTCCACTGGGAAGAGGCAAGTTTTATAATCCATTGTAATCCTTTCATTTATATTGTCCAAATGTTTATTTTTTTCTTCTGTATTAATGTTAGGTGTTTTAATATTTTCATTCGAGTTGCTATTACGCATTTATATGAAGCCGGGAGTAATGCAGCACACGGAGCTTCAAATAAAATGGGTCCTTTATTGTTTTTTTTATGAAAAAAGAACACTTTTCTCTCTTTCTGGGTTGCAAAGAAACAAATGTAAATGACCCGTATTCTGTCAACATAAAGCCTCAGCTTCGGTGAAAATGGCGGGCTCACATGTAGCAACGTAGCTTCACATACAAAGCTAAACTATTACAAAGGGTGTAAATAAACGGCAGTGGCACTTCGAACACTTGGATTCTCGGCTAGGTGGCCATGTACTCATCCTTTTCACCAGGTCTCGGCACACAAAAATGTCCTTCTCTTCCGCTTTTCTCAGAATGCCACGATACATACACAAGAGGTTTTTTCTACTTCCTGAAATCTTTTGACCTCTCTGTAAAGCAGCACCACATGCTGGCAAAAACAAGAATTGCAACCAGTTGGCGAAACAAAGCAAAACAGGGTTTACAAAATACAGTTCAGACATGTACCCATTTGTTCACCTGGTTACATATAACATTTGATACATGCTAACATTATAGATCGGGTTGGAGAACTGGAGCACATGCTACGTGCTAATGCTAATATCTCCCGATTGACAGATTGAATAAACGGAGAGCCTCCAAACCCAGACTGGTGATTTTTAGGTTTGTCTTATCAACACACAACGCAGAAGTTCACCGGTCACACAAGCCCATCACTGTCTTCCTCTGTTAACCATATTTATTTCTTTGAAGCTCAGATTTGAGTATTTATTAAAATCGGTTCCTAATTAGTTCCCTGAGTTTATGAGTTCAGCATCTTTATCGGAGGAGAAGAACGAGACAAAGACGAGAATGAAAAGGCCGCATACTACGGAGTCCTCAAGGGGACATGGGGGAACATTTTGTTTTGCGTTCCCTCGCAATATGCTTACTGCAATATTTGCTGGTCTATTTTGTATACAGTCACTAATGTCAATTTAACATTTCAAATATATACATATTTAAAGAACCTAAATGGTGGCAGAGCGCCGCACTGGGTTAACTGGGGGAATCTCATCTGTCCGTGTGTCAATCATCTCCAGGCCACGATTATCGATTTATTCCATTTTGATTATCATGCTTCAAACTTTACAAGGACTGACCAGGACAAACTGCACAAGTGCCGCTTCCTCATACACACGACGCCGGTCACCTTCCCATTCATACCTGGTGACGTCACGCCCACATCGACACGCCCACCACCCAAGTGTCCTGTCAAATCAATAATTACTTATTTCATTCATATGGCTCTTACAGAGCCTCGGTGGAAACGAGTTTATTATTATTAATTCTTTGGTGCAAAAACTGATTGAAACTCGATTTATTCACTGCATGTTTATGTCTGTTAAGGAGGTTGAGATGAAACTGCACAGGAGATAACCCGCGATAATAACTCAGAAATAGTTCAAATAGTTTGGATGTATTTTTATTGCTTTCCTTCTCACGGAAAGTTTCTGTATATATCATAGAGTTGTGGTGCATTTCTATACTAAAGAAAAAGATAGAAAACTTCAGATATTCCACAACCAGATATGAAAAACCTTACATAACCTTGCATTAAGGCAGAAAGTACGGCGGCCCGTAAGAAAGGCTTACAGGATTCAGTTATGCCGCATGAACTGATCAGTACATTAATGCGAGAGAACGCAAAAGATAAAAAATCCCCATGGCCCCTACAGGCCTCCGTAGTAGGTAGTATATAGTTGCGTAAAAGCTGTTTTTCCCGGGCTTTTTAAATTGGAAACCTGCAGATTGCGTTTTTTCCTGACAGTCCCTGAAGGTATTATTCTGACCGTTAGAAACGTTGATGTTTCCAGGACATTAAACGGTTTTAGGTTAGTTTTCGGTCCAACTGGTCGTATAGTGACCGAGACAGAAGAAACATGGAAGGTACCGACGACGAGCGGTTAGAACCGATCCGGATGTTGGTCCAACGGAGCTTCAGGCTGGACCCGGACAAATGGCGGGAGTTTGTGTCGGAGATCAGCAACAAGACGGCTCTGACCAGGTTCATGAGCAGCCCGGATCATCAGCTGTTCTTCCACCTGCAGCCGGACTCCGGGCTCCAGGCCAGCCTCGGCCTCCCCTCGGCAGCCCAGGCCAAGGTTGTGTGCGTGTCCCGGGCGGCGCAGGAAGGCTCTGGGAAAGCCTTCAGGATCCAGGAATTTAGCGGAGGAAAGGCTCTGAGCGGCCTGATAGGCCTCAGCGAAGAGGTATGCTAATGCTAATGCTAACAGCCCAAAATGATCCAAAACGGGCACTTGTGGCAATTTATAATTTAACCAGCTAACAGGAACACAGATTAGTAACACATTTCTGATTTAAATGTTTGGATTTAGAAAGAGGAAAGCATTTAAAATTACTCAAATTTAGCAACCTAAACATTAATTGCAATAAACATTTGATACACAGATAGCAGGACCAGAGAAACTCATCCAGGCTTTAGTTTCACTTTAGTGGCTTTGATTCCTGCAGCAGCGTCTTCACAGGTCTGATTGACAACCCAACTGTCCAGAACACTGCTGCTGGAGTTCTGACTAGAACCAGGAGGATAGAGACACCACCCAGTTCTACACCACCCGGTTCTACAGTCCTTCACTGAGAGACTTTAAACTGCTGGTAGTTTATAAATCACTGGATGGATTAAAGATCTGCTGCTGCTGGATCAACCTGCTGGTTCTGGTTCTGTTCTGCATCAGGAAACGAACCAAACACGGAGAAGCATCATTCAGCTTCTATGCACCACGGATCTGGAACAAACTTCCAGAAAACTGAAAAACAGCTGAAACCCTGAGTTCCTTTAGGGCTAAAACCAGCTGGTTGGAGCTGCTTAATCAATGAAACGCTGATCAATAATCGGATGTGTAAGGAGGGCAAAATGTAACGCTTCAGTTCCTGACTGTGTTTCTATGACTTTGCATGTTTGTGTTTTTATGAGGTAAAGCTCTTTGAAATGCCTTGTTGCTGAAATGTGCTACACAAATAAAGTTGAACTTTCATACAAAGTGGATAAATTAATAAAAACTGTTAGATCAAATAAAAAAGCCAGAAAACTGAATGAAAGTGTTTCAAGATGAAAAATGATCCTAGTCCAACAATGTCTGCAGTCAAACTGAACGAAGTCCGTCTTCAGCCACAGACATGTCCCCTGTCCCCCCAGGTGTCCTGCCCCCTCCTCAGCAGGGCGGCGGACCGGAGCAGGTGGGCGGTGGGCGTGGCCCAGGACGCCATGAAGCTGATGGAGAAGCAGAAGAACGCCGCTCAGGTGGTGGAGGCTAAGGTGGAGGGACTCACCTTCCTTCCTCCACCCGACGCGCTCTGTAACCAGGACGACCTCGACCGCTTCCTCGCACGCTGTAGCCCTGATCGAGGCGGTGGTTGCCATGACAACGACAACAGCAACACCAATGGGCTGGTTCAGGACCCTTCTCTGAAAAAGCTCAGCCTCACTGGCAGCAATAACTCCGATCACAGTCACCATGACGATTCTGTCGAGGACCGTAGCAGTCTCCATGACAACAGTTGCCATGTGAACCAAAATGAACAGTAAGACAGTTCACTCCTCATGTACTTACTGTGAGACACGGTGTGTGTGTGTGAGTGTGTGTAATACCTTGTGGGGACCGAAGCCTGGGCCCCCCAGGGGGAACCTCTGGTTTTGGGTCAGGGGTCAGATTTAGGACTAAGGTGTGAATTGAGTTTTGGTTGGTTAGGGTTAGATATGTAACTGTTAGGGTTAGACTGTAGAAATGAATGGGAGTCAATGGGAAGTTCCCACAAAGATAGCCACATAAACGTGTGTGTGTGTGTGTGTGTGTGTGTGCAGACCTTTTTGTTGTCTGCCAGTTTTGACTGATGCCATGAAAACAATATCATCATGTTCTGTTTTTATGACGGTTTGAAACAGGCTCTTCAGTTGCATTTCATTTTCACTGGGCTGTTTTTCAACAAGCTGAACAGAGGATCCAGCTCCCAGAAAGCAGATGAACTTATGAACTTTTTCTCTGCCCCAATAACTTCATACAAACAATGAAATTAAAGGCCTTCACTTACATTATGAGCGCTCCACCTGCTGCGGCCTGAACCACAGCCTCAACTTCCTGCTTCACATCTGGAGGAGAAATAAAGCCTCCAGCCTGACCGGACCCGTCCAACTGTAATTAACTTTATCTAGAGGCCCGAGGCTGAATTAATCCCCACAGATTATTGGGATTAAGATTAAATGCTTCCGTTTTTATAGCACCATTTGAATAAGCAGTGTAACTTCTCCCGGTTTTGGCTTTTGTTTCATTTCTCCCAACTCCGTCTTGTCGCTTGTTGTAACTGCAGAGTGAGCAGAGCGGCAGCCTTAACCTCTGCCTCCTGCAGCACAACAGAGCATTCTGCTTAGTTTCCTCATACTCTCTGTCTGCACTGCCTCTCGCTCCAAAGCCTCCTGTCCATTAACTCCGGTCAGCAAGATGCATTTGGTTCACTGTCCAGGAGAGACAGGATATTGATTTGGGATTTTGAACAACATTTTGACGGATTGAGTTGCTCCTGCATTGTCCTCTGTGCATAAATTTGAAAATGTCTTCGCATCGGCGCCAAGTAGTCCGGGGTGTAAATTATCTGTATAAATGAAAGAATTTTCTACCGTCTTCAGATTTTTATGTTGTTTAGAAATAGAGACGGTCAGATACGGAAAATAATATGGATGCCGCGGGCGATTCCAGGCTGGAATACAGGAGATTCCAGGCGGGAATACAGGAGATTCCAGGCGGGAATGCGGGTGAGAGCTCAGCCTGTGTTTCCCCTCCCACAGGAAGCTGGCGGTGGCCCGCCTGCTCCATGCCTGTGAGGAGACGGTGGTGGAGTGGGTGGAGCTAGTGTCAGACTTTCTCCAGCAGGACTGGTCTGGACTGATTCTGGACCGGCAGAAACCTGTCCCTTCAGAGGAGTTTTCCTTCTGGAAGAACCGTCTGAAGAACTTGCTCTTCATCCAGGAACAGGTGATGATGTCATCCTGATGATATCATCCTGATGATGTCACGGCGGCGTTCTGACGGCAGCTGTTTGTGTGTTCAGCTGCTGAGCGCCAAAGCCCAGCAGGTGGGCTCCATCCTGAAGGCTGAAGACAGCATCTACTGGGCCGCTCTGCAGGACCTCCAGAGACACGTCCAGGAAGGTGGACAGCGGTGTCTTTAGGACACATGCAGAGACGTCTGTTTGTCTGTCTGTCTATCTGTCTGTCTGTCCCCTCAGGTGTCCGGGAAGCCGAAGACATCACGCTGCACCTGACCCCGGTCCAGCAGAAGCTCAGCGAGGTTCTGGAGATGGACTTCCATCAGGTACCAGAAACAACTGCACCTGCCTGCAGCTGATTGGTCCTCAGTCAGCTGACAGAAAGTCTGTCTGTGATTGGCAGCTGAAGGACAACGTGGCAGCAGTGATGGACGCGGTGGGCCTGCTGTGGACCCGCTCTGAGTTCTACTGCCGGCCCAGAAGGACCGTGGTTCTGCTGCAGGAGATCTGCAACCTCTACATCCAGCTGGTACTGAAGCCCGGAAGAACCCGGGTTTTATTGGACCTGGGTCCAGCTGCTTCCACTTCTGGTCTGATGGAGGCGCTGTGGATCTGTGGCTCAACAGGTTTTAATGTTGAAAACAGGAAGCTTGAAAATGTGACTAGATAAAGATAACAATGTGTTAATGGAAACATTATGGACAAAACACCAACTACGCACACATATAAATAAATACAGATAAAATAATATTTTAAAAATAAAAAGCCATTTTTTACACTGGACTTAAATCTCAATGAAGAAACCAGCCAGTGGATCTTAAGCCAAACTGCTGGTCACATTTAAAAGTTAATAAATTAAAAGAAATATCACTCTCACTGCAGGTAGGCTCAGCACTCCTCCTGACCCACTAGGGACAGGGGTGTAAAGAAAATGGATGGATTTTACATAAAATGGAGTCAGCATATTCACGTATTTAACTAAATATTATAAGGGTGTAAAATTCTAGTACCCTAAATTCTGGACTATATGTAACTACTTTTTCCCAAAACTTTTAACACTGCTGCCTTTACTAAGCCTGAACATTATCGGTCTGTTATGGCAACCGATCCAATATCTGTGTCATTCGATAGACACTCTTGAAAAAATAAAGGATGTGTGCAAAACCGTGAATTTAACAAAAAATTCTTTATTTATAAAAAATACAGAAATGACGATACAGAATCTGTTCTACAATTCCTTTTCTTTCGTTCCAAATAAAACACAGCAAACTCAGGCAGAAAGAGTTTTGTTAGCTGTACAATCCTCCACTGGGTTGTTTCTAATGTAATGCAAGACTCAACAGGAAATTATCTATTCAAAATAAAACCAAATTTCACAATAAAGCTGACCTGAACTAACATTAACCTTCACTAAATATGACAAAAATAAAAGAAATAATTTCCCCCCTTTAATAAAATATTTAAATTAATTTAAATATTTCTCTTTTTTTTTCTCATTTTGACAGTCAGTTTACTTTTGTTTGGCGACTTGTTCCTGTAAGCTAAAGGTAACTAATAGTGAAGCCAGATAAAAGCTAGTAGTGAAGCTAGCTAGTGGCTAATAGTTAAGATAGCTACAATCTAATAACGATGCCATCTAGTGGCTAATAGTTAAGATAGCTAGCAGATAATTAGCGGAGTCTAACCTGCAGAGCGGTGGCGCTGAGCAGCGTTCTGGAGGAAACCTGGAGGAGGCTCGTCGTCTCCATCGGTTCAGAACCTGTTGCTTTATTCCATCAAGATGTCAGCATGTCTCACCTGTCTCACCTGCAGAGCAGGGGCTTCCTCCCTGGACAGGAAGTGATCGGGGTTCTGGTGTCAGAACCCGGCCCGGTTCTCCAGGACATCCAGCTGGTGATCCAGACCCTTCAGGCTCTCAAGTCCGCCTTTTGTGAGCAGCAGACCCAACTGGAGCTCAAGAATCAGAACCAGGTACTGGGCTGCAGCAGGACCACCTGTCCAGGTGGAACCAGAGTGATGTCATCGTCCAGCTTGTCTCTGTCCTCCAGGCCACGCCCACTCCCAGCTGGACCTTCCCATCTCACCTGGTCTTCTTCCACCTGGACACCTTCCTGAACCGCCTGCTCAGCATCCAGGTAGCCCCGCCCCCTCACCTGAAGCCTCTCACTTCCTGTAGACTGACTCCGCCCCCTCCGTCCAACAGGAAGTGCACTTGGTCACGGCGCGGTTCTACCGGCTGGACCAGGCGGTTCTGACCGGCGCCAGCGGCACCTTGCTGACCGTCGGCATCCAGCAGGTGTACCAGGACTTCCTGGTCCAGGTGAGGCTGCTGTCGGCCTGCAGCTGCGACCCCACCGACCCAGAGGACCAGGTGAGCCGACCCCCGACCCGCTTCCTGTAGCTGAGCCCTCGCTGACCCGCCTCTCTCCCTCCCTCAGACCTTTGAGCTGGAGCTGGACCGGTTCTGGGAGCAGGTTCTGGACCTGGAGACCCGGCTGGTGTCGGTTCTGAGCAAGGCCCTGGAGGACTGCAGCGAGGTGGCGTCCGCTGCCAAGGTACCGCCGCCCGGTTCCGATTAGGGATGCACCGGTCCGGCCTGTTCAGCTGCCATATGTGAGGTTTAGGATGGGCTGGTACAGGCTTCTCAAGCCATGGGACGCGGCCCCCCCAGGGGTCGTGGCAAGGTGTCAGGGGGGCCAGAAGCAGAACTTTCTAAGTGACATGACGCCGACTCCACCCCCATGAGGAACAAACTGGGTTTTAATGGCAGAGGCAGTAAATCTCGATGCCTTACTGAGACATTTTTGCCTCCTCAGCCGAAACTGAGGCAGAAAATTGGACAAGAGTCGTCCGTCAGGTCTGTAAGGTTATTAGTCGGAAACATCACAAAGTCTCATTGGATGTGAGAGTAATGAAATAACACCACGTGTGAAAATCTGCCTTCACCTAAATGCTTAAAAATAAACATTAGCTTAAAGTGCTGTTTAAATGTAAATACAGCAGTTACTGCAGTCTAATAATAATAATTATTATTATTATCTGCCAGCGCCTTTCAAACCCCAGGACCTTTAACAAACAACATTAAAAACACAAAATAAACAGTAAAAATGGCTGCAAGACACAAAACCACAAAATAACGGCACAGTTAAAGTGAGAAGAACCTGAACAGACGAGCTTTGAGTCGACGTTCCGGATGTCAGGAGGAGCAGCGTTCCTTTTCCCCTCGCTGCTGAGACGGACAACAGGCTCTGAGGATGAGGAAGAGGAAGAACGAAGGTGAACGGGTGGCGATGAGCAGCGGGTCAGACCGATAAGGAGGGGAAAGGTTATGAACTGAATGGAAACAGGATTTAAAGTGAAGTTGCTGTAAAATGCAGTGATGTGGTGAAATGAGGCCAGCAGAAACTGGAACCAGTAGAAGTTTATAGACAGATTTATGAGGCAGAGCAACCAGGAGGGAAATACAGGAATCAATGAGAGAAACGACCAGAATATGGAGGCAGAGAGCAGGGAGGGGGAAATATTACAGAGGTGGAAATGAGCAGATCGGATAATATTATTAATATCAGCGTTGTAGAGGCTAAGCCAAAGCTTTAAGCCCCTGAGGTGGTACACCGGGGTAAAGTTGACACGCCGATCACTTATCCGCTGATTGAAATGAGAGCCGTCCTTGATGTTAGTCCAGTTAATCCATTTATTTCCATGACTCGGCAATCATCATCTTATTTCCTTTGTACAACAAGTCATTCCTCTAACATGTTGTCAATAACACCTCTAACATAGTTCCAGCGATCCACACAGCATTAATTCAATAGCATTGCATCACGTTAATATTGCGTTGTGTTGCGTTGCGGTCAAAAATTGTTTCCCCCTTTCGGGTGGAACACACCTGTCTTCATTAACACCGCATGCTACCTAAATAGACAGCTGACAGATCATGTGACCCAAACCATTTAGAATACAGAAAGGCATAATCTGCTCCTACAAGCGTGAAAGGAGAGGGAAAGGTAAAGGTAATTTTATTTATATAGCAGTGGTCCCCAACCTTTTTATCACTGCGGACCAGTCAAGGCTTGGCCCAGGAGGGGGAGAGAGGTGAACCGTCAGACAAGGCCTCTGCATGTTGTAATCCCTGCTGAAGCCTAGTTCATATAACACAATTTTAAATGCTTTGCCCCGATTTTCCCCTTACAACAATCTTAGAACATTCCCAGTCCTAAGATTGTGGCTTGCAATAATCGTAACCGATCATCCTGCAGTGTGTGGTGTGTTACCGCTCCGATCTAACATCGGTAGGCCTGTCGCGATAAACGATAAATCGATTAATCGTACGATAAATTAAAACTATGGACGTCATTTCAATTATCGGCATTATCGTCTCTCCCGACCTTTTTCTCTTTCTGTTGATGACACTGAATGAAAAAAGGCTCAACTCCGGTGCTCTCCACTGACTCCTCCCTTCCTCATTTCCTTAGTGTAAAGCCCAGCGCACACTACACGATCTTAGAGCTGTCGGCCGATTGTCGGCCCATTTTCAAAACCTGACAGACCACACAGCCGACAGAAATCCTAGGTATAACGGTTCCATCGGGTTCGTTCCTGCCGTGTGGTGTCCAACAATGGGCACAAAATAATGGCTACAAGTTCAGTGAACTAATTTTAAAACCAGGCATTAATCAATGCTTTACTACAATCTACCTGCAATGCATGTTGCTAGTGTCAGCGTAAAGTCCTGACTGAATGAAAATCATTAGAACCTATTTACGTCACGTTAACGAAGAACAGCTGAAAAGTTACCGGGTTTATCAACTGCGGTAGCAATTTCGCTCCAACTCCTCCTCTTGTCATTTCTATATTCTTTGCATGTTGAATAAACATTAATGTTGTTTCCACGTCGGCTGGACTTCGGGTTGCGCCGTGTCAGCTGTTTGGGATTCCCCTCCGTAATTTCCCCTCAGAAAGTGCTGAGGAGAATCCGCGCTTTCTGATTGGCTACCTGTCACATTCAACAGGCTGCTTAAGCTCCCAGTCGGGAAAACCCCTGATTTAGATCGGAGCGGCAACAACGATCTACCGTAACACACCACACAATCTTAGAAAGACCAACGTTTTAAGATTGTTGTATGGAGAAAAATAGGAGCAAAAAATCATGTAGTGTGAACTATTGCATCAGGTAGTCGATGTGCCCATCTTCTCTATTTAAATCTAATTATTACTGAAGGGCAACATAATATACAGACTTCATAATCTGCACTCTTTTGGTTGAATGCAGTATTTATTTCCACTTTGGCTTTATGTTGTTTAGTTTTTATCAAGTACATTTTTTGTTAATGGAGACTGAGAATCCATTTTGTTTTTGGTTGTTTTGTTTATTTAGTTTATCAGCTCCAGTGTTAAATATTCTTTTGAAAATAAAGTGTATCTATCTTTGACAGGAAATCGCCTGCATTATTACGTCATTTCCATTAAATCAGTGTAAAAAGGTCTTCAAACAATATTATCGTTTATCGCAATAATTTTTTGAGACAATTAATCGCTCAGCAAAATTTGCTATCGTGACAGGCCTACACATCGGCCATATTCAACATGTCAGCTTGTCTTGGCCCTTTTATCGCAACCTGTGGAATGTGACAGGTAGCCAATCAGAAAGTGCGGTGACGTAAGAACGGAGGGGAATCCCAAACAGCTGACTTGGCAACTGAGAGTCCGGTTTAGTGCATAGTGCAGCAAATAGAGTGTCGTGGAAAAATACTATTTCCAATCACTGTTCAGGTGAAATCACTCAATCAGGTTTATTCATATATTGTGCACAATACAGAGAGCTTGTAGGACAATCAGTAATGAAGCAGGTCTGGATGAAAAGCTGCCAGGCGGAGAAACACATGAGTTTTATACCAAGGTAGGCCTGTCACAATAGCAAATTTTGCTGAACGATTAATTGTCTCAAAAATTATTGCGATAAACGATAATATTGTTTGAAGACCTTTTTACACTCATGTAATGGAAATGACGTAATAATGCAGGCGATTTCCTGCCAGAGATAAATACACTTTATTTTCAATAGAACACTAAATACTGGAACTGATAAACAAAATAAACAAAAACAAAAATAAAATGGATTCTCAGTCTCCATCAATAAAAAACGCACTTGAAAAAAACAACTAAACAACATAAAGCCAAAGTGGAAATAAATACTGCATTCAACCAAAAGATTATGAAGTCTGTATATTATGTTGCCCTTCAGTAATAATTAGATGTAAATAGAGAAAATGGGCACATCGACTACCTGATGCAATAATTCACACTACATGATTTTTTGCTCCTATTTTTCCCCTTAAAACAATCTTAAAACGTTGGTCTTTCTAAGATTGTGTGGTGTGTTACGGTAGATCGTTGTTGCCGCTCTGATCCAAATCAGGGGTTTTCCCCGACTGGGAGCTTAAAGCAGCCTGTTGAATGTGACAGGCAGCCAATCAGAAAGCGCGGATTCTCCTCGTGCTTTCTGAAGGGAAATTATGGAGGGGAATCCCAAACAGCTGACACGGTGCAACCCGGAGATGATATGTGGAAACAACATTAATGTTTATTCAACATGCAAATAATATAGAAATGACAAGAGGAGGAGTTGGAACGAAATTGCTACTGCAGTTGATAAACCCGGTAACTTTTCAGCTGTTCTTCGTTAACGTGACGTAAATAGGTTATAATGATTTTCATTCAGTCAGGACTTTACGCTGACACTAGCCACATGCATTGCAGGTAGATTGTAGTAAAGCATTGATTAATGCCTGGTTTTAAAATTAGTTCACTGAACTTGTAGCCATTATTTTGTGCCCATTGTTGGACACCACATGGCCGGACCGAACCCGATGGAACCGTTATACCTAGGATTTCTGTCGGCCAATGTGTGGTCTGTCAGGTTTTGAAAATGGGCCGACAATCGGCCGCCAGCTCTAAGATTATGCAGGATAAGATAGTGCAGGCTGGGCTTTACACTAAGGAAATGAGGAAGGGGGGGTCAGTGGAGAGCACCGGAGTTGAGCCTTTTTCATTCAGTGTCATTAACAGAAAGAGAAAAAGGTCAGAAGAGACGATAATGCCGATAATTGAAATGACGTTGATAGTTTTAATTTATCGTACGATTAATTGATTTATTGTTTATCGCGACAGGCCTATACCAAGGATAAAGAATTAACAACAAAGGGCGAGACAGTCTGGTTCTGATGCAGCTGTAGAAAACAACTTCCAACCTTCTACATGTAACCCAAATAGTTCTTTTGGTGAGAGTTCACAAGCATTCATATAACATGACTAGCAGATGTGACCTTAATGTAATTTTTCCATCACATACAGCGGCTGCTCCCTCCTCTTTTATCAAACATCTTTTCTTTTTTATCGCTTAAAATGAGCCACAAACTACCACTGCTGCTTCTACATCGTCATCCTGTTTGATTATTCTAAATTCATATTTGGTCTGTTGGGGTTTTACTGGATTTTCTTCTGGAATCGGTTCTGTGGTGTGTTGCTGCTGGACTCACGAACCGACCGAACCTGTTGGACTTTTATCGGCTCTGTGGTCACAGAGGTTTGGAAAATCGGCCCACAATCCTTAAATGGTGTGAACCAGACCTAAAACTCACAAACTCCTCTCCTCTCGTCTCTCCACTGCCCTAACGCTCTCTGACTCTGGTCGCTATGGTAACGTTTACATATCCCTTCAAAATAAAATACAGATGCGCCACAAAAACGAATATTTTACTTTGGTGAAAACTTTAACTCAGGATAACGACTAATGGAGCCCTGAGCTTGTTTCTCTGCAACCAGACGGTCCATCTGGGAGAGACGAGAGACAATGAGACCGGAAGTGTTGCTGATGCTCAGGGTTCTTGGTCTCTAGTGGAGAAGCAGCTTGAAGCTTCATTGCCTCATTAACATCCGGTCACCATATCATGCAGAGCTTGGACTGTGGGAATCACCTGCCGGGATAAATCCATCCTCCTGTCTCTTCTCTGGGCCTTTTCCCTTCACAAAGAAACTTTACAAACAATCTGATCCGTTTCTGACTCATTTTGCTGCTTGTGGCTCCATGTTGGCGGCAAGACGGAACCGAGAGAATCCGGTTAAAGGACTTTCAAAATAAAAGATCCTCCAGACTCAGATAATACCCGGTACCAATTGATCCACGGACCGGTACCAGTCCGCGGCCCAGGGGTTGGGGACCACTGTTATATAGCATATTTTCAACAACAAGACAATACAAAATGATTTACAGGAATTAAAAGGAAATACAAACAAAATAACAAACCAAAGGAAAGAAAAATAATCTATTGTTGATCTAAAGTATGTAAACTAGATACTCCTGTTTCGGGTTGCTAAATAAGTGTAAGGAAGTATCCTCTGGACTTTGTAAATATGCTCTAAATTTGTAATAGTAATGTAAAACTAAATGTTCCTGTTCTGGAAGATTTTTTTACTGGATTCTAAGTTTGCTCTATTTCCTTTTCTGGGTTGCAGTAGTAGGAGTCTCTGCATAATAATCTAAAATTGAATCTAAGAAGTTTAATATTGGTCTAAATAATGAGTACTCTACCGTTTCTAAATAATAAGCTAAAGAGTGACTAATTAATTCTTTTCTGGGTTAGAAGTGAGTACTCCACTTTTAATAATAAAATAATAAAAGGGGTATGAAATAAAAAAGAGGAAAGGACACATTAGGGCAAATGGCAACATTCAGACAAAGCAAAGGGCAAAACAAAGACATGAGTGAAGGAAGTGACATCACAGGGCCATGAAACCTCGTTGCTCAGACTCCCGGCAGAAGTCCGATAGGATGTTGTTGTCAAGGCATGTCCTTGGGAGCGCTCAGCTCCACAGCTGCATGGATAACAGGAGGGGCTGAGGTGGGAGGAGCGTTATGTTTGCATATCTTCAAGGAGATTAGAAATATGCAGCCCTTCCAAGGCAACACGGGGAAAACTAAATCAGATACAGAATGTCTTAGGTCAGATTACTTCCAGATAATATATTACTTTGTTTAGGTTAAAACAGCTTTTGTGACAAAGTATAGTTTTCTTTATTCACTTGTGTTTAGTTATTTGCCTAATTAACCATACATCAGTAAGTGTCGTTATGACAAAAATCAGGTTGTTTGCTACCGGTTACCTTCGTTCTGAATAACTTCCTGTCCATCACTTTCATTCAACTGGACAGGAGGTGGGCTGCAGGCCATGATCCATTTCTTGCGATATTCCAGACTCCGTTTTGGTTTTGGAAATGTAATAAATTGTATTCTGCCCTCTACACGTTCTGGGTAACGGCTGTCAGGAATGCATGTTACCCACTGACAACTCGGACCGTGATTATCTATTATTTTCCTCAAAATAATGTTCGCTGTGATGAACGTGGCCTTGCTGTCGGAGGTCAGTTCCTCTAGATAAGAGGAATTTATTTCAGGACAAACTCGCCAGCCGATTGGTCAGCTGCTGACAAACGCCCGGGAATGATTGGGGAGCATTGCTCTAGTTAGCATGGGGGCGGGGCCGGCGTCGTGTCAGTTATTCATGCTTAACTCATGAACGAGCCTGCGGTCACTAGGTGGCAGCAGAGTCCCAACTAATCAACAGGATGCCTGTAGAAGCAGAAACGGAGCGGACGACATTTTGAAACAAATCTGCCGCCAAAGAGCAGAGAGGGAGAACAGTCAAAGGTTTACTGACAGACGGAGAATTTTTGTTTTAACTACAAGAATAAAGTCATAATATTAGGAGAATAGTTATGATATAAAGTTGTTGAAAGATGAGGAAAAACTAATTTGAATAAGAAAGAAAGCTTTTACAGTTATCCAGATGTGATGTGACCGGCTCAGACAGTTTGTTTGAAAGAAACAATTCTTTAAAGTTTAAAGGATTGTTTCAAATCCTGCAGCTGATGATTTGATCCTGATGTTTAAGATTATTTCCTTATTTGTAAAACCAATACTGTAACTTTACAAGACCCTCAGTATTCCTCATTTTAGCAAAGTGTGGTGTAGAGTTATCGTAAAATTATGACTTTATTCACGTATTAATACAACTGTACTGTCATATTTAAAACTCTTAGTCCAGCCCTACTTAACTGTAGCGCTCAGGAAAACTCCAGGAAATAGATGCAGCCCACCTACTTACTGTTCATGGAAACGTTACGCACTTTTCATGTCTTCTAATAAGCTGGAATATGGGCAATATTGTTGCATAAGAAATATGTTTAAAAACTGTATCTTATGAAAAACAAGCTGAAGAAGTTGACAAATAATCAATTTTTACAGTTTTAAAAAGTTTTATTGTTAAGTGTAAAAATGTACGTGAATCATTTGCCTTTTTCTCAGGTGAGAATCCTCAGACTGAGGTCAGTGTGACTGCTGGAGGTTATACACTTTAAAATGAGCTGCTCCTGTTTTGTACAGTTAAATGATTAAATATGATCAGATACACAACAATATTTCAATAACACGGCTAAACCGATCCAAAAACAGAAAATGTAAGAAAACAAATTTAACATGTTAGATGTTTACTTTCAGACTGACGTTAAATAATTATTTTATTTTGTGTGTTAAGATGCAGTTGGTCAGTGGGCAGACCGTTAGCATGCTACGTATCCTAATAAGGTTCTGCATCTCACCCAGAGAAACTGAAAAATATTCCTGCAGACATGAATTAGTCTGATCTCATGAGCAGCCCACGTTGATGTCAATGAGCAATGTGAAAACTTGCAACTTATTGACAAAACCCAAAATAAGCGTGTGCTAATAGTCAGTAAAGCCTATAGGTTTTCCCTCCGTTCCCCCCCAAGAGGCGCAGCTAGGCAGGTGGGAGGCGTTGTCATGCCAACCACCTGTTGGGATTTCAAAATAAAGCACATTTAGAAGTTTTATGATATTTAAGTGAATTCAAAACGGATTATGGCTAGAATAAGGTTCTTTACATTGTTTTAACATAAATAATGAAACTTAATTCTGGCGGTGTGTGTAGGGATGAAAAACATTTTCTCTGCTGGTTCCCCTAGCAACTGGGTCACCTGACCTCCAGGTTCTCATTGACCCACGCGCTCGCAGTTTTTCTGAGTGGATTCGCAAAAGTGACGATTGGACAAGACGATCCCCGCCGTCTGAACGCGGTACCAAGACCACCAGAACCAGAACCGGCGTTCTGTTTATCTGTGCTACCTGTAAATCCGTCCTACCTTGTGGTCATGCTCACATCGATGCTACGTCACAATCTGCTGACTCAGCAGATTTCTTATAAATCCGTCCTACCTGTAGAAGTTTCGTTTCATGTGTTTTATTTCATCGCAGATTACGGTAAGCTTTATTTCATTTATTTTATTCCCGGCTTTCATTAAGCTGCTGAATTACTTCATGGTTTTACTTTACATGACAGCAGCTTGTAAATTTATCTATAAATGGTTTTAGTTTGCCGTCTGAAATGTCGTTCCTGTAAACATATCATTATTTGGCGGTTAATCAGGACAAAATATGTTGGGGTTTTAGCTATTTTGTTCTTATAATTAAAAATATTTTAGTTTAATAACGCTCTTTATTACTAAACTTTGCTGAATAGATGTTAGTGATACTATGTGGGATTTTAGCTGTGTAATATTAGTGTATATGAATCATATCCTATCATTTCAGTGACCTGCTCAGTTCAGTGACACATTGTGGCTGCATTTAATAAAGTCTGTCATACAGCAGATTAATGCACAAAAAAGAGTCACACTGATCTGTATTTGTCTTTAATTCCAATAAAACCTGTTTCCTCTGTCTGATACGGTTTTATTCTTACTAACCTCTGTATTTAAAATATTTTAACAGGTAGGATATTCTAGTAAAGGATTAGTGCAAACATCTACAGCTTTTCATTTTAAACAGGTAGATATTCAGATGAAGGAAGTCATCTTCTTGTGGTTTCGTCATGGATAGAAATTGTTCCGATGCTAAGCTAACCATAACTGCTAAGCTTCCACTTCAGTCACTCAAATATTGTTATCCGATATATTTAACATTAACAACCTGCTATAGTTTTCTGACTGTGAACATGACGGTAGCAGCTTTGGACGGGTAGCACAGACAGATAGACTTAGCTATCTATCTGTGCTACTGTAGGAAAATCTGACGAGGTAGCACAGATTGTCAGAACACCGGTCCGGTTCGTCCTTTTCGCTCTCAGCGTCCTGCTGCTCTGTGTTGGTGCCAATAACGTCATCAGCCAGCGTTGCTATGGTTACGACGGACGCCATTTGTGTCGCTCAGTGCTAATGTGGGGCTTTTATTGTGGCGGGGCTGAATAGATGGGACTCCAGATTTACAGGCCGGCCGGATATGGAATCGGATCAGAGCATCTCTAGTGCTGACTGAGCCTCTGTGACCCGACCGGATCCGGCCGGTTCCGACCCGACTGTGTGTTCCAGGTGGTGAAGATGTTCTGGTTCTTCCTGGACCGGCCCCAGGTCCAGGACCAGCTGCCTCCCTGCCTGGCCCGGCTGGAGGATCAGGTTCTGGCGGACCTGGACCGGACCGAGCTGGAGTTCTACAGCCAGAAGGAAAAACCCGAGCGGTGGTTCCGGTTTTGCCCGGCCGGCACCGCCCGGCTCTGCTGGAACCGCCAGCTGCGGCGCCGAGCCCAGGAGACCCTGAGGAGCTTCAGAACCATCCAGAACCTGTAAGGCTCCGTCAGAACCCCCGGCGTCCGGACGGGGCCCAAGACGGGTTCTGCTACGACTCTGTTTCAGGTGTGGGGACGTGGCCTTGGCGCCGGCGCTGCTGCAGAGGGCGGAGCAGGTGATGGAGCTGCTGCAGGACTTCAGAACCAACACCAGGTCTGATTGGAGCGCCAGGCTGGAGGAGGACTGCGGTTCCGTCCTGAACCAGAAGCTGGTCCAGATCGACCCGCCGACCCACCTGGAGGTGGCCGGCAGGAAGCAGGTAGGTCAGAACCAGAACTGCGGTGGCTGGAGCAGAGTTCCAACCAGTCCCGTCTCAGCAGAGGTCAAAGGTCGAGGAAGGACGTCTGAAACTCGACCGTGGAACAAGAACGCTCAAAGTACCCGGATGTGTCGTCGCTCCGCTCATTTTAGCGGCGACACCTCCTTCTGCGGATTTAACCCACAATGCAATGCGGCACCAGCAGCAGTAAACGGAGGTGAGGACAGAAATGTGTCTTTTATCGTTTGTCATAACAAATTGTTCTAAAATGTTTGTAGGCGTGAAAGTTGAGCTCACAGCTCCAGCTGCCGCTCAGTTTATATTTTAATGTTTGCTCGGAGTTTCTATTGGAGCGCAGCTATGCTAGCAGGCCGAGCGGCGGGTGGAGCGTAGCTGAGACATAAAGGGTTAAAAAATGCAGTCAATAGCTGCAAGTAGCAGAATATGGAATAAATATTTTTCCCTTAACTAACCCTACATTTATTTAGTTAATAGAGATATTTTATAAATGGTCAAAACAGTGTTTCCTTTCAATACCAGTTACTTTTATTGCTAGCTAGCGATTTTTGATCATGTAAATTTATAGTAGGGAAAATATTTTAATACAATGTCTATTAATGATCAGTGAACTCTTATTTTTCATTGTTTTCTGCAGGCTGCAGCTCCGAAGCTCTTCATCTCCTCATCCTGCCTTCACCTTAAACTAACTATGGGAATATTTGCTTTGGATCAGAAAGTCCATCCATCCATCCATCCATCCATCCATCTTCTTCCGTTTATCCGAGGTCGGGTCGCAGGGGTAGCAGCTTCAGAAGGGAGGCCCAGACTTCTCTCTCCCCGGCCACTTCTTCCAGCTCTTCCGGGGGAATCCCGAGGCGTTCCCAGGCCAGCCGAGAGACATAGTCCCTCCAGCGTGTCCTGGGTCTTCCCCGGGGCCTCCTCCCGGTGGGACGTGCCCGGAACACCTCACCAGGGAGGCGTCCAGGAGGCATCCTGACCAGATGCCTGAGCCACCTCAACTGGCTCCTCTCGATGTGAAGGAGCAGCGGCTCTACTCTGAGTCCCTCCCGGATGACTGAGCTTCTCACCCTATCTGTAAGGGAGAGCCCAGCCACCCTACGGAGAAAACCCATTTCGGCCTCTTGTATCCGCGATCTCGTTCTTTCGGTCATGACCCAAAGCTCATGACTATAGATGAGGGTGGGAACGTAGATCGACCGGTAAATCGAGAGCTTCGCTTTTTGGCTCAGCTCTCTCTTCACCACGACGGACCGGTACAGCGCCCGCTTGACGGCAGACGCTGCGCCAATCCGCCTGTCGATCTCCCGCTCCCTTCTTCCCCCATTTGTGAACAAGATCCCGAGATACTTGAACTACTCCACTTGGGGCAGGACAAACCCCCTGACCCGGAGAAGGCACTCTACCCTTTTCCTTTTCCAGCTCAAGACCATGGCCTCGGATTTGGAGGCACTGATCCCCATCCCGGCTGCTTCACACTCGGCTGCGAACCGCTCCAGCGAGAGCTGCAGATCACGACCCGATGAAGCCAAAAGGACCACATCGTCTGCAAAAAGCAGAGATGAGATCCTAAGGCCACTAAATCGGATCCCCTCAACACCTTGGCTGGTCTAGAAATTCTGTCCATGAAAGTAATGAACAGAATCGGTGACAAAGGGCAGCCCTGGCGGAGTCCAACTCTCACCGGAAACAAGCCCGACTTACTGCCGGCAATGCGGACCAGACTCTGACACCGGTCATACAGGGACCTGACAGCCCGTATCAAAGGGCCCGGTACCCCATACTCCCGGAGAACCCCCCACAGGGCTCCCCGAGGGACACGGTCGAACGCCTTCTCCAAGTCCACAAAACACATGTAGACTGGTTGGGCGAACTCCCATGCACCCTCCAGGATCCTGCCGAGGGTGTAGAGCTGGTCCAGTGTTCCACGACCAGAACCAGAACCACACTGCTTTTCCTCAATCCAAGGTTCAACTATCTGACGGACCCTCCTCTCCAGGACCCCTGAATAGACCTTGCCAGGGAGGCTTAAGAGTGTGACCCCTCTATAATTAGAGCACACCCTCCGGTCCCCCTTTTTGAACAGGGGGACCACCACCCCAGTCTGCCAATCCAGGGGAACTGCCCCCGATGTCCATGCAATATTGCAGAGTCGTGTCAACCAACACAACCCTACAACATCCAGAGCCTTAAGGAACTCTGGGCGGATCTCATCCACCCCCGGGGCCCTGCCACCGAGGAGCTTCTCAACCACCTCGGCGACCTCGTCCCCAGAGATTGGAGAGCCCAACCCAGAGTCCCCAGGCTCAGCTTCATCAATGGAAGGCATGTTGGTGGGATTGAGGAGGTCTTTGAAGTACTCTGCCCACCGGCCCACAACGTCCCGAGTAGAGGTCAGCAGCACAACATCCCCACTATAAACAGTGTTGGTGCTGCATTGCTTCACCCTCCTGAGACGCCGGATGGTGGACCAGAATCGCCTCGAAGCCGTACGGAAGTCTTTCTCCATGGCCTCTCCAAACTCCTCCCACGCCTGAGTTTTTGCCTCAGCAACCACCCGAGCCGCATGCCGCTTCGCCCGCCGGTACCCATCAGCTGCTTCTGGAGTCCCACAGGCCAAAAAGGCCCGATAGGACTCCTCCTTCAGCCTGACGGCATCCCTCACCGAAGGTGTCCACCAACGGGTTCGAGGGTTGCCGCCGCGACAGGCACCGACAACCTTGCAGCCACAGCTCCGATCGGCCGCCTCGACAATGGAGGCACGGAACATGGTCCACTCAGACTCCATGTCCCCCACCTCCCCCAGGACGTGTTCGAAGTTTTGCCGGAGATGGGAATTAAAGCTCCGTCTCACAGGGGATTCCGCCAGACGTTCCCAGCAGACCCTCACAACACGTTTGGGCCGCCAGGTCTGACCGGCTTCCTCCCCCACCACCGGAGCCAACTCACCACCAGGTAGTGGTCAGTGGACAGCTCCGCACCTCTCTTCACCCGAGTATCCAAGACATACGGCCGCAGATCCGATGAAACGATGACAAAGTCGATCATCGAACTGCGGCCTAGGGTGTCCTGGTGCCAAGTGCACATATGGACACCCTTATGCCTGAACATGGTGTTCGTTATGGACAATCCATGACGAGCACAGAAGTCCAACAACAGAACACCGCTTGAGTTCAGATCGGGGGGGCCGTTCCTCCCAACCACGCCCCTCCAGGTCTTACTGTCATTGCCCACGTGAGCGTTGAAGTCCCCCAGCAGAACAAGGGAGTCCCCAGGAGGGGCACTCTCCAGTACCCCCTCTAAGGACTCCAAAAAGGGTGGGTAATCTGAACTGCCGTTCAGCCCGTAAGCACAAACTGCAGTCAGGACCCGGCCCCCCACCCGTAGGCGGAGGGAGGCTACCCTCTCGTTCACCGGGGTAAACCCCAACGTACAGGCGCCGAGATGGGGAGCAACAAGTATGCCCACTCCTGCCCGACGCCTCTCACCTTGGGCAACTCCAGAGTGGAAGTATGTCCAGCCCCTCTCAAGGAGGCTGGTTCCAGAACCAGAGCCATGCGTCGAGGTGAGACCGACTATTTCTAGCCGGAACCTCTCAACCTCACACACTCTCTCCGGCTCCTTCCCCACCAGAGAGGTGACATTCCACGTCCCAAGAGCCAGCTGATCAGAAAGTCTCCATATCAATTTCCTGGAGTTATTTACTGATTATCTGCTCGGTTATTCTAATAAAGACATTCCTACAAAAATATTTTGTCTTTTTCTATGCTGGTATCTTACAAGCAGTAACGTCGGATCACTTTTTTCAGTAACGAGTAATCTAACGCGTTACTATTTCCGATCCAGTAATCAGATTAAAGTTACTTATCCAAATCACCTTGCGTTACTGTTTTCTTTTGTAATGTCATTTTATTTCCTCTTGCGTCACCGTTTCTCTGCGACAGCAGCAGCTGACCTCCGTGACAGAAATGTTAACAATGGAGGTAGATGCGCATTTTGTTGCTGGAAAACCAGGAACTATTTTCAGTTTCCGTCTGTCAGATTATTGTAAGCAGTTTTTGGCTCGTTTTTGTACGTGAAGTTGTTCATTTGGGCTTGGAAATAAGCAGAGACGCATAATAAATCCCAGAATGTGTCTGACATCCAGGTAGTTTTAGTCAGGATGATCCGTCCTGCTGCGTCTTTGTTAATGTCAAGTTAATATATTTGCTGTGAATGACGTCGAGTTTCACGCCAACAAACTGCAAACATGGAGACGAATATGAACAGCGCGATAAACGTGAAAAGAGACACGAATGAACGAGTCGGTAACTAAACGCCGTTATAATCATTAATATTAAGATGATTGTTTTATTACAATCAGTAATAAAAACTTAATCTGAAGGTGTTTTTAAAATTCACAAAATCTTAGCTGAGTGATGACATCATCAGTACACCCTGTTCTGATTGGAGGACTGCAGTTCATGCCAGCAGAACATTCTTGTGTTGTTGAGTTGAGGAACGTTCTCTGACTCCGTCTCCTCCCGTACAGCTGGAGGCGGTGCTGCAGCAACTGCGCTACGTGAGCAGAGAGGGCGGCGTGGCGCTTCGCCCCGACGCAGACCGCCTCCTGCTGGCCAGAGACGACATCACGCACACCTTCCTCCTGCTGGACCAGACCGTGTCCTGCTACAACCAGGTTCCTGCTGCTGCGCCTCCTGCACACACAGGAGGAGACGCGTCATGTGACGCTCCGTTCTTCTTTCAGGTGGTGGGCGGGGCCATGGAGGCGGAGCTTCCTCTGATCCAGGAGCAGCTGCAGCTTCTGAATGACACTCTGAGTGAACTGCAGAGCAAGACCTGGATCTGTAAAGGTGCATAATGCTGCAGGTGGTGGTGCTGCAGCAGCAGCAGGTGGTGTCATGATCTCTGTGTGTGTCCAGATGTGCAGCAGCAGAGCCAGCAGGTGTTGACCGTTCATTCCAGCATCACAGAAGCTCGAGCCAACATGGACGCCATGAAAAGCATCGCACAGGTGAGTTAAACAGGCCGACACCACCCAGGTGAGCTAAGTCACACCCTCTGCTATGAGCTGCTGTTTGTTCAGGGGTGGGCGGAGCTTGACCTTCTGCAGCGTTCAGGTGATTCTCTGCTGGAGAGCAGCGTTAACGATCACAACTGCAGAGGCATCAAGGCAGACGGGGAGCAGCTGCTCAGCCTGACACAGGTAGGACTGAACACCTGGCAGGGGGGAGAGGAAGGGGGACGGGCGCTGATGAGGACGGCTCACCTGTTCTCAGGTAAACAGGCGCCTGTACGGAGCTGATGAGGCTTCTGAGGCCTGGACCGGGTACCTGGACTACATCGACGACCGAGTCCAGGACGGCCTGCTGCAGCTGCTGCACAGAGCCCTGCGCTTCCTGACCAACAGCATGAACACACAGGTACACACACACACCTGGAGGTCACACACACACCTAGAGGTGACTTCTGTAAAAGTACTGGTGCTTGTCTTTCTCAGCAGAGCGGTGGCGCCGCCCTGCTGGCCGTCTCTCTGCAACTGCGGGACTCCAGAGGACTCGTGTTTGAGCCGTCGATAGACGACGGCCCCGCCGCCTTCCTGAAAACCATCATCAGGGATGTTTACGGCGCCGGCGCTCTGGTTCCCAGGATCTCCGTCGGTCGCCATGGTGACTACCAAGTGAGTCGGCCGTCTGTCCTTCCGACACGGCCTGCGACTCCATCGTCACTCCACTCCTCACCTGTGTTACAGGAGAGCCTGCGGCAGAACCCGGAGCTGTGTGCTCTGGAACAGGAAGTGATGACAAGGCTGCTGCAGGTGAAGGAGGAGGCAAAGAAGCTGAGGGCGGGGCTGGACAGGTACGCTCACCTGTGGCTCAGTGACAAGCAGGCCGTGTTCCAGGAGTTCCTGACCTACGGAAAGCCGCTGGCAGTCGGGGAGGTCGAGGCTGACCAGAACCCGCCCAGCCTGAAGGACTTCCAGAGAGAGGTGACACACCTGGACACACCTGTTCACACCTGGACAGTCAGCGTTGTTCTGTCTAGAGAGTGTCTTACCTGAGCCAGGTGTGGTTCTGTGGCTCCGCCCCCTTCAGATCCAGGTACTGCTGACCGTCAGCTCAGAGGTGACTCACCTGGACGAGGGCGTGGTCCTGCAGGGCTGGCTGCAGGTGGACATGCGTCCCTTCATCACCTGCCTGCTGTCCATCATCCTGGACTGGAAAGACATGTACACCGACTTCCTGCTGGAGTCGGCCACCAACAGGTGAGCTCCCCTGAGGCCGGGTTGGTTCTGGTCGGTTCTGGTGGGAGCTGACCCCTCCGCCTCTCTCTTTGTCCAGCCTCCAGCAGGCGACCCAACCCAAAGACCGAGGCTCCGCCTCCTTCGACCTGACGGACACCATCCTGCTGCTGGAGGCCGCCGGGGTGGAGCTGCCCGAACACCTGGCCGCCAAGCTGCAGGTAGTGACATCACAGTGACATCACAGCTGCTTGGCGCTCTGCAGGAACAGAACCACTTCTGGAGCACATTGACAGGGTGGGAGGGGACCGGGGCCCTCACAGCGCCACTAGTGGTAATGACGGGAACAACAGTTCATTTGAGTCACTGAATCAGTTCATTAAAGTGATCCGTTCAGCGGAACGCAGTTATTATAATGATAATGAATTTAATTTGTAACAAAAATCTCAAAGTGCTTCACATGTAATCACAGAACAACAATCAACTCACAACATAAAAATCTGACAGAGCAGCGCCTCTTCCAGGACAGTGCCGGTACTGCACCACGCCGACAGGTAACCCACTGGCGGCCATGTTGGAGGTGGGAACTGGGAGACGTTTGCCAGACTCCAGTTGATTTTTCTTTTTTCCCAGTTCTGACTACAGTTCTGGAACGCAGCGAATATCCTTGTTAAAATAATCAACCCGTCATCTTCATCAGCTTCATCTGAACCCAGGAGGGCCCGGTAGAACCTGGCGCTCCAGCTGGCTGGTCTCCATCAGCTGCTTCCTGTCTAACTTCCTCTTCCTGTCTCTTCCAGTGAGCGACGCTCTGCAGCACCTGACGTTCCTCCAGCAGCCACCAGGGGGCGACGCAGAGACTCAATAAAAACATAAACCTGATCTCCGTTTACCTCTGCAGACCGGACTGGGGTGGAGGAGCAACAACACTGGTTGTACTGGGAACCAGTGGAACAAATGAAACCAGTAGAACCAATAGAACCAATAGTACCAGTGGAACCAGTAGAACCAATAGAACCAGTAGGACCAATAGAACAAATAGAACCAGTGGAACCAGTGGAACCAGTAGAACCAATAGAACCAGTAGGACCAATAGAACAAATAGAACCAGTGGAACCAGTAGAACCAATAGAACCAGTAGAACTGGGTCGGCATTCAGAGTCGGACTCAGCAGGATAAATTAGTGATTTATTCTGGATTAGATCAGACAGGAGGAACTGAGGCACAGTGATGAGAAGTTACAGAGAAACAGCAGCTAAAAAAATAAAGATCAGAGTCCTTGTCGCGCTCCACGTCTCCATGGCAACAGAATGTGCAGGCCCAAGGCGGCGGGCCAATCAGAGAGCGGCTAGCGGCGGTAGACGCCGAAGGCCACCAGGCTGAGGAAGATGGTGATGCCGACCAGCGAGGCGGTGGCCGGCGCCGTGAAGAACTGCCGGTACTGGATCTGACAGTACCACAGCACGGACAGCATCAGAACCAGCAGCGGGACCATCAGGCTGCCCACGTTCAGCGCCACCTGGACCTGGTCGGCGGGCCGCGGGCCCCCCGCCACCCCCGCCGCCACGCTCTGGGAGATGTGGCAGTGCAGGACGCAGTTATGGGCCAGGTTGAGCGAGGCCAGCGTCTGGGCGTCGTCCTGCAGCAGCTGGCCCTGGTAGATGAGACGCACCTGCTGCTCCTGACCCGCAAAGTAGGTTCTGGAGGGGCAGAGAAAGCAGAACTGGGTCAGAACTCCACAGAGCTGGCTGCTAATCAGTTACTGGAGGAACCACACAGAGTGAGACCTCTTGGCTCTACACCAGCTTTGTGTATCCAGGAAACACGGCGGCAGGGTCACTTCCTCATTTAAATACTGTTGCAGATCTGATATTGAATCATTTTTATTGCTGTGAGTCTCAAAACATTTTCCATTTAACCAGAGCTGCTCCGTCTGAAAAATCTTATCTTTTACAAGATATTTATTGTTCTAACATTTATTTGCAGCAGCATTGTTTAAATTCCAGCGTGTCAGAAAAGATGAGAAGTGCTTTATTTAGTAAGAGCTCAGCTTTGTGTTTTAAATATCAGTAAAGCTGCAGAGAATAAAGTCGTGATTTTATGATTCTTCATCATCAAAACAAATCAAATGCTGAATCTTTCAACACATCAGACAGAAATGATCAGCTGCACGACTTTAAACGATTTATTTCAAAGAAAGAACCAGAGCTGGTCAGAACTCTATTGAAGCTTTTTTACCCAAATTTATTTTTAATAAAGTCATTTGACTATTTAGAGGATTTAACAACTTTCTTCCAGCAATATTGCGTCTTTAATCTGGCACTATAACTATTCTGCTAGTATGACTGTTTTTGTAATTCTGGTTGTATTTGAAAAGAAATCTCTCAGCCTGGCATGAAACTTGCTTTACTGACCTCTGCTGCCATCTTTCCTGTCAAACTTCCCCATCTTCCCCCTTTGACGGCAGATACATTTCTAAGGCTCGGTCTTAATCCGGGCCCCTCACCCCGGTCCCCTCACCCCTCGCTCCGGTCCCCTCACCCCTCGCTCCGGGCCCCTCACCCCTCGCCCCGGTCCCCTCACCCCGCGCTCCGGGACCTTTTCTTAAGTGAGCACTCGGAGGAGGTGAACATCAGGATATTCTGGTTCCAAGCAGCAAAAGGTGAGAACCGGACAGAACGTCTCTGGTCGAAACGTCGACATCCAAAATGGCGGACTGGTCGCTGTTTAGACAGTTACTGCTAAAAAACGATTTTAAATGTACAGTAAAGATATTTTTGCTCTCCAAAGTCATCGCTGGAGATATTTGGCTGTTTTAATGAGTTTTGTTATGACTTGTTGAATACAGAGCAAAATTCAATATAATCACAAAAACAAAAATGATTTCAATACTTTGAAAACTGATTTTTTTTTTTTTTTTTTTTGCGACAGACAGCTGACACTGTGAGCATTTCCATATTTCCAAAATGTACTAATATTCATTGTTAGCAAGATTTTCTAAAGGGAATATTATACAGGAAATTTATTCCATCTTTAAGTTTGAATATGATAAAATTGAATCTTCTAACAAGGCTGAAGAGTTAGAATATATTAGGGCTGTTGTAAACTAATATTTTAGTAATCGAGTAATCTATTGATTATTCTTACGATTAATTGGGTAATCAGATTTTAAAAAAAGATCAAATAAAACATTGGTAAATCTAACATAACAGCAGTATTACTATCGCGTATCAATATCAGTCCAATTTTTCACAGTTGAGCTTCCCTAACAATAACTTTTCTGTACTCTAGAAAACTAACCTGTAACAATAACAGCTCACTTTCTGAGTTAACCTGAAGAAACGTTATAGAAGAATCTGAAATTATATTCAGTGTAATAATAAAGAGGCAGGCGGCTATTTGTGAGCAGGCTATTATTAAAAATGTCTAAACTCCAGCTTATTGTTTCTGTATTCATCTCCAGTCAGTTTAATAGATGAACTCTCACCTTGCCCAGACATTTATAGCTTTGTGTTCATGTTAGCAACGGGATTTGACTCCTTTGTTCTTCACACACAACATTACTAATGTGCTTGTCCAACTATTTTCTATAAGCCTTTATATTTAGTATAAAGGCTAAATAAAAACACACATTGCCTTAATTCTGCCTTTTAGCTCAAAACATCACAGTAAAGAAGAACTACATCTATTTCATAACCTTTGTCTTCAAAAGCCATAAATGTGGATTTTGTTTCATTACAAAATATTCAGTTTGGTTTATTTGTCAAAGAAAAAGAATTTGGAATTTCAGTCAATGTTCAATTATTGTAACAAAATATTTGCATAAATGTTGTTATGCAAAATGTTCCTTCTCTGCTCTCAAAAATGAACCTTCCTTTTACAAAAGATGTCTAAGATGCAGAAAATAAACGCAATAAAACTGTATGAGTTAAAGGAAGAGTTCCAGTTAGGAGCCCCCTAACACGTCCACTTATTTTATTTTTCACTCATTTTAGTCATTTGTTGGAGCCTCGGTTTGATTTAACAGGTGTTGCACTAGCACCGCCACACCAGCAGGGGGCACATGTTGTTCGGGATCCGAAGTTCGGAGGTTCAGCGGGAAAAGTTAGCACAGGAGATGGGATGTTTTTTCTGTTATGTTTGTTATTGACTTGCTGATGTGAGCATGTTATCGTTATTTTTATGTATTCAATAAAATAATTATTTTGAAAATCACATGCCGTGATGAATTGTGGGAAATACACTTCGCCAAAGTCCGCCTGGATGCAGCAGCAGGAAGGGCGGAGACATGGCAGACTAGTTCCTTATTTGGAAATGGGACTAAATCATTCAAATTATTGATTATTAATTCTGGCATTATTGACACTGTACAAGTCAACTTTTTTAATAAAACACCATACTTTTTCATTTTCATAAGGAGGTGGAGCTAATTAAATGACCTAAACAAAACCTGACAGTAAAGTGGTTCCAGGTTCTCCCGATGGCCGACCTGTTGAAACTTTGGCAAATCTGAAATCGTTTGGGTCGTTCCTGGACAGGCAGCTCAGCTTTGCTGAAAACACTGGCTGGATTTTTAAGAACTGTTCTCAGAGACTCCATCTTTTAGAAGACCCAGTGATCTTTGGGTTAGCCAACTAGAGCTTGTGTACAAGACAGTGTTGTGTTTTAACTTTTCACCTCCTCGGCTGGTTTGGTCACATGAGCTGCAGAATAACAGACAGGTAAAGAAAATATCAGGTAAATGGTGGTGAAACCAAAATCAACTCTGTCTCAACTGTTTGCTGAAAGAACATGAAAGATGGAAGGAATATTTCAGCAGAGAGCATCCGTCCTCTTTATTCATCACTTTGACCCTGTGAGCTCAGGAAGGAGTTACTGTTTTCCTCTGGTACTTGAGAACATCCATTAGAAGTTATTTATTGACGGTGCAATAATTATTCTTAACCAAACTAAATCATAACATCTCCCTGTAGCATCTCCCTAAGTGTTTTACTCAAACAAATAGTTGATATTGCAATTCTATGAATGTGTTTTATTTTGATCAGTTTAGAGTCAAAGGAAAATTTTCACCATGATAGTTGAAATAGTTTCATATTATTTTTTCCTGTATATAAGACTCTACCAAGTAAAAATCTATCAGAATGACATAAAGCACCATGAAAGCAAAATGTGAATTTTTACTTGTATCTGTTTAACAACCAGATTCGTTATTTTTCTGTGAATCTAATTCATTTGTTTGTTATTAACTTTTGCTCAATTAAGTTTCTTATGCATACATTGTAAATGTTTTTTATTATAGAGGCAGTAGTAGACCCAAAAAGATGCGACTAAAGAACAGATTTAGAAGTAAACAGAAAGCTACAGAATCTGTTAAAAACTGAGCTGCGTTGCAGTAAATAAAAGAGAATATTTCAAAAACATGCCGACAGTGAAAATCCTTCCTAAAGGTGAAGATATATCACAGATTTCAGAAGAAAATAAAAACCGGAGGCCGTAGATAATATAGGAAACAGCGCCCCCTTCACTTTCAGAGTGCAATGGTCCCATTTCCAAATAAGGTCTGAGACTGACAGCGGTCCGTCCCGCCCCTTCCTGTTTGCTGCAGCGAGGTTCTTCTCCTTCGCTTCTCCCTGGATGCGGGTTTAGCATAAGTGTGGAAAAGGGGAGGGGCTAAAGCAGGAAGCGGAGAATCGGGACGCAATTCGCACTGAAGCCCTCCAACATGAACGTGAACGCACATCTGAAGGACAGGAACGAGGAATGAGGTGGAAGGAGTTTAACTGGGCCAAAACATCCCAGCTTGAATCCACCAGCTGCTTCTACTGGCTTGAACAGCAGCCTGTTGATTAGTTTGAACACTGCTGCCACCTAGTGACCGGAGGCTTGTTTTTTAGTCAAGTTTGAGTAAAGACAGTGATAAAGTCCAGCACTAGTCACTGATTGGTTAGCTGTCTATAACATGGCGCTCTATGAAACTACTGCAATGGCCAAGATGGCCGCCATCCTGGATGGCTCCCCAAACATTAAACATTTACCAAAAATTAATTCCATAACAGACATGAACAGCAGAGGTTGTCTGACATGTTGGGTGAATGTTGCTCAAGTCTCCTTATTGACTCTGGGTTAAGGTTGTTAGTTTGTTATGAGGCACCATCAGCTGCTACTGCTGGCTTAGTGCTGTCAATCATCCTGATGTACTCGCTGCTAAATATGCTATTGGCAGAGAAACAACTTACTGTCACTGAAAACCTGTTTATCCACCATCATCTGTGGCTAATTAGCCTAGCACTCATGACTGACTGTGTTATCAGAAACAGGCTGTAGGGATGCCGGGGGGGATGAGCAGCGCCACTTAGAGGGTGATTGGCAACACTAAGACCTGCCTCCTGGCTCTGATTGGCACTCGGTCCGTACCGTTTGATGTAGCCGATGGTGTCGTGCGGTTGGACCTGGGCCGTTCTCTCCGTGTCGTTGAGGAACTTCAGGCGAACCACCATGCTCCCCTCCGCTCCCCGCCGCCTCGCCCCGTCTCCCGCCTCGGGCTCCGCCTCCTCCCGGGGGGACGGGCCGGTGGGCGGAGCCTCGGACAGAGCGCCGTCACCCACAGAGGCGATGGAGGAGAGGGGCGTGTCCTGTGGGGAGGGGGAGTGTCCTGGGAACAGCTGCTCCGGGGGCTCGGCGGTGCGGGTGGAGACCCAGGCGAGCAGCAGCACCATCAGCAGCAGCAGCGAGCCGAACAGCAGCATCACCTCGTCCCCCACGCCTTCGATCAGAGCCATCGCCAGCAGCGCACCTGAACAAGGGACGGCTCAGGTGAGCAGCACAGACAAATACAGGGAACCTCTGGTTCAGTCACCATGGCAACTGATGCTAAATGCACGTGACAATCATTAGAACCGGATCCAAAACAGACCCAGAACAGAACCAGGAGCAGGACAGACCTCCAGAGAACTCAGAGGAATGTTCTGAGTCAGAACCCGGGGTGACAGTAAGCCGGTCCGGTCCGGTCCGCTGCTGCGTACCTGCAGAAGAGCGGTACGCAGCAGCGGGACAACAGCTGCAGTTTGAGTCAGGATAGATCTGCTAGCAGCAGGCAGTCTAAATCTTAATCTGTTTGTAAATATCTATCATTTTTCATTCCCAATAGTTCCTGATCGGTCTGTGCTGCTGGAGCCTCTCCGCTCCTGGAGCTCCTGGTTTGGGTCAGCAGCCCTCACACCGTTCTCCGCCATGATTAACGTCTGTCTGCTGGTCACTAAATGTCCCAGTTAGAAGCAAACGGAGAATATCTAGTTGATGTTTGTCGTTATTTTGCTCAATTAAAACCCCCAAAAACAACTGATTATTAAATTATAGCCGGAGATTTCACTGGTACTCAGCGACTCTTCCCAAGGTGGGTAGCTGCTGGTCGGATCGGTGCGTTTGATTTATGGACTGGGACATTTTACACAGGTGGTCCACAGACATAAAACATGCGGCGTGCAGCTGGACCGCACGAACAATAAATCGCTGATCGTTTACTGACCTTAAAGTAAAACAGTGAATTATTTTTTAATTCAATCAAAACTTGATTAAAGTGCAGAAAACAATGAATTTGTGTGACAGAAAACACAGAGATGAAACGTTACGGCAGAGTTACAACATGAATGGTTCATCAATGTTTCCACATCCCATAATGTAGGTTACTCAGGTTAAAGTAGTTCTTTATGTAACCTGCACTTAAATACAGATAAAGTTACTATTACAAGTAACTAATACCTCAATAAAATGTTACTTTAGTTCCTTAGTGATGAGCAAAACAAAGTTCTGCTCATCACAAAGGAAAGGAGAACATGTTCATTTAAAGGAGCAAATTTATAAATAAACATGCAGCACAAAATATTCTGTGTATTTTAATGGACATTAATGTCCAATATCTTATTTCAGCTGTTTGTCCCTCCTCTGCTAGGTTTAAATAACCGAGTCCAAACTAAGCTCCTGATTTTGTTTTCAGTTTCAGTCAATAGAAATTAGAACCTGATAAAACTTTACATTTGTTGTTAAATATGAACGTTTACAATATTTGATGAACCTGTTTTCTCATATTTACAGTTAAACTGAAGCATTAATTTCAATAAGGGCTTTTCTTTTTTTCAGAAGTGACTTGAACTAAACATCAGTGACGTTTTTCTGCCGTTTCCTTGGTTTATTTGACTGAATAATGAAATTAACTGAGTAACTTTACTCAAAACAAATTCAAGTAAAAGTTCAGATTTTGTAAACAACTTAAAGTACAAATTAGACAAACTGTAATTACTGCAATACATGTAACTAATTAGTTTCCACCCAGTAAGCCAGAACCAAAATATTCCTTCCACATTATGAAATGCTTCTGCTGCCTGAAGAGGGAAATATTCATGTTTTTATTTGTTCTGTTCGCATTAAGAGCCACTGACGGTTATCGTCATCATACCGGCAAGAAATTAAAATTACTTTCACTTCTGGTCAGAACCGAACCGGAACCAGGAGAAGTTCTGCTGATCCAGAACACCAACCTTTTCTGGGTCCAGGCTGCTCCGAACCTCCGCTGGAGTTCTGCTGACCGGACCGAACCTGTTCCTCAGCAGCTGCCTCAGGACGTCTCCGGGTTCCGGACCTTATTCATGTGCGGCTGGTTCCGGTCGGTGTAAAGCTCCCGGTTCGTACTCTCTTCCCGGTGATGTGCCGTTTGGACCGCTAGCTGGCCCTGCTGGGAAGCTCGGACCGAACCAGCAGAGTGTTCTGAGCTGCTCTTACCTGAGCTCACCTGAGCAATTGGCTAAACCCGGAGCTAACGGCTAACAACGGCACCGGAAGTAGTTCCGGACCGGTCCGACCCAAGTTCGGACCAGAGGGGAACCAGAACTCACCGTCTCACAGAAGAAGCTTCATAGCAGAGCATTTAGCCTCCAAACTAACAGGCTAATCTGCGCTAGCTGCTGCCGCTTCTTCTGCTGCTGTTCAGACAGAACCGAGGCGACTTTCGCCCCCTGTTGGTCACTGCCTGCAATAACAGCCTCTGATTCATCTGATAGCGTAGCTCCGTAACCGGTCTGACCATTATGATGAACCTCTAGAACCAGGTTCTGACTCTAGAACCAGGTTCTGACTCCAGGTTTTGAGGCCCGGTTCTGGTGTTCATCTACAGACGCTCCGTCAAGAATGATCTCTGGTTTTCTTTTGTTTGAAATCCTTCTCTATTTTTATCATTTGCCTTACTGTTATGTTCTTTGTACCTCAACAAGTCATTGAGTATACTGTTTGTCATTTATAAAGAAAATGACAAACAGTCATTTAATAATGTAATCAGCCGGAGCAGCAGGGGGCAACAGCGAGCCGGAGCCATCAGCGCGCAGGTTCCTCACCAGGTCAGAGTTCATCACAGGTAGAAATAAACACAGACACCAGCAGAGGTTCGGGTTTATTAATGGGTTCAGTGATTGGGGACCAAATAACAAACTGCTTATGCTACAACTGCGCATGCGTGAACAACACAGTTTGTTCACCCCGGTGCATTATGGGTCGCAAGAGCTGCTGAAGATGTCTGGATGGAGATGATGATGATGATGATGATGATGATGATATCATCATCATCACTCAGTGACCCAGTTAGGACTCTAAAGTTCCGGTTCTATTCCTGCTGTTCAGGAGCAGAAAGTGTTAGAACCACAGGTTCACCTTGCGGACCCGCTATGGTACCAGAACCTTGTCCTGGTTCCTGGTGGACTTCCACCGTCTGGGTCCAGAACCACCAGGAGGTTCTGAGCAGTGTGGACCCGGCCTGGTGTCCTCTCGGCGGCCGGCTTCCGGCAGCGCGCGGGTCCTCTCTGCCTCTGGGCCGGGGATCCGCTCCGAGCCGAGCCGAGCCGAGCCGCAGAGGAGGCTCTGTTCACCGGATCCGTCGGCTTGTCCCCGTCCGGTCCGCGGGCCCCCGTGGTCTGTGCGCTCCTTGGCACATAATCTGGACTGGGACCAGAACCGAACCAGAGAGAGTTTGAAGCTGTGTTATTCCAGCAGCGGGGCTGGCTGCTGCTCTGTCCGCGGCTCTGGTTTCATCCTCCGCCTTTGTCTCATGTTTTCCCCCGGAGGTCCTCCCCCTGCGGCGCGGGGCGGAGTTTCATACCGAGCTAGACGCTCCTTTTGTCGGATTCGTTTCGAACTGACTCCCCGGGGTTTACGGGCAAAAAACAGACTCTAAGAAAGGCTCAGAACCAGCCGAACCGGCACGGTTCTGTTCGGGAACCATCCGGGAATCCAACAGAACCATCAGGTAAGCGAAAGTTTCGTATTTTAAACGGATTTCTCGGTTTTTCTGCTCGGTTGTCCCCGAGTCCCCGGAACATTCATGGCGGCTTCGCAGTGAGGCTTCCTGGGGGACCGACTTCGATCCTTCCCGCTGCGACCCGATAGCAGCTCCTGGTTCTAGTAATCGGGTCGGTTCGGCCGGGGGAACCGCAGATGGTGTGTTTCCAGAACCTTTCAACAGCATTCCAGGTCATTTCAGACCGTTTCTGCGGTTTTCTGTTGCAAGAGGATTATCGGCTGCACATGTCGGAACCAGCGGTTCTGCGGAGATTAAACCACAGAAACGGTTTAATCTCCGCAGTTTGGCCGCTTTTACTCCTAATTTAGACAGATTCCCGTGCGCCTTCCAGCGAAAGCTACGTGCTGACTCCTGCCGGAGGAGGAACGCCATTACCGGGGCAGCTGCAGCCAGGCGGCCCGCTCAGTCCGCGGGGCCCCGGGCAGGCTCCTGAAGGGCGGCCCCTGATGGCCCCCAGAGCTCGGTGGAGACCCGGACCCGTCAGCACAGCAGGTCCCGGTTCAACAGAAAACCCCACATGGTTTCTCGAAACAGAACCAGAGCCGGTCCGGTTCAGTGGAGCTCCCAGCTGCTGCTGCTGCTGCATCAGCCAGACCACTGCTGCTCAGTCCTGCCCCCTACCGGCCAGCGGAGGAGGAGGCAGCACCACCTCCTCCAGGAGTCCTGACCCGACCCAAAGGGAGGTTCTGGAGGGTTCTTTGGTGAAACTATGCTCATCTAAAAGTGTCAGTTATTTTTTCTGAAAGATTTTGTTTGGTGAACTAAAACAAAATTGAAATCATGATTCTGGCAGAAAAACATGTCCAACGTGAAGGACAGGTGTGTGTGTGTGTCTCAGTTGAAGGACAGATGGGTGTGTGTGTGTGATTGCAGAGCCTCCGTCACGATGAACGGCAGCAGCAGCATCTCTGCGGCTCAGAGGATCAAGGCTGAAACAGGTAGGTGTGTTTCGGCCCCGGCCTGGTGGTGGCAGCATCATGGTGCTGACGGCTGTCCGTCCGCAGACGCGTGGAGCCAGGAGGACTGCCTGACGCTGCTGGAGCGGCTCCGCGGTCTGCTGCCCGACGGAGACGCCATGAAGTACAAAACCACCGAGTCGCACTTCGACTGGGACAAGGTCGGCTTCGGCCGCTTCACCGGGGACATGTGCCGCCAGAAGTGGCAGAAGGTCTCCTCCGAGGTACGGCCCGCCGCCAGTGGGCCCAGTGGGTTGGGGTTGGGTTCCGGATCCTCACTTTTCATTCCGGTTCTGTTTTCAGGTCCGGAAGTACCGGACCATGACGGAGCTCATTGTGGACGCCATTGAGTTTGTCAAGAACCCGTACAAAGGCAAGAAGCTGAAGGTGAGTGGTGTGGGTCCAGAACCGGGCTCAGCGGCAGAATCGTACCAGTTCTGACCCGGTGTCTGTGTCCAGACCCACCCGGACTTCCCCAAGAAGCCGCTGACTCCCTACTTCCGCTTCTTCATGGAGAAACGGGCCAAATACGCCAAGATCCATCCGGAGATGAGCAACCTGGACCTCACCAAGATCCTGTCCAAGAAGTACAAGGAGCTGCCAGATAAGAAGAAGGTCAAGACAAGAACCAGGAACCAGGAAGTGGAACCAGAACCGGAACCAGCTCACATGGTCCCAATGTCTCTGCTTTGTTTCAGCAAAAGTACATCACAGAGTTCCAGCGGGAGAAGGAGGAGTTTGAGAAGAACATGGCCCGGTTCAGGTGAGTTCCGTCCAGTGGTTCCAGTCCCGTTGTTCCGGTCTAGTGGTTCCAGTCCTGTCCTGATGCATGGTGTCCCGCAGGGAGGAGCATCCGGACCTGATGGAGGAGAGGAAGAAGTCGGACCTGCCGGAGAAACCCAAGACGCCCCAGCAGCTGTGGTACAACCACGAGAAGAAGGCCTACATGAAGCTGCACCCAGAGGTACTGGCCCGGTTCTGCCGCCGGCCCGCCCGGTTCTGCTGCCGGCCCGGCACCGTCCACTGACCGGAACCGTGTGTCCTCAGGTGAGTCAGAAGGAGCTGAAGGAGGCGCTGAGGAGGCAGTGGTCCCAGCTGTCCGACAAGCGCAGGCTGAAGTGGATCAGCAAGGCGCTGGAGCTGCAGAAGGACTATGAGGTGAGGTTCTGGTTGTGGTTCTGGCCCGAACCACTGCCTTGGTTCTGACCTGCCAGACTCTGTGTTGCAGGACAGCATGAGGGCGTACCACGAGGCCCACCCAGACTCCAACTCAGAGGAACACGTCCGCTCTGTCCTCACCAAGGCCGAGAGACAGCTGAAGGACAAGTTCGATGGACGGCCCACCAAGCCGCCGCCGTGAGTCCACCAGTACCACCAGTATAACCAGTAGGACCACTACCCTACTCATACACGGTACCAATAGGGTTGTAAATTCTTCCACTGTCTGTAGCGCTGTGTCAACCCAGTGCGCCCAGTCTGCAGCCTGAACGTTAAGGCCCAGATTGTGGTCTAAACCAATCAGAGACAGAGAAAGGCAGGAACCCTGCTCTGATTGGCTGAAATCCAACTGATCATGGACATGTCCTGCAATCAGAGAGCTGGGTAGGGTAGTCTAGGCTACTCTATGTTATGCTAGGCTACATTAAGCTAGTAACCTGGCCTAGCTTAAAGTAGCTATGGTAGGCTACTTTAAGCTAGGCCAGACTACTCTCTGTTAGAGTAAGATGGACTAAGTTAACCCAGGTTAAGCTGCTCTACTCTATGCAAGGCTAACTTAGGCTAGATTTGTCAGAGAAACAGAGATGTAGCTCTGATAAAGAGGAAATCTGGAAAAGTTGAGTGGTGAGCCCTGAAACGCTGGAGGTTGTGGTGGTGAAACTGGTCCCAGTGACATTTTCCAGGTCAGCTCGATCACTGCCGGTTCAGCCCGGTGGCTCCCAGTCAACTGGTCCCAGTTCAAACAGTTCATGAACCAGCAGGGCATCCAGTCGCTGGCCCACAGCATCCCTCCTAGTGAGCTGCCCAGTAACAGCAGAACCAGAACCTGATCTCTGCGATGGCGGTTCTTTTCTGGAACCAGAAAATGTTTGGAGACGATAAATGATGTGCATTGATCCAACTGCCTGATTCCTCCAGCCGAACCAGTGATGAGAAACGTTATTAAATTGTTTTAATTTGAACCGGAGCGCATTGAAACCGATCAGAACTAGAAATAACAAGAGGAGGAGCAAACAGAGGAAGAGGAAGAGTTGGCTGCTGCTGCCTTCAGGTTCGTAATGAAACAATGAATGAGACTCACCTGGTCACTGTGTGGTCCAGTAAGTGGTTCTGTAGCTCTGTGTCCGGTTCGGTAACAGCTGTTACTGACGGTGGTTTCACATTCAGTACCGGTGAGCTAGCTCCGTTAGCATTTCTAATAGTAATAGCTCCGTTAGCATTTCTAGTAGTAATAGCTCCGTTAGCATTTCCGGTAGTAATAGCTCCGTTAGCATTTCCGGTAGTAATAGCTCCGTTAGCATTTCCGGTAGTAATAGCTCCGTTAGCATTTCCGGTAGTAATAGCTCCGTTAGCGCTGCTTGTTTCTCCCTGTGTCTGTAGCACTGTGTCCGGTTCGGCATCAGCTGTGCTATGTAGAGTCCGGTGTGGTGCTAACAGCCACACCGGACTTGATTACCACCGACACCGGACCTTCGTGGGTCCGGTCGGGTCGGTGATGTCAGTACCCAGGCAGTATAGCTCATGTTAGCATCTCGCAGAGCGTCCAGCTCTGCAAGTCTCAGCACGGCGTTTATTTCGGTTCTGCTGGTATAAATGGCTCAAAGTGCTGTGGAGGAAAGTCCAGGGTCCAGATCAGGTCTTTCGCACTGCGCTCTCCTTTCTGTCATGTGGGAAATTATCCAGATTCGCTTCAATTTTTATTTATTTATTTAATTTCTACCACAGCCGATAGTGCCACAGTGTGGCATCATCTAAAACAGTGGTTCTTAACCTGGGTTCGGTCGAACCCCAGGGGTTCGATGAGTCGGTCTCAGGGGTTCGGCGGAGCCTCTGCCGCGGAGGTAAAGACACACCTGTGTAAAGTCGTGATGACGCGCCCCGCTGGGCCATCACTTGCTGCAGAGGATCATGTTACATTGCTCAGCCAATCAGGGCTGCGGGGAATTTAGTGGCTGTCGTAGTTGTACGTTGCGTGGTTTCTTTCTTAATATTTTAATCCATACTAAATATGTCGAGCAAAAAAGAAGAAAATGAACAGACTTTGCTCTGAAGATGCACCTGCCAAGGTGAAGCCACGCCTCTCTGAAGCCACGCCTCTCTGAACTGGTCTCCCAAAAACAACAGCAGGAGTCTCACTGATTTGCAGGTATGTCATTTGTGCAACACTTTATTCTGGCCCCAAAAAAGTATTTTGTGGATTCAAAATGACAAAAAACTAATTACATTTAAAATGTAAAAAATTAAGAACATTTTTTAATTCTTTGAAAAAATCCAAATTTATTTTTAATAAGTAAAATAGTAAAAAATATATTTTGGGGGTTGAAATATTTTTGGGGGGCCAGAATAAAGTAACACCGTAACTTGCTGAGTTCATGGTTTTGTTCTTTGAGCAAAGTGACGTTCATGCACGGCTCATTTTGTGCACCAGTAAAAAAACATATACCTATGTCTTGAATTTGGAAGAAAAATATATTTTATTTATCACTAAAGAAGGGTTCGGTGACTGCGCATATGAAGCTGATGGGTTCGGTACCTCAAAAAAGGTTAAGAACCACTGATCTAAAATGACACCAAACGCAATATGATAAACTACTAAGGTAAAGTCAGCCTTCCTGTGTTTACTCTGTACACTCCAGTGCAGAATGAACCTGATGACGTCATCAACCCATCGGTGAAAAAATGGCGACCTCCATGGTTGAAAAATATAACAAAAGATGTAAATTTTTGAAGTAATTATGAGTTTTGGCGTATCAAAAACAACAATTTTTTTAGTCGGTAGGAAAATTACAACATATTTAGGCAACGTGTTCAACTAGTCCTGGATCAACTAATCATTTGATGGCAAATGTGATGCGGTCCAACATTTGGGTCGCCTAACCCCCAGCGACCCCTGACCCCTGCAGGAACGGTTACTCCCTGTACTGCGCTGAGCTGATGGTCAACATGAAGGACGTGCCGAGCACCGAGCGCATGGTGCTGTGCAGCAAGCAGTGGAAGATGCTGACCCAGAAGGAGAAGGACATGTTCCAGAAGCGCTGCGAGCAGGTCGGTCCCGACCCAACCCGACTGGTACCGACCCTGCTCCCTCCACCTCTAACACCACTTCCTGTTTGCAGAAAAAGAAGCAGTACGACGTGGACCTGCAGCGCTTCCTGGAGGTGAGGCTCCACCCCCTGACTGGGTCGGGTTCTGGCCTCTGTGAGCGGGTCACGTCGGACCAGAACCAGGCTGCAGATAGATCGCCATGGCAACAGCAGTAGCTAGTTGCTCACTGATGCTAGTGGAAAGGCTAAAGGTCATGAAGTCATCACTACATCTAGCATTGTGTTGCCATGACAATAGGAACAAATGACATAAATTCGAGGTCAGAGGTCAGATATGTGCAGGTAGCATTCACATAGAGGTCAGAGGTCAGTCCAGGCCGGCGGCCAACAAGGTGGCCGACCGTAACGTGTCGCTGTGTTGCAGAGCCTTCCTGAGGAGGAGCGGGACCGAGTCCTGACAGAGGAGAAAATGGGCGGAGCCAAGCTGAATGTGGGCGTGGTTCCCAGCCCTCTCAGAGCCAAGTCTCCATCGGTCAAGGTGCCGCCAGAACCACAACCACAACCAGAACCAGGTGGCCCTGACTGAGCACAGCTTCTGTCTTGCTTCAGGAGCGCGGCCGGGAGGCGGAGCCAGAGGCGTGGCCAGCAGCCGCAGGCGGAGCCTCAGCGCCCAGAGAGCGACGGGACGCCAGGAAGACAGCGAAGCTTCCAGAGACGCCGAAAACCGCCGAGGAGACGTGGCAGCACAGCGTGACAGGAGATTACCTGGCCAAGTACCGGGTGGGTGCGACTGGGAGGGGGCAGCAGCTCAGCATGACGAGAGATTACCTGACCTCTGTGCTGACCTCTGACCCCTGTAGAGTGACCGCAGGAAGGCGCAGGCGGCGATGGAGGCGGCTTGGCGCTCCATGGAGAAAAAGGAGAAAATTCCCTGGATCAAGAAAGCAGCAGAGGACCAGAAACGTTACGAGGTTCGGTACCCTCCTGACCCCTGACCCCTGCGTCCTGATTGGCTGCAGTGTGCGCTAACTGCTGCTGTCCTCTAGAGGGAGCTGTTGGAGATGAGAGCGCCCCCTGTCGGCCAGAGGAAGCCCAAGTTCGATGGGGAGCCGAAGAAGCCTCCAGTGTGAGTTTGGGACCGCCGTCGCAGGTTCTGGTTCTTATCCGGGGCCAGAACCGGGCCGGTACCAGAGCTGGAGGGTAACCGGCCCGGTTCCGGTCACCGTCCAGTCCCCGCTGAGTGCGACCTCTGACCCCAGGAGCGGCTACCAGATGTTCTCCCAGGAGCTGCTGACGAACGGAGAGCTGAACCACTTCAGTCTGAAGGAGCGCATGGTGGAGATCGGCAAGCGCTGGCAGAAGCTCAGCCAGGCGCAGAAGGACAAGTACAAGAAGCAGGTGGAGGAGCAGCAGGTGGAGTACAAGGCCCACCTGGAGGCCTGGGTCAAGGTAAGCCCCGCCCCCAGCCCTCAGGTAGCCCACCGCCCCCGCTCACTTCTCCTGTCCTCCGCAGTCGCTGTCCCCACAGGACCGCGCCGTCTACAAGGAGTTCTCCTCCTCGGTGAGTCCGCCGCAGCCGCACCCTCCTCCCCTTCTGCCCTGCAGGTCACCTGACCCTCAGCCTGTCTCTGATTGGCAGAAACGTCGCAGCAGCTCCTCCAAAGCCACCGCCAGCCCCGTGGCCAAGGTCCGGGTGACGGCGAAGGGGAAGGTGGGCGGAGCCAGGGCTGTGACCCCAGGGGTCACCGTGGGGAAGAGGGCCATGGCATATCGCGCCAAGGTAGGATCACGCCCCGCAGGCTGGAAACCATCAGTATCTCTGGGCCCTCTGTGCGGTCTGCCAGGCTCTGGGCCCTCTGTGGGGTCTGCCAGGCTCTGGGCTCTAGGTGTGGTCTGCCAGGCTCTGGGCCCTCGGTGCGGTCTGCCAGGCTCTGGGCTCTAGGTGTGGTCTGCCAGGCTCTGGGCCCTCGGTGCGGTCTGCCAGGCTCTGGGCCCTCTGTGCGGTCTGCCAGGCTCTGGGCCCTCGGTGCGGTCTGCCAGGCGCTCTGGGCCCTCTGTGCGGTCTGCCAGGCTCTGGGCCCTCGGTGCGGTCTGCCAGGCGCTCTGGGCCCTTGGTACGGTCTGCCAGGCGCTCTGGGCCCTCTGTGCGGTCTGCCAGGCTCTGGGCCCTCGGTGCGGTCTGCCAGGCGCTCTGGGCCCTTGGTACGGTCTGCCAGGCGCTCTGGGCCCTCTGTGCGGTCTGCCAGGCTCTGGGCCCTCGGTGTGGTCTGCCAGGTTCTGAACCGCTGTGTTTGTGTGACTCTCAGCAGGACATGTCTGACTCCGATGAGGAGGAGGAGAAGAGCGGTTCCTCAGACTCTGATGAAGACGATGAGACATCAGGAAGTTCAGACAGCGAGGATGAAGATGAGGTAAGGGGGGTCTGCTGTAGTTTCAGTCTTCTTTGGTTGTCACGGTGATGGAACTAGCTGTGAAACTAACCAGCAGGTTTATATTGATCCATTGTCCTAGTTTCAGTCAAGAGCTGGACAGGTGTAAGCTGTAGCTCCGCCCCGAGGCAGGACGCCGTCCTTTCTCTTTGCTCTGTTGACGGCCAGCGGGCGGCACTGAGCCCAGGCCATCTGTCGTCCCCTGCTGCTTGTTCCGTTACCATGGGGACCTTTTTAACCACTTCCTGTTTGTATTCTCAGAACGATGACGATGAAGAGGAGGATGACGACCAATCTTCCTCGGAGGAATCCAGCGAGTTGGACTCAGATTAGCCCTGCCCACTCATTGAAGAGGACAGGCTGTGCAGGCCACGCCTCCTCCTCTGCCAGTCATCCAAGCAGACCAATGCGAGGCAGCGCCGTTGGAAGTGGGCGGAGCCTGTTACAAGCGTTTCAGTTTATATTTACTTGGTTTTTATCTGACAGACATTTCAGGATGATGGCTTCCTGTTTGTTCTTCTGGGTGGGCGGGGTTTGTACATGATGACATGCAGGAGGCGGAGTCAGTGTTGGACCTCCAATCAGCCGGAGGCCGAGAGAAACTCAATAAATGCACTTTTTCCAAACCGTCTGGTTCCATCACTGCAACCGTTACACTGAACGGGTCCCTCTGGTTCTGGTTGATCCGGTACAGGGTTCTATGGACCGCTTTCACAATGGAAACTGATTACAGAACCGACCGTACCCGACCCGGACCGCTCCGTGGAAAAGGCTCCAGGTTCTGCTCCACTGGTTGGATCACATGAAATAAAGACCCAGACTCGGTTCTGTTCAGCTTTTATACACATTTCAGCTGATAGAATATAAACAAACTTCTGTCCTTCTCCTGATACACAAATAAATAATCTGACCTTTAACCCTAAGAACCACACCTCCCCTCCAACCTTTGGCACATGCTTTAAAAACTCCCACATGCATCACGGTTACCATGGTTACATTACTCTAGAAAACAGAACCCCGCCAACAAAAAAACACCATTCACACGGCCTGATGGGAGTTATTAACCAATCAGGGATGCACTTCCCCCTCCGGTCAGAGTGACAGGTGAGCTCTGGCCCCGCCGCCTTTCATACACACACACACACACAGACTCAGTCATAGTGGGACATCCAGCAGCTTCTGGTGCAGGTACTGCTTCACCTCCTCGATGCCGTTCAGCTTCTCCAGCTCGTGGTACGGAAGCTGAGAGGGGACAAGAGACCAGAGGCGGGTGACATGACCTGCTGACAGGGGGTGCTCCTGGTCTCGGTCCGTCGTCCTGAAGGCGACTGACCCGATGCGTTCTGCAGAACCTTTCAGGCGAAACGCCTGCAGGACGGCGGACCTGGACTCCTCTGATCAGTCTGGTTCTGGTTGTGGACGTTTGGACTGACCTGCAGGATGATGTAGCCCAGCAGTCGCAGGTGGCGGTCCCTCATGGCGCGGGACCCGACCAGAACCTCAGAGTTGTGGCAGTAGTGCCACTTGTCGTTCACAGACAGGATGACCCTGCACAGAAAAGGGTCGGGTTCAGGGGCTGTGGCCCGGTTCTGCTGTGGTCCAGAATCGATTTACTGAATGGGGACTAACCTGCGGATGTGCCGTTGCTCTGGGGGCGGGCCATCCGGGTCCGCCCTGGTGGCGGCGGCCCCCTCAGAGAAGAACCCGGCCATCTGCGCACCCTGGACTTCCGAGGCGGCTGCGGCCCCCTCGTCCTCCAGAATCTTCCCGATGGAGAACTGGAAGAGGGAGTCGGGGCCCCTCGGGGCTGCAGGGGGAGGGGCGGCGCCGTCCGACGGGGGGCTGCTGAGGGTGGAGCTGTCCTGGCTCTCCACCGACGGCTCCTTGGCCAGGCCCGGGTAGAATTGCGCCGCGGGAACGTAGTAGGGGCCGTAGTCCAGGGGCCTGGCGTCGGTGACGGCCAGGGGGCCCTCTGGGGGATGTGGCCTGAAGGCCCTGTCCTCTGTGGCCCCGCCCGCTCCGTTGGCCGCCGGACTGGAGGGGTCGCCGCCGTCCTCTGGCGCCACAAACGGAGAGAAGCACTGTAGCTCTGCGGTCATCGCGGCAACGGCCCCTGCAGCTGACTTGGTAGTTACGGTTATGCAGGGGGGATGGACACAGGGTCCAGACCGGATGGGCAGAACCCGACCAGAACCATCCAACCACAGCACAAAGTCTGCAGGAAAAACAAGGACATGCAGTAATACTGCGCAGTACCAGGGTATCCCTGTGGGGGCGCTGTAGTAGCTAATTAGTTCTGGTGTAGTACTGCATGGTCATGTGGGTCTGGGTGTAGTACCTGTGTAGTATCCAGGGGGCAGCACCTCGTCCTGTTTGTAGCTATGTTCTCCCAGCAGTTGGCGCAGAGCTTCAGCCACCAGACCTTTATAGCTGGAAGACCCGACAGAACCAGTCAGACCCAAAAGAACCAGCAAGTTCTTCTGGTTGTAACTGCTGACACATCTCCAACAGATTCAAAAGCTTGTTAGTACCAGCTCAGGAACCCTCAGAACCTCCGATGTTTGTTCAACTCTGTCGGACCAACCCAAACTGGGCCCAAAAGCAGAATCGGCCTGTCTCTGGTTGTGGAAATTTCTGACTCACATTTAAAGGCCCTGCCCCCTTTGATCCAGCCATGCGCCCTAAAAGCTCAGCTCTGATTGGACCACCTTGCATGCCAAAACCAAGGTCTTGGTTGCGGACCCTCTGAAAAGGCCTGGTCCTGATCCAGGTGTGCGCAGGTCTTACCTGTACTTCCGGTTGACCTCGTCCGCTGTGAGGGCATGGTCAAACATCAGCACCTTGTGTGCGTCCTGCAGGCGAGGGCCGATGTAGTCACGGTACTCCAACTCTACAGCTGCGTCCAGTAGAGACAGGTACCTTCTGACAATCAGCGCATAGGGACTATCTGAGGGCAGAGGATACTGGTTATACTGGGAGAGCATCACGCTGCCATTCTACCAAAGGGATCTACCAGTTCAGGCCGTCTACGCTGGTTCCACTACGGTTTAATGGACTGTTTTACTGGCTGTCTCTCTGGTACCATGTAAGACGGGGTATCAAGGGTTTGACTGTTTGCTCACTTGTGACATTGCTGATGAAGGCAGAGGAAAAGACTCGGTGCAGCACGGTTCCAGGGAAGTGGCCAAGCTGGAACAGGGACATGAGGATGTTGACGGTGGCAAGCGGCGAGCTTAGCGCCTTGAGCTCCACCGCCTCTTCCAGCCGGGAGAAGAACTGCTGCTCGGCTGACGGACGGTAACTCATCCTGCTGAATGGGAACACTAGCTTCTGGATTACCTGATGAGACAGACGTTGGTCAGAGCACGCCCGCATTTCCCAACTCCACAGCGAGGTGGAGGCATCCTCACCTTACTATCCAGGTACTCGGCCTTCCTGATCAGAAAGTCGGCAATGGTGTCGAGAAGCCGGGTCTCCCGGAGCCGATGGCGGGCAATGTACTTGGCGATTAGGGCCATGGTGTATGGCGTGATGCTGTCCACCTTCTTGGGTAGCTCCTCTGCAGGAGACAGTCACAGCAAAGTTAGATCAGGACAGGTGGACACATGGACGTTCTCAGGGAGCCGACCTGCCAGGCTGTTGATGAACTTCTCCTGTCGGTTCTGGTAGAACAGGTGAGAGCTGAAGATCAGCTCCAGACTCTTGTTACTGGCCTCTCGAGCACAGGCCGCCAGCATCTCATCCAACAGTGCCATCTCCTGGTCGCGGACGCCGCTGACGCTGGCCAGAGTGTGCTTGACAAGTCGCAGGATCTTCCTGAGGACACAAATCAGCCGTTAAGAGTCCTCAGAGGTCCACTCCTACGGGGGAGGAGTGGACCTCCGCACATGGTGCTAGTAATGCAGAGGCAGAGGGGGTGGAGCCGGGTGGTAGGGGTGGTAGTGAAGGTGGAAGTGAGGTCCTCGGTGGGCATCTGGACGGCCCCCGGCTGACCGGGGATCAGCCGCAGACCTGACTCACCTGTTGGTGACTAGCTGCTCTGGGTTCGAAGGCGTGCTGATAGCGGCGGCACCCCCTGCAGCCGGATCTGGCGTCTGCAGCGAGCGCCACTTGAGTCGGTAGTAAGAGAGCAGCAGGAACAGCGTTTGCGGGTGGCGTTCTCGTTCCAGGTTCTTCTCCAGGCCAGCGAGGCAGGCCTCGGTCAGCGGGTGCTGGCTGCCCGGGTGCAGCCGCATGCTGGAGCTGAACACCATGGACACGTCCTTCTGGTTGAACTGGTTCAGTCTGGACTGCGATTCCGCTTCCAGTACCACCACCACCTTGGAGTCACTAGGTAGTCCTGGATTCACAAAGGTTCAGTGAGGTCAGAGTCAGGGGGCGGAGGCTGTGAGCTGTGTGAAGGCCTTACCGAGCGAGGCAACAGCGTACAGGCAGTTGACGATGCTGAAGTTGTCGAACTTGGCGCAGTCGTTGACGATGGCGTTGCAGAGGGTCTGGAAATCCGGCTGGTCCAGGATCTGCCGCCTGTCTGCCTCTGACGCTTCGCCCTCTGCGCCATCCCCGGCGACCCGCGGCGATGGCGTGGCCTGCAGCAGCTGGCCGATCTTTTGCAGGGCGACGGGGTAATGGTTGTGGGAGATCTTGGCGGGGTTCTGTGTGACCCAGCGCAGAACCTCGTCGGGTTGCCGCGAGCGTTCGATTAGACGCTTCATGGTGAAAAACGTGTCATAGCTCATCTTCTCATGGATGAAGTTCCACGTTTTCTTCTTGCCGCCACCGCCGGCCGTTGCTCCTCCCCCGTAGGAGTGGACCGGCACATGGTGCTGGTAATGTGGAGGCATAGGGGGTGGAGCCAGGTGGTGAGGGTGGTAGTGATGGTGGAAGTGAGGTCCTCGGTGGGCATCTGGACGGCCCTGGTAGAGAGGGTAAGTCGGGGGAGGCGGCGGGTGAAGATGGTGGGGGAGGTGAGGTTGAGGACCCTCCAACACCGCCAGCCCTGCCCTCCTGCCTTGTTTAAGCCCGCCTCCGCCTCCTCCTCCTCCCCCCGCAGTGCTGTAGAGGCGGGTGGCGTACATGGCGACGGACTGAGCGGCGTGTCGAGGAGGGAGGAGGTGAGCTGGACTCAGGAAGCGCCACCCAGTGGACCAACACAGCATAGTCTAGCAGCCAGACCACCTGGAGGCTCCGGCTCAGCTCTCCTGCAACATCCCATAATATTCACACCGTTACACACAACCCAGTAGGTTCTGCTAACATTCACTTTCCCAGAGGACCAGAACCGGACCAGTCCACAGACTAATTGTCACTTCTATGCTGGCCCAATTAGTTCCTGTAATTAGAACCTTGTTGCAAGTCAACGACCCCAACAGGAGGTGCCATAGGAGGCCCCTGGACCTCAGCTTTGTTAACTGGACTTGGGCTGGTTCTAGTCGGTACTGATGCTGGTTAACAGGACATTTTGGTAACATGCCAACTAATTTCCTCATACATGATCTGAGAAAGTCTCAGAGCTCTAAATGTCTAGCAGAAAAGCAGGGGGTCGCTCCAGGTCCAGGTGAAGAGACACACCTTTGACCCACTGAGGGCCACAGCTGCTGAGGCCCCCCACACCAGAGGGCCCCCAAGAGCACCAAGCGAGAATGATAGAAAAAGACAACATTGAATAAAATAAACTAAATGATATCCATCCATTTTCTTCCGCTTTATCCGGGGTCGGGTCGCGGGGGTAGCAGCCTCAGAAGCTGCTATTATTATGCTATTACACATGTAAAAGAAATTTCCTATTGTTTTTATAACTGTTGCACTAATGGTTGATCTCTTCCTGTTGATGGTTGTCACCTTGCAATCTTGATTACTGTAAATTTATTGTTTTTAGGCTGATGTTATTTTCACAGATACAATAATATGGCACAATTTAGTACCTCTGCATTTTAAAATCCAAATCAATTTTTTAGTTTGTTACTCTTGTATAGTTAAAATTACTAGCTATAATAACAGGTCAGCTAGTTACAAAAGATGCTAATGATTGTAGGTTTGTTATACAAATTGACTATCGTAGGAATGAGGAATTATCTGGTGTTGACATATTGGTATTGGGGGACCCAGATAAAAATCTGATTGGGGACAGAAAAAGGCTTGGACCGGATTATAAATGAGGTCAGATCCTTGTTGGATCAGAACCCGCAGAGATCCACAGGCTATTGTTCAAGAGCCGGTGATTTTAATGTTTATTAACGGTTTTTAGTTTAACATGACTGGGTTTGGGTCACAACGAATCAGTTCTGGTACCAACCAACCAGCTGAGAATGTGTGTTGCAATAAGACCTGGTCAGAGGAAACTGAACCTTCACCTGTCAACCTGAACCTCATTATCACATCATTCAGGTCCAACAAGTCCACCTGACACCTCACCTGACCTCTGAGCTAGAATAAGGCGACTAGACCGAGTCCCAACTGCTGTCAGCTGCACTTCCAACATGTCTGCCCTTCGCTCCTGCAGTAACTCCAACCTTCTCCCGGACATATTTTAACTGATAATCCTCCAGATCATATGAGGAGAATTATCAACCACTTTAAAGGCAACCGTCCGGTCCAAACAGTGTCCATCTCCTCAGAACTAAACACCCCAGCTAACTATAAGCTAATTCTGTCTATATGCTAACCGAGAGCTAACGGGATGTACTGCCAAAGACAGCAGCTTCCTTTGGGTTCAAGCATCTCGAGACGCTCCGTTTAACAGTAACATATGACCACAATATCATATATGACCGAGTCTCTTTAGAGACAAACTCTGCAGCTAGTAGCGGCTGTACGCTTCTAACCCAGACTACATGCTAAGGTAATCATGCTACATGCTAAGCTAAGCTTCCTCTGGGCTCCAGTAGCTTTGGCTGGTAGCTCCGGGAGGTACAGTTGTCCTTCCCCCTCTCTGCCACAGGATCAACGGGCTGCTCTCCGAGATTTTAACCCGGGTCAGGACCTGACAGTGGCGGATTCGTTACCTCATAGCTCAGTACTGCCGGTCACTCCACTATGTGAACAAGAAGAAGCCGCTGACGGTCCAAGTTCAGCGGGAAAACAGTGATCAGTCAGCCCGTTCATTCCTCTACACAGTCCGCAGACTCCATCACGGTGTCCCTGGCCCGCACCGACAGAAGGGGCCACAGCGCCACCCTGCGGCGGGAAACCAGGAGGATTTACTTTTGGTTCGCGGTTAAATTAAACTTGTATTAGAGGACGGGTATTGTTATCTAAAGCGGAGGGAACCCTAACCCAAACTATAAAATCTATTGACCAAATGTTATTCAATACATTACTTAAGAAAATCAGTGGTAATGATTTTTTATGAAAAAGGAGGGGTGGATATTCTAGATTTCACAACTCTAATAATACATTCAAAGTAAATTGGTTAAAGTCGTGCTTAAAAAATCCATCCTCCAATTGGAATACTTTCCCAAATTACATTTTCTCCAGTGTAGGGGTTCTTAATTTCCTCCTCCTCTGTAATTATAATGTAGAGAAAATACCAGTAAAACTTTCTGCATTTCACACACAAGCACTTCTTTCATGGGCACTTATATGTAAACATAATTTTTATCCACATAAATTCTTCATCTGGAATAATCAATACATCCTTCACAAAAATAAATCTTTATTTTATCCTAAATGGTTCAACAACAAAATCCTTCTGGTGGGTCAACTATTTAACAAAAATGAATGTTTACTCAGTTACAGTGAGTTCAAACCCAAGTATAACCTCACTGTAACTACTAAAGAGTATGATATTGTGTTTGATGCTGTAACTGATGAAATATGTGAACTCTTTAGAAATAATGTTGTTGATGAATATCAGGCCTTGTTGAATGTAACTGACTCCACTGTTAGTAAAGCGTGTTATTCTTCTACTTGTAAGAATAACAGAACTATTCATGCCCTGTTTCAACAAGATATTATTTCTGCACCTTCATCTGTTTTCTATTGGAAGAATTTTGTCCCTGATTCACTATGGAAAAAGGTGTGGACTCATCATCAGAAACTTTTCATAAACAACAAAAAGAAAGATGTCCCTTTAAACTGTTACATCGAATTTATCCTACTAATCAACACATGATGAAATATATTAAAACAATAGACCCCAACTGTAAGTTCTGCAAAGAGCATCCAGAAACAATTATTTATTCTGGAATTGTCGTATCACAAGAAAATTTTAGAAAGAGTGTAATATCTTTATAAATTGTTATATTGTTGCTAAATGTTCTTTGAGGTATGAGCATATTATTTTTGGTTTTATGGTAAGAATACAAATGCAGGCAAAAGACTGGCAATCCATCTAATCTATATTTGGCAAATTTCATATTCACAAATGCAAATTTTCATCATCTTCACCTTTTCTTTTTTGTTGTACAGTTTTGTTGAAATCTACACCCCTGGCATACTTTTCAATAAAAATAAGAAAAACTTGAATAAAACAATATGAAACAGTAAAGTGGACGGAAGAGAGAACGTTCCTGAAGAACCTGCTTCAATGACATACAGCTGATGAACTGTTTCCTCAGCGGGGATGAAGGGCACCATGCAGTGGTCTGTGACCCAGACAGGACATCCGTCTGGTGGCTTTAAACTTTTACTCTGACGCATTTAGACACATTTTAATCGATGGAGAATATGGCAGATTTACCTGACGAACATGGCGGCTCCAGGGCCAGTCAGGGCGGAAGAGGGTTTTCCTCCTTCTCCACTGTTCCTTTTAGGGCCTGCAGGCGGCGCGCTGATCTTTACCAAACTCTAATCGAAGAAGAAGGCGTGGAGGAAATATGTCAGCGCCGTTGGATGATTACGGAACGTTTGTTTTGGACCCGCTCCGTGTTTAGAACCCCGTCCAGCCTCAGTGCCATGGCCCACCGGTACCTGCGGCTGCCTGCGGGCTGCGGGAGCCTGGTCCGGCTGCTGCTTCGGCCCTGCGGAGCTACCGCCAGGACGGTAGGTGGGGGGCGGAAAGACAGGCTCACCTTGACCCGCTCCGGTTGGGTTCGGTTCGGGAAGCCGCTCAGAGCCCGCACCGAACTCAAAAACAGCAGATTGACTTACGTTTTTACCTGTTATAGAGGTGTGACGTAAGCCAGGTATCCTCTGTTTTCGTTCGAAACGTGTGACGTCAGAGCCTGGTTGACTGATGACGACATTGATTACTTATTCATCATAGAGTGATGTAAATTCTGAGGGTCAGATGCGCTTTAGTCCGAAACAGCATTCTCCAGAACAGTTCTGTTGGTCCAAATGATTGGGTCCGCAACCAATGAATCCAGAACTTGTGCGTCCAGAACGGTACCGGGCCATGAAGGTGTTTGAGCCAACCTGTGGACCCTCCTCCCCCTCTCAGGTGTCTCCAGCCGGTTCTGGTCGGGTGCGGAGTGGACCCGTCCCCCTGAGCGAGCTGTCGGGAGCCTCTAGGATCCTGAGCTCCAAACCGCCCAAAGGTGAGTGGGGACCCGGTTCTGGTTCTGTCCTCACCTGGGCAAACACGGGTCGGAGTTCTAACTATGGCTCCCCGGCCTCTCAGGTGAACTGAATCGTTGAGATGAACTGTTCCCGCTGAGAACACCGGAGGTAGTCACCATGGAAACGAACGTGCGCTCAGACGGTTTCTGTTCTCCTTACAGGATTTGAGAAATATTTCCCAGAGAGTCAGAACCGGGCCAGAACCTCTGAACCCGAAGCTAAAGGTAAAGAAGACACAGGTGAGCATGCGCAGCTGGAGACAGGTGAATAAGTCAGAGAACTACAGAACCGACTGGGCTCTGTCCGTTGAACCGGATCTCTGAAGGTGGTCCTTCAGGTCAGAACCTCCAAAACGGTTCTCTTTCTTCAGAACTAAGAGAGTTTTGGTTTAGGGGCGGGGCTTACCACAGGTAAACCAATGACCCAGGTTAGGACTGGTTCCAGTCCACTTTACATGAATCAGAACTAGAACCTCCACAATAATGGATGTGCTGACTTCATCCTGACGCTCCAAACCGAGCAGGCTCAAAGCCCGGCCCTCTCACGGTTCTGACCCGTTTCAGAGTCCAAACCTGCCCAGAAACCGTCCGGGAAGCCAGGAGGATCCGGATCCGGAGGAGGGAAACGAGGCGGCCGCAACGAGGAGAACCACTGGTACAGCCGCCTGCAGAAGGTCAGTCACCTGATCAGCGGAGGGCGGGTCCCAGGTCTTACCTGTCTAGGTGTCTCAGCAGCTTTTCTCTCCAGGGCGACGTCCCTTGGGATGATAAGGAGTTCCGCTTGTACCTGCTGACCGGCGTGGCGTTCTGGACCGCCATCACCTACTACTTCTTCCTGCGGGACGGAGGTCGTGAGGTCACCTGGAAGGACTTTGTCAACAACTACCTGGCCAAAGGAGTGGTGAGGAACTCACCTGTGTTTGCCCTGCTTCAGTCTGCAGCTCTAACTGGTCATTTCCTGCCAGGTGGAGCGGCTGGAGGTGGTCAACAAGCGCTACGTCAGAGTGGCGTTCTCTCCGGGGAAGACGCCGCTGGACGGGGTGCGTCCCATCGGCCGGCTCGGGCCTCAGGTACCTACAGCGCCGCCACTGACTCCTCCCCCTGTGTTTCCACCTGCAGCAGTACGTCTGGTTCAACATCGGCAGCGTGGACACCTTCGAGAGAAACCTGGAGACGGCCCAGAGCGAGCTGGGCATCGAGAGCGAGAACCGCCTGCCGGTGGTATACTCCACCGAGAGCGACGGGTGAGCCACGACCTTCGACCCGACCTTCACCCCGACCCCAACCCTGACCCTGCGGTCCTTCCCCGCAGGTCGTTCCTGCTCAGCATGCTGCCCACAGCGCTCATCATTGGCTTTCTGCTCTTCATGCTGCGGCGTGGGCCGGCGGGCGGGGGCCGGCCGGGCCGCGGCATGGGGGGTCTGTTCAGCGTAAGCGAGACCACCGCCAAGATCCTGAAGGACGAGATCGACGTCAAGTTCAAAGACGTGGCGGGGTGTGAGGAGGCCAAGCTGGAGATCATGGAGTTTGTCAACTTCCTGAAGAACCCCAAACAGTACCAGGACCTGGGGGCCAAGATACCCAAGGTGAGGGCGGGACCAGGGTGAGGTTGGGGTTCCTTCAGGCTGGTGGAGGGTGGGGCCACAGATGGGTTTCCCCGGGATCAGCGGTTATGTTGTGTGACAGGGCGCCATTTTGACCGGACCCCCAGGAACCGGGAAGACACTGCTGGCCAAGGCGACGGCAGGTGAGGCAAACGTTCCCTTCATCACAGTGAACGGCTCTGAGTTCCTGGAGATGTTCGTGGGAGTGGGCCCCGCCAGGGTGAGGTGCCGCCAGGGGAGTGGGTTGGGGAGCGGTTCCTCTGAGGTTCCTCTGACCTTCCATTCCATGCAGGTTCGGGATCTGTTCGTCATGGCCCGGAAGAACGCGCCCTGCATCCTCTTCATTGATGAGATCGACGCCGTGGGCCGGAAGCGCGGCCGCGGCAACTTTGGAGGCCAGAGCGAGCAGGAGAACACGCTGAACCAGCTACTGGTGGAGATGGACGGTGGGTCCCGCTTCCGCAGAACCACGGGGTCCACCAGGCCTCGCCTCACTGTCCACTCTGTCCCCCAGGCTTCAACACCGCCACCAACGTGGTGGTTCTGGCCGGAACCAACCGACCCGACATCCTGGACCCGGCCCTGCTGCGGCCCGGGCGCTTCGACAGGCAGATCTACATCGGTGAGCGGGCGACTGGGCGGTTAATTATCAGGCAGGTGAGCTGGTGACAAAGATCTCTTTCCTTTCAGGTCCTCCTGACATAAAAGGACGGGCGTCCATCTTTAAGGTCCACCTGCGTCCTCTGAAGCTCAGCACAGACCTGGACAAAGATGCTCTGGCTAAGAAGATGGCCGCCCTCACGCCTGGATTTTCAGGTAGTATGCACCCTGATGGGAGTGAGCAGTCAGGTGGCGGGTGTATCTGAGCCTCAGGTGATTTGTGTGGATTGTCTGTCCCTGATTTCTGCCTGGCAGGCGCCGACATCGCCAATGTGTGCAACGAGGCGGCACTGATTGCCGCACGCCACCTGTCCGATACCATCAATCAGAAACACTTTGAGCAGGCCATCGAGAGAGTGATCGGAGGTGAGACCAGAACAGAACCAGCGCAGTGTCAGGTTTTGGTTCCGGTTCTGTAACCTTCCTGTCTCCTGGAGGTCTGGAGAAGAAGACCCAGGTTCTGCAGCCGGAGGAGAAGAAGACGGTGGCGTACCATGAGGCGGGTCACGCCGTGGCTGGCTGGTTCCTGGAGCACGCCGACCCGCTGTTGAAGGTCTGTCAGGTTCTGTCTGTTTCTGTTGGCATGGCCGGGTTCTAATGCTGTGCTGCCTGTGCAGGTGTCTATCATCCCCAGGGGGCGGGGCCTGGGCTATGCCCAGTACCTCCCTAGGGAGCAGTACCTGTACACTAAGGAGCAGCTGCTGGACCGCATGTGCATGACGCTGGGAGGCCGCGTTGCAGAGGAGATTTTCTTCGGCCGGGTCACTACTGGCGCCCAGGATGACCTCAGGAAGGTCACACAGAGTGCCTACGCTCAGGTGAGTCGCTTGACCCGGCAGACACTCCTAACTCCTCTGGGTCCGGTCCGTCTGACTCGCTGCTGTCCTCCCGCAGATCGTCCAGTTCGGGATGAACCCCAAGGTGGGCCAGGTGTCCTTCGACCTGCCGCGGCAGGGCGAGATGGTTCTGGAGAAGCCGTACAGCGAGGCCACAGCCCGCCTCATTGACTCCGAGGTCCGGACCCTGATCGGCGAGGCGTACCGCCGAACCCAGCAGCTGCTGACCGACAAGAAGGCCGAGGTGGACAAGGTACCGCCGTGGTCCGCCCGGGTCTGTCGCCCATGGGATCCCAGCAAGGCAGGCTGGTTCTGGTTCCTCTGGGCCCGGTGGAGCGGGAAGCTGTGGTTCCGGTCCCGGTTCTGGTTGTGACTGTGGTTACTGTGCTGTCCTGCAGGTGGCGCAGCGGCTGCTGCAGCGGGAGGTTCTGTCCAAAGAGGACATGGAGGAGCTTCTGGGTCGGCGGCCGTTTGCGGAGCGCTCCACATACGAGGAGCTGGTGGAAGGGACCGGCGGCGAGGACGAGGACACGGCGCTGCCCGACGGCCTGAGGGACTGGAACCGGGACCGGAACCAGGACCGGAACCAGGAGAGCCCGGAGGAGCAGGTGGCCCGCCAGATCTCTGGAGGCATGCCCTTCTAGTACCTCCATAAACTGTTCTGTTGGGTTCTGATCCGTTCCACAGGTTCTGAACATTCCCACCTGAGCTGTTCTTCATCAGAACTCTACTGATGCTCCACAGAACCCACTCAGCTTCACATGCACCAGAACCAGGTTCATTCTGCTCATCCAGAATATATCAGAACCAAACAGAACCTCTCCATGTGTATCTGTGTAGAACCCAGACTCGGTTCTTTCCTCAGAACCTCAGTAGATATTCTCCAGCTGTGAGGAAAATGTTCCACCAAAACATCTGGCACCGTTCTGATGGGGAACCCTTTGGTCCAGAGTTCTACTGGGCCCAGCATCCGGCCCCACAGAGGGGTTTCCAACTCGAACCCTCTAGAACCGCGGTTCTGCAGTCTGTAGACGCTTCTCTGCTCCAACATACCAGAACCAGACAGCCGGGTTCAGAGGCCCGGTTCAGGTCTGGAACTGGAAACTTCTAGAAGCTACAGACCAAGGTTCTGTTAGGTTCTGCAAGGGACGTTCTCCTGCTGGTGTTCCTCAGCCTGCACCACAACCTTTGACTGGAAACTGGAAGTGAACCTGCTGTTGATTCTGTTCTGATCCGGACAGATTTGGGTCACAGCCATAGAAGCACCAGATGTCTGAACGGTTTGGTTCTGGTAAAGTCCTGGGGTGGTTCCAGCTCATAACTAAAGTGGATCAGAACCAGTTCTGATCAGGTCTGGGTTCGAAAAGAATGAGTTCTCGGCCTGCTCTGAGTGTAAACATGTAAATTGATGTGTGATAATAAAGATGTATATGTTGGTTCTGGTTCTAATGGCTCGGTTCCAGATCTCTGATCAAACAAATAACAGAAAAGATCTGAACACAAGCTGACAGATGAACGTTCTTTGACCTCCAGCTTCTACCTAAGTTGACACGTAACGCGGTGACGTCATAAGGTCCCCTGGTACCGCCGGACCGACCGCAGTTGTATCCGACCAAACTGAGTCATCAGGGCTTTTATTCTGAAATTTCCTCTCAGAGGAAGTGACATCATGTGTTTCGTTGTTGTGTTCCGGGCAGTGTACAGATGCTAGTGCTTGAGGAACTTTATTCAGGTTTTAGGTTCGGTTCGGTCGGAGATAACTTCAAAGATCCGGAGAAGCAGTTCGAAGAATTGCGGAGTGGGACGGCAGCAGAACCGGAAGAAAGCTGCATGGCTGCGGCGGTTTCTGCGGTAAGAACTGGAACTGGATGAAAGCTAAGCTAATGCTAACAGGCCTGGAGCTTCGAGAGCTGTTGTTAAACACCCTGGTTGGAGTCAGCAGGTCAGTGAACTGTTCATAGATAAATAAATCAGTCAGCAGGTCAGTGAACTGTTCATAGATAAATAAATCAGTCAGTGGGTCAGTGAACTGTTCATAGATAAATAAATCAGTCAGCAGGTCAGTGAACTGTTCATAGATAAATAAATCAGTCAGTGGGTCAGTGAACTGTTCATAGATAAATAAATCAGTCAGCAGGTCAGTGAACTGTTCATAGATAAGTCAGTCAGTAGGTCAGTGAACTGTTCATAGATAAATAAATCAGTCAGTGGGTCAGTGAACTGTTCATAGATAAATAAATCAGTCAGTGGGTCAGTGAACTGTTCATAGATAAATAAATCAGTCAGTGGGTCAGTGAACTGTTCATAGATAAATAAATCAGTCAGTGGGTCAGTGAACTGTTCATGGATAAATAAATCAGTCAGTGGGTCAGTGAACTATTCATAGATAAGTCAGTCAGTAGGTCAGTGAACTGTTCATAGATAAATAAATCAGTCAGTGGGTCAGTGAACTGTTCATAGATAAATAAATCAGTCAGTGGGTCAGTGAACTGTTCATAGATAAATAAATCAGTCAGCAGGTCAGTGAACTGTTCATAGATAAGTCAGTCAGTAGGTCAGTGAACTGTTCATAGATAAATAAATCAGTCAGTGGGTCAGTGAACTGTTCATAGATAAATAAATCAGTCAGTGGGTCAGTGAACTGTTCATAGATAAATAAATCAGTCAGTGGGTCAGTGAACTGTTCATAGATAAATAAATCAGTCAGTGGGTCAGTGAACTGTTCATGGATAAATAAATCAGTCAGTGGGTCAGTGAACTATTCATAGATAAGTCAGTCAGTAGGTCAGTGAACTGTTCATAGATAAATAAATCAGTCAGCAGGTCAGTGAACTGTTCATAGATAAATAAATCAGTCAGTGGGTCAGTGAACTGTTCATAGATAAATAAATCAGTCAGCAGGTCAGTGAACTGTTCATAGATAAGTCAGTCAGTAGGTCAGTGAACTGTTCATAGATAAATAAATCAGTCAGTGGGTCAGTGAACTGTTCATAGATAAATAAATCAGTCAGTGGGTCAGTGAACTGTTCATAGATAAATAAATCAGTCAGTGGGTCAGTGAACTGTTCATAGATAAATAAATCAGTCAGTGGGTCAGTGAACTGTTCATGGATAAATAAATCAGTCAGTGGGTCAGTGAACTATTCATAGATAAGTCAGTCAGTAGGTCAGTGAACTGTTCATAGATAAATAAATCAGTCAGTGGGTCAGTGAACTGTTCATAGATAAATAAATCAGTCAGTGGGTCAGTGAACTGTTCATAGATAAATAAATCAGTCAGCAGGTCAGTGAACTGTTCATAGATAAGTCAGTCAGTAGGTCAGTGAACTGTTCATAGATAAATAAATCAGTCAGTGGGTCAGTGAACTGTTCATAGATAAATAAATCAGTCAGTGGGTCAGTGAACTGTTCATAGATAAATAAATCAGTCAGTGGGTCAGTGAACTGTTCATAGATAAATAAATCAGTCAGTGGGTCAGTGAACTGTTCATGGATAAATAAATCAGTCAGTGGGTCAGTGAACTATTCATAGATAAGTCAGTCAGTAGGTCAGTGAACTGTTCATAGATAAATAAATCAGTCAGTGGGTCAGTGAACTGTTCATAGATAAATAAATCAGTCAGTGGGTCAGTGAACTGTTCATAGATAAGTCAGTCAGCAGGTCAGTGAACTGTTCATAGATAAATAAATCAGTCAGTGGGTCAGTGAACTGTTCATAGATAAATAAATCAGTCAGTGGGTCAGTGAACTGTTCATAGATAAATAAATCAGTCAGTGGGTCAGTGAACTGTTCATAGATAAATAAATCAGTCAGTGGGTCAGTGAACTGTTCATGGATAAATAAATCAGTCAGTGGGTCAGTGAACTATTCATAGATAAGTCAGTCAGTAGGTCAGTGAACTGTTCATAGATAAATAAATCAGTCAGTGGGTCAGTGAACTGTTCATAGATAAATAAATCAGTCAGTGGGTCAGTGAACTGTTCATAGATAAGTCAGTCAGCAGGTCAGTGAACTGTTCATAGATAAATAAATCAGTCAGTGGGTCAGTGAACTGTTCATAGATAAATAAATCAGTCAGTGGGTCAGTGAACTGTTCATGGATAAATAAATCAGTCAGTGGGTCAGTGAACTATTCATAGATAAGTCAGTCAGTAGGTCAGTGAACTGTTCATAGATAAATAAATCAGTCAGTGGGTCAGTGAACTGTTCATAAATAACCAGGTCCAAGCCTCCTCTGATTGATGATGTCATCAGCAGTCTGTGTGTTATGATTGGTTCACAGGGAGGGCCCCCTCTCATCATGGAGAACGGACAGACCGCCGCCCCCACCCCTAAGCTGGGCCTGCCTCCGCTCACCCCCAACCAGCAGGAGGCGCTGCAGAAGGTCAATCTGTTGCAACGGTTCAGAACCAGCAGCAGAACCTGTGGTTCTCTTCGCTAAATGCTCTCTGGGTTCTCCCTGCAGGCTAAAAAGTATGCTATGGAGCAGAGCATCAAGAGCGTGCTGGTGAAGCAGACACTGGTGCAGCAGCAGCAGCTCACCAGCCTGCAGGTAACTCCCAGAGGCCACGCCCACACCGAGACCACGCCCCCTTTACCTCCTCTGTGATAGTTAAGGGTAGTCTGTTCTCCTCCCTCAGATGGCTCCTCTGACCATGGGTTTAGGAGACGCTCTGTCGCCGCTGCAGTCGGTGAGTATGGTTCTGTTCTGTTCAGGCCCGGTTCTGTTGGCCTATTGGCAGGATCTAATCCTTCAGCAGTTCTCAGGCTTCCTTCTTCCAGCAGCTCTTGATGTTCCATTTTCTCTAAAAATCCTGTCTTTTCTGCGTAGTCGTTCATGCTAAAAATAAATACTGCGACGCAGTCAGACTTCTGTGTGAATGTTTCCGACCCCAAATGACGAAGGAAGTAGCCGTCAAAGCATCACTCTGTTTGCTACTGTAAAGATGGCTGCCGTCTCTGGATGGGTTTTAAAGTTGCTGAGAGCGACACGGTCAGCTGACGAAGGAAGCTGGTAGAACGCTAACAGCAGCGGCATCTGGTTCTTTCTTTCTGGTTCTCTCTGGTTCTTTCTGGTTCTCTGGCTGTAGCCTCTGACCCGATTCTGAGCCGGTTCTATTTGGAGTCGGACCAGGAGTGGTGGGTTGGGATGTGATGCGTTTGCTGACTCAAACAGCTTCCATCTCTTCATTATCATTTCAGATGTTGTTTAGATTTACTGTCTAGATTCTTCTGCTAGCTTTAGCTCCACAGCTGGACGGTGAGCAGGTTTTATTTTTGGGTGAAACATGGGAAACGTTCAGAATGCCGTGAGAGGTGGGATCCGGGTGGCAGACAGACCACCAAGGCTTCCATCAAGGTGGAAGCTGACCTGCTCCCTCTGCTCCTCCTGTCCACCAGGTAGCAGCGCAACGCCAGCGAGCTCTGGCCATCATGTGCCGGGTCTACGTGGGCTCCATCTACTACGAGCTGGGCGAGGAAACCATCAGGCAGGCCTTCATCCCCTTTGGACCAATCAAAAGCATCGACATGTCCTGGGACTCGGTCACCATGAAGCACAAGGTCCGAGAGGACAAGAGGCAGCCATAGAACCTCAGGGTTCCCTCTCTGGTTCGCTGTCTGGTTCTCTCTGGTTCCTTCTCTGGTTCTCTCTCTTTCTCTCTGGTTCCTTCTCTGGTTCTCTGTCTGGTTCTCTCTCTGGTTCCTTCTCTGGTTCTTTCTGGTTCCTTCTCTGGTTCCCTGATCAGTTCTGTCTCTGCAGGGTTTTGCCTTCGTGGAGTATGAGGTTCCTGAAGCGGCCCAGCTGGCTCTGGAACAGATGAACTCTGTGGTTCTGGGAGGGAGGAACATCAAGGTGGGCCCGGTTCCTGTCTGTCTTTGTGGTGATTATTATTGTTTGAGTTTTCTGGGTTTTTATTTCCTGTTTCAAGTTGTAATTTGTTCTACAATCCAACCCAAAATAAAATCAAAGTGAAGAAGAAATGTTGCCATCAGTGAATTTTTGACCGTTGAAAGGGCCAGAACAGGAACCACCCAGTTAACCAGTTAACCAGTGACATTAAGGTGCCTTAGAAAAGAGAAAACCAGACTTCCCAGTAATCCCCAGGAAAACCAGCTCAGCTGCACACGTACCAAAATACCAAGAACACAAAGCCCAATCATTTGAAGCCGAGTTCAGTTCAAGGTTCAACGTTTCCCGGTGGAGTTTCATCTGAACGCTGAGAGGCCACGCCCCCTGCCGGCAGCAGGGAGGGGCTGGTTGATCATGTGACATCACCGTCTCTGTGGTTACCTCAGCCGTCCTCTTTATCCCTGCGCGATGTCTTGCAGGTCGGCCGGCCCAGCAACATCGGCCAGGCTCAGCCGATCATTGACCAGCTGGCGGAGGAGGCGCGAGCCTTCAACAGGATCTACGTGGCGTCCGTCCACCCTGACCTCTCCGACGAGGACATCAAGAGCGTTTTTGAGGCCTTCGGCAGGATCAAGTCCTGCATGCTGGCCCGCGAGCCCACCACCGGGCGCCACAAAAGCTACGGCTTCATCGGTGAGGCCGGACAGGTGTCAGGGACCCCTCTAGTTCTCTGGGGTCGGCGTCACACTGCGTCCTCTGGGTCGTGATGTGGCGCGAAGCGCCGAGCTGCGTCTTGCTGTCTGAAATCAGCTTGTCCTCTGTGTGTCCAGAGTACGATAAGGCTCAGTCGGCCCAGGACGCCGTGGCCTCCATGAACCTGTTCGACCTGGGGGGGCAGTACCTTAGGGTGGGGAAGGCCGTGACTCCGCCCATGCCCCTCCTCACCCCCACCACTGCTGGAGGACTTCCTGCGGCTGCCGCCGTGGCTGCTGCTGCTGCCAGCGCCAAGATCACAGCTCAGGTACACCATGGAGGGACAAGGTCAGGGGCTAGTGGCGGGGCCAAGGGGCGAGGCAGAGCCAGGCCTTATGGAGACAAATCAGGGTAAATATTTTGATGCTGATGAATATGACAATCTAAAACAAATAAGTTATTTTTGTCAAACTGATTCCATCAAGGGAGATCTGAAGATTTGGGCTTAATGTCGAACATTTTACAACTGCTTTAGATCAATAAGAGGAATGTTTGAAATGTTCCAACAGGAGAACTGACATCTAATATAAATTCTCAAAATGTCCTTATAGATTATTATGAATGTTCCTTTTTTATAGAATAACCAACTAAAAAGAAATATTAAAGACAAAACGATAGCGGTTGTTTATATCCTCAGTGATTACAGTCTCTGCTGTTTGGCTGTTTTCCATCCTGCGTCCTCCAGGGGGCGCCACTACTTCAGCTGGCCAAACAGATCCCAGGTTTTCCTCAACACGCCGTGAACGCTGCTTTCCCTGAAACGTCTCTCAGGTCTTTCCTGTTTCCTACAGTCAGGGAACAAAGATGATTCAATAATGATTAATATTAGTGACGCTCCGATCAGGTTTTTTGCTGCCGATTCCGATCACCCATGAGGCCGATCTCTGCCGATCACCTGGACTGGCGTTAATTTTTCGCATTAGGTACAAATGGTACTATGTGATCTTCCAAAATGGAAATATGATCTGGCAATAAATTCACCTAATTTAGACATAAAACATGCAAAATACTTGCAGGCATCATACAGCAGCTACTCAGTCAAAAGGACAACAGAAAACCTGCAATCAGTAAAACAATATTTAACAGTAAGGCTCTCAACAGCTTAAATTATACATAAATCAAATAAATCTCATAACACTGCCCATAACAAATAGTCAAGTAAAAAAGGAAACATTCATTCAATGTCAAACACAGGTTGCATCAAAATCAACAATCCTGAGTTACTAAATCAAAACTTCCTGAGAACATGGCTGTTTTGTTCTGACTGAGCTGAGTAATTCTGCAGAACACAGGAGGAGGCAGAAGAGATTAATTATTTTTCAGAAATTATCCGTCTTATGTTAGGACATAGTGAAGGTTTAAAACATATGTAAAATCTTTTGTTTGTTTAAGTTACCTGCTGCAGCTTTAAGCAGACGTTCGGTGTGAGAGTTCACTGCAGGTGCAGCAGAAGCGGCGCTCTGTCTAGGAAATATTACTACCAGTAGCGCGTAGCGACGGTCCAACAGCGGGAGCAGAACCAGTGTCTTGCACCGCCAGCTTGAAGGGTTACATTATTTTTAAGGTTATTTGTTTAGCTGTCTGACCGTGATGCTCTTCTGGGTGAGTGTTGTAGCTGTGTGCTGCTTTACCTTCTGTCTGGCCGCTACGGATGTCCTTTTTTCTGCATTGAGCCTCGATGTAGAAAGCCTGTCAAATGTTTGTTTTTTAAATGTCATATTAGATTTGTTGTGTTGATGCATTTTGACATGTTTCAACCCCGAATTTTCCGCCGCAACATGCAAACATCCCCATTCGCTGTCAGAGTGTCATAGTTCCTCGCCGCATCGCTTAGGATTGTTTTTAACTTGCATTGTTTCAAAATGAGCTTCATGTAGCACTGAGGAGTAAATATAATTTCTTAATGTAGTATAGTTCATTATTTTTATGTCTTTCATATTCCTGCTAATTGATATGTATTACTGGATTGGACAGTATCTATTAGTGATGCTTTGTGTCCAGAAAACCATTTTATTCTAATGCAGGACGAGCAGAAATCTGTCATGAAAATATTAGATTATCAGATATATCTATTAAATCTGATTTAAAATAAAGCTGAGAAAACTGAAACATAAATTCTCCTTGATACAAATCTATAAACAGTTTGGTTTCTGTTAGTTCTGTCAAGATGCAAGAAAGGATGAATTTCCCTTCTATTGGTCAATGTTTTATTTTAATTCGGTTTTTGTCGCTTGTTTAATTTTTATTAATAAAGCTGATAAACGGGTGGAGAACAAAACTAGACAAAACCATTTATATTCTGCTTTTTCTCGCTCTGTGTCGGCATGACGCTACGCGGACCTGTTGCCATGGCAACCGACAGACAACAGCTCAACCAGCAGATAAAGCAGAGATTACGTTCAAACCTATCAGGGGAATCAATACCAGAAACTAACGTTTCCCACACAAAGAAGTATCAGAACCACCAAACAGAACATCCAGTCTGTTACATTATGCTGTCAGGCTTGATGTCTATATTGTGATTATTAATCTATTTTGGCCTGAACACAGATTAGCTGATTTAAACTCCTGCTCTACTGATGACTTGGTGAGCAGCTTGTCCTGTTTTAGTGCTAACGGAACCAAAACACAGCGAACTGCGCAGCATGTTACGGTTATCAGAGTCAATAGCAGCTAGCAAGTTAGCCTAGCATAACTAGCTCACTGTTTTATTATTTTATTATTTAATGTTCCAAATATTTGACCAGTCGTGATTTTTGTCATATCTATCCATCCTGTAGCTGTGTTGTGCATATTTTGGACTTGTAATAAGTATCTGAGCACAGGGCGCCTGCAGCTGTAGCCACTGTGTGGACCTTCAGATTTTCCTTTAAGTAAAACAGAAAAGAATAATTTTAGATTTTTTTTCATTATCTAATCCTCTTTACTATTAACAACATTTAGGAGAAAAAACAGATCTATTGTGTCAAAACGTTTTGTACGTAGCGAGTCTGTGTGAGTCCTGCTGCTCCGCACAAAGCCTGAATCTTATTGGTTAGTTTACTTTTGGAAATTTGGCGGCTCGGCGCTTTTCCTGTAAGCTAAAAATGAACGAGCGGAGTTTGAATCCTCCCGTAGTTCTAAGAGCGTGTGTGTGTGTGTGTGTGTGTGTGTGTGTGTGTGTGTGTGTGTGTGTGTGTGTGGTTTGGCGAACTGAAGAGCTGACGGTCACCCTGTTGGACAACTATTCATTACACTAGTAATGTAACGATGACAAAACCTTCATCCAGACATTTTGTGTTTTAAAATCGTCCGTCTGTATTCAGCTGTTCTCAGTTCGGCTGCATTTTTCCTCTTTTACATTTTTCCAGAAATGGAATAAAGTCCATTCCTCCATCTAAATGCTCTGAGTAAAGCTGCTTTCTGCTTGTTCCCACTGACAACTGACAACATTTTCTTCTGATTATTTTCCACCAAATCTCTACCACCATTTAATAGCAAACAATCATTAGATCCAGCCAGACCGCAGCGCATGGTCGACCCAAAACATCGTCCTCCAGGGAACAGATGTTGACTGTTTACTTTGGGACAAATTGCCACAAACCCACTGAACTGATTGACAGGTTCCATCATATCAACGAACAAGCCTGACATTCAAAGTTCATAACAGAGGTGAACAAACACCCCATGGCCCCCCACCTCAAAAATGAATCCAGCGCCGCTGGTGGCAAGGCTGTCAGTAGATCCGGCCTGATTCAGAGTGATTCAGCAGATTCATCCTGGGCAGTGGATCCGTCTCTCCTTATTTTCCCACTTCTTCCTCACATCGTGTCTTCAGGAAACCTTCAAAACAAAAACGGGAGATTTGGGAGCCATCTTACTTTTGACAGTGAAAGAATTGCATATTAATGACAGTCATTGCCACCTGTGTGAACTGGTGAATGTTATAACATGTAATATATTTATTATAATGTTTTATTTCTAAAGTAGGCTCTTGAGATAATCTAAGTCCATGTTAAAAATGTTAAAACTTTTAACTAAATCTGGGTGAGCCTTCCCTGAACCCGGTATTACCCCGAGCGCTATAGCTTGTATTAGCCGGCGTGGCCAGTGGGCGTGGCCAGTGGGCGTGGCCAGTGGGCGCGGCTGGTGGGCGCGGCTGGTGGGCGTGGCCGGTGGGCGTGGCTGGTGGGCGCGGCCGGTGGGCGCGGCCGGTGGGCGCGGCCGGTGGGCGTGGCCGGTGGGCGCGGCCAGTGCTGTTCCTACTGCCTCAGTGTTTCTCTGGTTCGTCAGGATCCGGTCGGAGCTTCGCTGCTCGGACCTTTGGCCGGCCCGGTGCTCCTCTCCCAGCAGCTGGGACTCCCGCAGGCCGTCATGGCCGCCCAGGCGCCAGGAGTCATCACAGGTGAGCGGGCCCCGCCCGTGCTCCCGGTCCTCCCTTCTCCCTGTGCCTCTAACCACCGGCTGCCGTTCCAGGCGTGACCCCGGCGCGCCCCGGCCTGCCCCAGGTGGGGCTGGTGAACCCGGTTTTGGCTACGCCTCCGTCGGGCACGGAGCCCAGGAGGAAGGAGGCGGAGTCTCAGCTGGAGGTGGCGTCGGAGCCGCTCAGCGAGCAGGAGCACATGAGCATCAGCGGCAGCAGCGCTCGCCACATGGTGATGAGGAAGCTGCTCCGCAAGCAGGAGGTGAGCCCGACCCGATTGGAACCGGGCCTCGGCCCCGATCTCTGACCTCTGCCCTCTGCCCCCAGTCCACCGTCATGGTGCTGAGGAACATGGTGGGCCCCAAAGACATCGACGACGACCTGGAGGGCGAGGTGACGGAGGAGTGCGGGAAGTTCGGCCAGGTGCGGCGCGTCATCATCTACCAGGAGCGGCAGGGCGAGGAGGACGACGCCGACGTCATCGTCAAGATCTTCGTGGAGTTCTCGGAGGCGGCGCACCGGAACCGCGCCATCCAGGCTCTCAACAACCGCTGGTTCGGGGGCCGCAAAGTGGCCGCCGAGGTCTACGACCGGGACCGCTTCGACGCCAGCGACCTGTCGGCATAGAACCTGCCTGTCTCCATGGAAACGCTTCTTCTCCCTCAGGTTGTGTCTGACCGAGCCGAGCCGGGACGGGCAGCCTCTCAGAACCGAACGTTCTGCCGATCCGGACCGGAACTAGCTCCGTCCGGGTCGGGGAACAAAGAGCGAGTGGTTCTGGTTTGGACGGGACTGCTGCGGCTGGGTTTGGACCGGAACCGGCCTCGGTTCTCCTGGACGGACGATCCTGAATGTTCCCGACATGAATTCTCAGAACCGAACAGAACCGGGCCGGGTCCAAATGAATAAATGTTTTCCAGCTGTTTAAATGTTGTGAAGCTGCTCTCTGATTGGCTGATCGGACCGGCTCCACTGGACCCAGTCCGATCAGAACCATCCACCGACCCTGGTTGACCCGGTCCATACGCTCCCGACGGGAAACCTCTGATCCCCCTGCGTCGTCATGACGACCCGGGGTCTGCCTGGATCCACTGACGGCCCAAATCAGTTCTGGACCGACTGGTTCTGGTTCTTCTGTTGTCTGTGTTTTCTGTTTTAGAAAGTTGGAATAAAATCACTCCGGAACTGGACCTGGGCCGGATCAGGTTCTGCAGGACCGGGTGAACGTTGGGGCTTCCACAAAGTTCTGAAAAGCCTCCAGAACCGGTAAAGGCGAGCAGCTGGATCCGGTTCTGGAAAGGTTCTGTTCTCCATCAGCAGATGGAGAGGTCAGAGTTCATCTGGGTCAGAACCAAAGATCTCACACTAACTGCAGAGCATGTTTTGGTCCGGTCCGTTCTCCCTAAAACCAGAACTGAGCTCAGCCTCATGACAGGTCCAAACCCTGATCCGGTTCTTCCAGAACAGGTTCTGCTGCTGGCCCATGAAGTTCTAGATGGCCTCAGTGTTTCTGGACCAGTCGGAAATAATCGGGCCCTCAGACACCTACTGACCCGGCATTTCCAGAACCAGAACCAGGTGAGGATCAGAACCTGACTGAGAACAGGAATGTTAGAAGCTTTGGGTCAGAACCGAGCCCATCTGGTTAATATCGGGATTGCTCTGGGTTCTTTGGAGAAGCTCGACCCAGAAGAACCAGATCATTCGGTTCTGCTCAGCCTTCCTGCGGTTTTGTCCAGACTAGAACCCGTCCTGACCAGGAGGAAGATGGACCGCAGCACGAGGCTGCAGTTTCGCCTTCCGGCCAGCAGGGGTCGCCCTCGAATGGGAGGAAGTTTTCACACTAACACCGTTCAAAGCTTCAGGAAGCCGAACATCAGAACCGGACCCAACACCAGAAGATAAATATTTGTTCTGAGCTGCAAATTCCGGACTAAAGTCCAGATAAACCGAACCCCCAGAAATGAGCAAAACATTTCAGCGGTAGAAACGGACCAGACTGGCTCCGAGCTTTTATTTTGAAGTCTTGCCCCGCTACGCCGGAAGTGTGCGTACGGCGGCTCGCAGGACTCGGTCCGCCTCCAGGTCATCATGGGAGACTCCGTGTGCGAAGAACTCGAGGACCTGGTCCACTTCTCCGTCCCAGACCTGCCCGCGAGAGGCTACGTCGTGATGGAGGAGATTCGACGTCAAGGCAAGCTGTGTGACGTCACTCTCAAGGTAAGAAGCGAGACGCGCGAGGCTGCGGTTAGCTCACGAGCTACTGGAATGCTAACTGGGTGCTAACTGGCTAACAGGAACAGACCATTGACAAACAGCTGATACGTCTTGTATCGATTATAGGTGACAGATCACGTGATTACACCTGTCAATAGACAGGAAGTGGATTACTTATTGCTTAGCAACTAATCAGCTTTCATCGATCAGATCACAGCTGTTAAATGGAGCTGGAGTCCGTTGGTTCTGGTTCTGACCCGGCTCGTGTCTGCAGGTCGGGGAGCATAAGTTCAGCGCTCACCGGATCGTCCTCGCCGCCTCCATCCCGTATTTCCACGCCATGTTCACCAACGACATGGTGGAGCGCAAGCAGGACGAGATCCTGATGCAGGGCATGGACCCCAGGTACGCACCAGTAAGACCAGTAGGACCCCAGGTACACATTCAGTCCCTCCCAGTCTAACCAGTAGCTGTCTGTGCCGCAGCGCCCTGGAGGCTCTGATTAACTTCGCCTACAGCGGCCGCGTCGCCATCGACCAGCAGAACGTCCAGGCGCTGCTGATTGGCTCCAGCTTCCTGCAGCTGCAGAACGTGAAGGACGCCTGCTGCTCCTTCCTGCAGGAGAGGTGAGCTCCTCCACATGCAGCTCCGTACCACGGCTGCCATGTCAGCTGACGTCTCCGTGGCGACCGGTCCCCTCTGGTTCCAGGCTGCACCCCAAGAACTGCCTAGGCGTGCGTCAGTTCGCGGAGGCCATGATGTGCACGGCGCTGTACGACGCGGCCAACGGCTTCCTGCAGCGCCACTTCGTGGAGGCGGCGCTGTCCGAGGAGTTCCTGGCGCTGCGGGCCGAGGAGGTTCTGGAGCTGATGGGCTGCGACGAGCTCAACGTCAAGGCCGAGGAGCAGGTGAGGCCGCCGCTCGCTCAGCGCCGCCGCTCGCTCAGCGCCGCCGCTCGCTCAGCGCCGCCACTCGCTCGCACACCTCCGCACTCACCGCCCCACCTTACCTGTGCAGGTGTTTGAGGCGGCTCTGGCTTGGGTCCACCACGACCGGGACCGGAGGAAGACTCTGCTGCCGGAGCTGCTGGCCAAGATCCGGCTTCCTCTCTGCCAGCCGCGCTTCCTGTCCGACCGCGTCCAGCAGGACGAGCTGATCCGCTGCTGCCACAGGTGCAGGTGAGGCGCAGCGCACCTGAGGCACCGGGACGGTCCAGGAGATCTGGACTCGCATCAGTCAGGTTCTGATCGGGTCTGATCGGTTCTGATCGGTTCTGATTATCACTTTATTGATTGTCTATTGATCAGTATTGATCTCCTGGCAGGGACCTGGTGGATGAGGCCAAAGACTTCCACCTGGTCCTGGAGCGCCGCCCTCACCTGCCTTCCTTTAAGACGCGCCCGCGGTGCTGCACCTCCGTCTCCGGGCTCATCTACGCCGTGGGCGGCCTCAACAGCTCAGGTAGCTCCGCCTTTCTCACCTGAGCTGCCGCTGCTGAGTCCAGATGGAGCTGATGGCCTCTTGCTTTGGCAGGTGACTCCTTGAACCTGGTGGAGGTGTTTGACCCGGTGGGGAACTTCTGGGAGCGCTGCCAGCCAATGAGGACGGCCCGCAGTCGAGTGGGAGTGGCCGTCGTTAACGGCCTGCTGTACGCCATCGGCGGATACGACGGCCAATCGCGGCTCAGCACGGTGGAGGTCTACAACCCGGAGACGGACGGCTGGACTCAGGTGTCCAGCATGAACAGCCAGCGCAGGTCAGTGGCCCACCTGGTACACGACCGGAACCGACTGATCAATAACCCGATCACTAACCCTATGCCGCCTTCCTCAGCGCCATGGGAACCGTGGTCATCGACGGCCATATTTACGTCTGCGGCGGATACGACGGGAAATCCTCTCTGAACTCTGTGGAATGTTACTCTCCAGAAACCGACAGGTGAGTTCTGTCTGTGAGGAAGATGATGAAGATGATGGTCTCTCTCTTACCTGAGTTCAGGTGAATCTTGTTGACCTGATCTCCACCTATCTGCTGCTCAGACAGCAGGGGGCGTCCGTAGCGCCCAGCGTAGCGACTTCCTGTCATGTGACTCACCATGATTCCTCCTCAGGTGGAGCGTGGTGACGGAGATGAGCGTGAGTCGCAGCGCCACCGGCGTCACCGTGTTCGACGGGCGAATCTTTGTGTCGGGCGGCCATGACGGCCTGCAGATCTTCAACACGGTCAGTGTTGCCGCTCGGCACCGCCGCTCGGCGCCGCCTGCTCGGCTCACCTGTGTGACTCCTCCCCCTGCAGGTGGAGTACTACAACCACCACACGGACCGTTGGCACCCGGCGCCGGCCATGCTCAACAAGCGCTGCCGCCACGGCGCCGCCGCGCTCGGCAACCACATGTACGTCGCCGGCGGCTACGACGGCTCCGGCTTTCTGAGCGGCGTGGAGGTTCTGGCCGGCGTGTCGGGCCAGTGGAGCCTCCTGGTGGCCATGAACACGCGGCGCAGCCGGGTGTCGCTGGTGTCGACAGCGGGCCGGCTGTACGCCGTGGGCGGCTACGACGGCCAGTCCAACCTCAGCTCGGTGGAGATGCTGAACCCCGACACCAACCGCTGGGTGTTCATGGCGCCCATGGCGAGTCACGAGGGTGGCGTCGGCGTCGGCTGCGTCCTGCTGCAGCCCGCCTAGGAGGGGGCGGGGCCTCCAGCGCTGACCAGAGCTTCTCGGTAGGACGGAGAGGCTCGCCTCCCTCGGCATTCTGGGAAAAACTGTAGAGCTTCCAGCGGCTGCTACAATTAATTACTGGCTTCTGATTGGTCAGAGGGAGTCCCATAGAGCTGCTAGCTGTAGGGACAGCACCTGGAGGGGCGGGGCTTCCGGTTTAGGGGCGAGGCTTCATGACCTGCAGGGGTGGAGTCACAGAGCCCACTGACGGAGGAGGCGGAGCTTCAGGGACATCAGGTGGTGGAGGTGACATCATCAGCACCTGGTCAGGTGCTTCCAGGACGTTTCCAGGTGACAGACGCTGGTTTACCTGCGCGAGCACAGCTCAGCGCGCTCATGTTGTTCAGATAATTTAATATAAATAATTTATTCAGGATAAACGTGTTCAGTCCAATTTGTTTCTGACATCATACCAACATCACATGACCAGCTTTGTCTAAACTTTTAATAAAGTAAGATATTCTTTTACTTTATAGAGTTACTACATCAAAAACATATTCATATATTAATGTATACAAAATCACACAATATGCTTAAAGCGTCAAAGAAAATACAAAGTTGAAATGAAAACTACTTTGGTTAAACTGAGACTTTATTGAACTGAAAACGAAACATTTTCCAGAAGCTTTCTTTGTGAGCCTCCTGCTGTTTTATTAAATATCATCTCAGATTTTTGTCCAACTTAAAAAGTTCATTTTCTGAACTACAGAAAATAAATTGCAGCGATGCTTCAATACCTGATTTTAATGCTGCTGGTGGGGAAAGATTTAATATTTCACTTTTTCAAAGTTTTTAACTCAGGTGTCAAAATAATGAACAGATTACTAAAATAATCACTTCTTGATCCATTTGGGTTGTTTTTGTTTGCTTTGGTTATTAGACGGTTTTAATATTAGACAACTTTGATGTTATTATGGCCTCAAAATTTATCGTCCAGCTGAATTAGTCACGGTGACGCATCGATCGATCAATCGATCGATCGATCAGTCTCGATATTAAAGCATTTTATTCCCTCTGAAGTCGTCTGGATGATCAGTTACTGATTCCCGATCGATCCAAATGTTATTGATTTCTGCTGATCCCAGCAGCAGGTTATCATCTGCGTTACCATGGTGATGTCTGATCAGGAATTGGGAAGTAGACCGGGTTCTGTTGAACTGGTTTATCAGAACCAGAACAGCTGATTTCACGCTTTCGGACTCTCAGAAAAGCAGCTGAACACATCAGATTCACCTTCAGTCAATTTTATTTTGAAAACAACAAACAGGAAATGTTGGTCGGTACAGGAGGACTCCAGTCTGGAGTGGAACCAGAACCAGAACTATGAGGTCCAAATCGGTCCTTGAACTCATCACACTCACACTGCATCTCAGCCCGACCGTGTCGGATCAGTCCCACCTGGACCCGATCAGAACTAGGTCCATTTTGGTCTCCAGCGGTTCTGGTCGTCCTACATGTTGTAGATGTTCGTCTGGTCCAACTGGTGGTACCGGACCCGGAGTCTTCACTGGGCCGGAGGGCCGGCCAGTCCAGAAGGTTCTGCAGGGGGTGGAGCTTCAGGCCTGGAGTCTGCAGCACAACACCTGCACAGGTGAGTCACCGGGTTAGTTACAGCTTCCTGTCATGTGACTGAGGTAGGCGGGGCCTTTCTGAGCCTCAGCTCTGTCAAAATCGGTTTCACCAGGTGGGAGGAGCTACATGTTCCTGCATGCTGTTGCTACATGCTGTTGCTACATCTTGTTGCTACATGCTGTTGCTACGTGTTGCTACATTCTGTTGCTACATGTTGTTGCTACATTCTTTTGCTACGTGTTGTTCCTACATGTTATTGCTACATGCTGTTGCTACATCTTGTTGCTACGTGTTGCTACATCTTGTTGCTACATGCTGCTGCTACGTGTTGTTCCTACATGTTATTGCTACATGCTGTTGCTACATCTTGTTGCTACGTGTTGCTACATCTTGTTGCTACATGCTGCTGCTACGTGTTGTTGCTACATGTTGTTGCTACATTCTGTTGCTACGTGTTGTTGCTACATGTTGCTACATGTTGTTCCTACATGCTGTTGCTACATGTTGTTGCTACATGCTGTTCCTACATGCTGTTGCTACATTCTGTGGCTACGTGTTGTTCCTACATGTTGTTGCTACGTGTTGCTACATGTTGTTGCTACGTGTTGCTACATTCTGTTGCTACATGTTGTTGCTACATTCTGTTGCTACATTCTGTTGCTACGTGTTGTTGCTACATGTTGCTACATGTTGTTCCTACATGCTGTTGCTACATGTTGTTGCTAGATGCTGTTGCTACATGCAGTTGCTACATGTTGCCCTATGCTGTTGCTACATGTTGTTGCCAGATGCTGTTGCTACATGCAGTTGCTACATGTTGCTGCATTCTGTTGCCAGATGCTGTTGCTAAATGCTGTTGCTACATGTTGCCGCATGCTGTTGCTACGTGTTGTTGCCAGATGCTGTTGCTACATGCAGTTGCTACATGTTGCTGCATTCTGTTGCTAGATGCTGTTGCTAAATGCTGTTGCTACATGTTGCCGCATGCTGTTGCTACGTGTTGTTGCTACATTCTGTTGCTACGTGTTGTTGCTACATCCTGTTGCTACGTGTTGTTGCTACATGCGGTTGCTACATGTTGCCCCATGCTGTTGCTACATGTTGTTGCTAGATGCTGTTGCTACATGCAGTTGCTACATGTTGCTACATGCTGTTGCTACATGTTGTTGCTAGATGCTGCTGCTACATGCTGTTGCTACATGTTGCTACATGCTGTTGCTACATGTTGCCGCATGCTGTTGCTACATGCTGTTGCTACATGTTGTTGCTAGATGCTGTTGCTACATGCTGTTGCTACATGTTGTTGCTAGATGCTGTTGCTACATGCAGTTGCTACATGTTGCTACATGCTGTTGCTACATGTTGCCGCATGCTGTTGCTACATGTTGCCGCATGCTGTTGCTACATGCTGTTGCTCTTTTGCAACAGCATGTAGCAACACCAATATGTATCATGATGTTGCTTTGTTGTTGCTACATGTTGGTGTTGCTAGGTGTTATTGTCAAGTATCCCCATTGCCCTGTGTTGCCGTGACTCACGACTGCGTGTTGCTCGGCAGGAAGCGGTCCTCCTCTCCGTCCAGGATGCCGTGGTACAGGCCGATCTGCTGCTCCAGCCGCTGCCGGTTGCTTAGCAACATGTCGAAGTCGCGGCGCTGCTGCTCGATCTCGCTCCTCACGTCGCTAAGCTCCGCCTCCAGCCGCGCCACCACTGAGCCCAGGTTCTGCAGCTCCACATCGTGCCAGTGGCGGGCGTCACTCAGCGAGTTCTCCAGGCCTCGTTTCTGCAGGACCAGAGGTCAGGAGGTCATTAGGTCAGGGTCTGGCTGACCCTGGACGTGATGCTGCCGGTCTCACCAGAGCCCTGATGGACTCGGTCTCAGCCTGGAGACTCTGGATCCTGCAGCTCACGTCGCTGCACTCCGCCTTCAGCGCCTCCGCCTGCTGCTCCTCCGCACTCAGACGGCTGGCTGCGCACGGCGCCTCCTGCGGGACGGGACGGGGTTAGGGGACGGAGGGGACGGCTGGTCTGGCTCGTCCTCTGACCCGGCCTCACCTTGGACTCCAGGTAGCCGTCAGTGTCGGCCCGGTTCCGCTCCGTCAGCTGCTCCCAGTGGGTCCGGATGTGGGCCAGGATCCGGTCCAGACCCGTTTCCACGGGAGTGTCTGGTTCGTCCACGTCCCGTCCGGCGGTCCGGCTGTATAGGGCGCGGACGTCCTGCGGGGACAGGGACAGTCCGGTCACCAGAGGCCCGCTGCCGGTTCTGGTTCCGATCGGGAGGCAGCAGAACCTGCTCATGGCAGCTCTCCAGGTGCAGTAGCTCCGCCCTCATGCTCTCCATCCGCTCCTCGAGCTCCACCTTTGTCACGGCCGCCTCCTCCATCACCCGGCGGAGCGAGCCGACCTCGTCCTCCACCACCGTCCTGAGGGACGCCTCGCTGTCCAGCCTGCACACACACACACACACACACACACACACACACACACACACACACCCCGGCATGGCTGTCTTTGTGAAGATTTTCCATTAACGAATGAATGGAAATTCATTTCTACAGCCTAACCAACCAAAACTTAGTCCTAAATCTGACCCCTGACCCAAAAACAGCGTTTCCCTTGTGGGACCAGGAGCAGCGGGTCCCCACAATGTTGTGTCAGGAAAATGGTCCCACAAAGTATTACAAACAAACACACACTGCCATCATCATCATCATCAGCTGCTGGCCAATCATTTGGCGGGAACAGGAAGTTTTTTCTCAGTTGATATTTTTCTTCCTAACTGAACAGAACCCGATTTTTGCTCTGGATGAACAGACGAGGCGTTTCTATGATAGATCAGGATTTATTACAACTCTAGAAGGATTTCTGGGAAAGTTTGAATCGAGGCAAACGGCTGTAAAATGAAGTCTGACACCAAGTTTACACAAAATCCCAAAATAAAAAGTAGAATCATCATCGGCTCACTCAGCCCAACAGCTGCTGTCACCAAACTCAGCAGAAACATTTAATCGGAGCCTCTCTGCCTCCTGGTCTTTAAGCCGTAACCATGGAGATGAGCTGGTAGATAACTGCCTCTCTAAACGTTCACATATTCTCGCTCCCATTAAAGTGGAGGTTGTGTCTCCATGGAAACGAGCAAACAGTTGGATCTGCTAGGCCGCCTGCTGCCGGGCCCAAACTGCAGCTATGAACACAGAATCCTAAAAACATGAACCAGCTGGAGCTTTATTTGCCTCGGTGACAGAATCACAAACCCTCCAGACTGAAACACCTGAGACAGATTTAAAAACCACAGGATTAATCTGAACACGAAATCCAGCAGCCAAACATAACACAAGCAGAAAAAATGACTCAATTTAACAACTTTATAGAAGCCTAGAAGAAATTAAAAATCAATTAATCTCCTCGTCGCTGCCTGGATATCCGACCCACAGGTTTCTTTCAGAAAGTCCAGGATTCAATGATCTGATCTGAACACCTGGCTCTCACCAGGTGTTTTAAAATCAGCAGAAATCAAACCTGATAAAAACAGTCTGGATGAATCTCGGCCGTTCATCAGCGACGTGACTGAAAAATCTGTAAAACAGTTCAAGAGTTTCCTAACGGCTGAATCAGAAACACGAGGTCCTTCAATCGGCTCAGTTTCTATTCACTTTAAAATTGCACAAATTGAAATTCCGAAAATGTACATTTTTGTCGTCACATGACTCGAGATCAACAACCGGATGTTTCCCAAACCAAGAAGAAGAAGAAGACAGGAAGGAGTTTAGGTCCTGTTAGGATCGGCGTGTTTGAATGGCGACTTTTGAATCGGTCCGATCAGATCCAGTTACTCACTGAGGTTCTTTAATGGAAACAGACTGTAAAATAGTTTTCTGAAACCGGTGGAACATCAACAACATTTTATGCTCATGTGAAATCACAGCCAGTGTTCCACTGACTATTGGGTTCTGCTCAGGTTCTGCTCAGGTTCTAACCTTTCTTTAAAGTCTTCGGCGTTGGCCTGAACGTTCTCCGTCTGCAGCATCAGCCGAGCGTTTTCCAGGATGGCTTCACTGACCTGCAGCATGTGGGACATCAGAGTTTAGGATCCTGACCCCAACCTTACCCTCCTACCTGCCGGTAGCTGCCCCCCTACCTGCCGGTAGATGTCCTCCCACTCCCTGCGTAGCGGCCCCCAGGCGCCGGCGCTGGCTGCCTTGCGGTCCAGGCTGAGGCGGATCTGTTGCTCCAGCTGCCGGTTCAGCTCCTCCAGAGCCCGGACTTTGTCCCGGTACTCCATCAGGCAGCTGTTCAGGCCCGTGGCGCCGCCGCCCGCGGTCCGGTCCCCGGCCCGGGGCAGCACCGGCGCGGTGCAGCTCCTCATCCCCTGCAGGAACACGCTGCTGATGCCCAGAGCCCGGCGGGAAACGCGCGTCCCCAGGCCGCTGGTGGCTCCCGGCCCCACCGGCGTGCCGCGGGGCATTGTTGCGCCGGCTGTGCTCGTCCTCCCGCCGGAGGCGGCGGCCGGGCGCTCGGAGGACGACTGTCCCAGGAAGGAAGAGTGGCGTCGGGGCAGAGGCATGGCGCTTGGCGGCTTCCTCGGTCAAACCCCCCATGGCGGCTCGCCTCCGGGGATTTATGGGGAGACGGAGTTCTGGAAACACGGCCCGCTTTGTCCCGGAGCTGTTTGTGCCGCGCAGCGTGGCGGCCTTTTGTTCTGGTGGAAACACGGAGTCCCATTTCAGCTGCATCAGCAGCGGGGTCACGGGGTCACGGGGAGCCGTGGAATAGACCTGAGCTGCATGCGCTCGGCAGCTTCTGACCAAACCTGGAAAGGCGGAGAAGACAGAAGAAACATTTCAGAAAAATATGGAAAACCTGATTTAGTTCCCTGTTCTTTTTTAAAGCAGGTAAAACTTCTGAGATCCAGAACTGCAGCAACATGGTTACATCAAACTAAACCACACTAAAAACTAAACCAAACTAACTAAACCACACTAAAAACTAAACCAAAACTAACTAAACCACACTAAAAACTAAACCAAAACTAACTAAACCACACTAAAAACTAAACCAAAACTAACTAAACCACACTAAAAACTAAACCACACTAACTAAACCACACTAAAAACTAAACCACACTAACTAAACCACACTAAAAACTAAACCACACTAAAAACTAAACCACACTAACTAAACCACACTAAAAACTAAACCAAAACTAACTAAACCACACTAACAACTAAACCAAAACTAACTAAACCACACTAAAAACTAAACCAAACTAACTAAACCACACTAAAAACTAAACCACACTAACTAAACCACACTAAAAACTAAACCAAAACTAACTAAACCACACTAACAACTAAACCAAAACTAACTAAACCACACTAAAAACTAAACCAAACTAACTAAACCACACTAAAAACTAAACCAAACTAACTAAACCACACTAAAAACTAAACCAAAACTAACTAAACCACACTAAAAAGTAAAGCAAAACTAACTAAACCACACTAAAAACTAAACCAAAACTAACTAAACCACACTAAAAACTAAACCACACTAAGAACTAAACCACACTAACTAAACCACACTAACTAAACCACACTAAAAACTAAACCACACTAAAAACTAAACCACACTAAAAACTAAACCAAAACTAACTAAACCACACTAAAAACTAAACCAAAACTAACTAAACCACACTAAAAACTAAACCAAAACTAACTAAACCACACTAAAAAGTAAAGCAAAACTAACTAAACCACACTAAAAACTAAACCAAAACTAACTAAACCACACTAAAAACTAAACCAAAACTAACTAAACCAAACTAACTAACCAAAACTAACTAAACCAACTAACTAACCACACTAAAAACTAAACCAAACTAACTAAACCACACTAAAAACTAAACCAAACTAACTAAACCACACTAAAAACTAAACCAAACTAACTAAACCACACTAAAAACTAAACCAAACTAACTAAACCAACTACTAACCACACTAAAACTAACCAAAACTAACTACACTATACTAAAAACTAAACTAAACCTAAACTAAAAACTAAACCAAAACTAACTACACTATACTAACAACCTAAACTAAACCACACTAAAAACTAAACCAAACTAACTAAACCACAATAAAAACTAAACTAAACCACACTAAAAACTAAACCAAAACTAACTACACTATACTAAAAACTAAACTAAACCTAAACTAAAAACTAAACCAAAACTAACTACACTATACTAACAACCTAAACTAAACCACACTAAAAACTAAACTAAAACTAACTAAACCACACTAAAAACTAAACTAAACCACACTAAAAACTAAACCAAAACTAACTTAACCACACTAAAAACTAAACCATACTAACTAAACCACACTAAAAACTAAACCAAAACTAACTAAACCACACTAAAAACTAAACCACACTAAAAACTAAACCACACTAAAAACTAAACCAAAACTAACTAAACCACACTAAAAACTAAACCAAAACTAACTAAACCACACTAACAACTAAACCAAAACTAACTAAACCACACTAAAAACTAAACCAAACTAACTAAACCACACTAAAAACTAAACCAAACTAACTAAACCACACTAAAAACTAAACCAAAACTAACTAAACCACACTAAAAAGTAAAGCAAAACTAACTAAACCACACTAAAAACTAAACCAAAACTAACTAAACCACACTAAAAACTAAACCAAAACTAACTAAACCACACTAAAAACTAAACCACACTAAGAACTAAACCACACTAACTAAACCACACTAACTAAACCACACTAACTAAACCACACTAAAAACTAAACCACACTAAAAACTAAACCACACTAAAAACTAAACCAAAACTAACTAAACCACACTAAAAACTAAACCAAAACTAACTAAACCACACTAAAAACTAAACCAAAACTAACTAAACCACACTAAAAACTAAAGCAAAACTAACTAAACCACACTAAAAAGTAAAGCAAAACTAACTAAACCACACTAAAAACTAAACCAAAACTAACTAAACCACACTAAAAACTAAACCAAAACTAACTAAACCAAACTAACTAAACCAAAACTAACTAAACCAAACTAACTAAACCACACTAAAAACTAAACCAAACTAACTAAACCACACTAAAAACTAAACCAAACTAACTAAACCACACTAAAAACTAAACCAAAACTAACTAAACCAAACTAACTAAACCAAAACTAACTAAACCACACTAAAAACTAAACCAAAACTAACTAAACCAAACTAACTAAACCAAAACTAACTAAACCAAACTAACTAAACCACACTAAAAACTAAACCAAACTAACTAAACCACACTAAAAACTAAACCAAAACTAACTACACTATACTAAAAACTAAACTAAACCTAAACTAAAAACTAAACCAAAACTAACTACACTATACTAACAACCTAAACTAAACCACACTAAAAACTAAACCAAACTAACTAAACCACAATAAAAACTAAACTAAACCACACTAAAAACTAAACCAAAACTAACTACACTATACTAAAAACTAAACTAAACCTAAACTAAAAACTAAACCAAAACTAACTACACTATACTAACAACCTAAACTAAACCACACTAAAAACTAAACTAAAACTAACTAAACCACACTAAAAACTAAACTAAACCACACTAAAAACTAAACCAAAACTAACTAAACCACACTAAAAACTAAACCACACTAAAAACTAAACCAAACTAACTAAACCACACTAAAAACTAAACCAAAACTAACTAAACCACACTAAAAACTAAACCAAAACTAACTAAACCACACTAACTAAACCACACTAAAAACTAAACCACACTAAAAACTAAACCACACTAACTAAACCACACTAAAAACTAAACCACACTAAAAACTAAACCAAAACTAACTTAACCACACTAAAAACTAAACCATACTAACTAAACCACACTAAAAACTAAACCAAAACTAACTAAACCACACTAAAAACTAAACCAAAACTAACTAAACCACACTAAAAACTAAACCACACTAACTAAACCACACTACTAAACCACACTAAAACTAAACCACACTAACTAAACCACACTAAAAACTAAACCACACTAAAAACTAAACCACACTAAAAACTAAACCAAAACTAACTAAACCACACTAAAAACTAAACTAAACCTAACTAAACCACACTAAAAACTAAACCAAACTAACTAAACCACACTAAAAACTAAACCAAACTAACTAAACCACACTAAAAACTAAACCAAAACTAACTAAACCACACTAAAAACTAAACCAAACTGACTAAACCACACTAAAAACTAAACCACACTAAAAACTAAACCAAAACTAACTTAACCACACTAAAAACTAAACCATACTAACTAAACCACACTAAAAACTAAACCAAAACTAACTAAACCACACTAAAAACTAAACCAAACTGACTAAACCACACTAAAAACTAAACCACACTAAAAACTAAACCAAAACTAACTAAACCACACTAAAAACTAAACTAAACCTAACTAAACCACACTAAAAACTAAACCAAACTAACTAAACCACACTAAAAACTAAACCAAACTAACTAAACCACACTAAAAACTAAACCAAAACTAACTAAACCACACTAAAAACTAAACCAAACTGACTAAACCACACTAAAAACTAAACCACACTAAAAACTAAACCAAAACTAACTTAACCACACTAAAAACTAAACCACACTAAAAAATAAACCACACTAAAAACTAAACCACACTAAAAACTAAACCATACTAACTAAACCACACTAAAAACTAAACTAAACCTAACTAAACCACACTAAAAACTAAACCAAACTAACTAAACCACACTAAAAACTAAACCAAAACTAACTAAACCACACTAAAAACTAAACCAAACTAACTAAACCACACTAAAAACTAAACCAAAACTAACTAAACCACACTAAAAACTAAACCAAAACTAACTAAACCACACTAAAAACTAAACCACACTAAAAACTAAACCACACTAACTAAACCACACTTACTAAACCACACTAAAAACTAAACCACACTAAAAACTAAACCAAAACTAACTAAACCACACTAAAAACTAAACCAAACTAACTAAACCACACTAAAAACTAAACCAAAACTAACTAAACCACACTAAAAACTAATGGGAAACAAACTAAACTAAACCACACTAAAAACTAAACTAAATCAAAACAAACTAAACTAAACTAAACATCAGTGTTAGCCTTGGTCTGCCTCCGCTGTGGCTCCGTCCAGATGGGATCCTCTGGATCTTCCGGATCCTCCGGATCCTCCGGATCTTGGAGACTCCACCTCAGGTTACAGTTGAACTGGATGAAATGAGGCGCAATAAAAAGGGAAACTTTAATGTACAACTTACACAGTGTTGCTTCACATCATCACAGATTTCACTCCTCAGCATATGACAGATATATTAGTCACCAAACTCAAGACTTGATTTGCTACATAGAAAGAAAGAATTCATCTTCTGATCCTCCTAGCAGGATCAACAATCTGTTTGGGATTAAACATGTCAAGCCAGTCCGGGTTCCCGCTGTAAGCCAGCGCTGCAGGGAGCCTGAAGGACCAGATCGCCTTTACCGTACATGAAATGATTTACAAAATGGCTGCCCACCTAACAGCCAGTATCACAATCTTTAAGTTCAACAGAACAATCATGAAGGTACGAGTTAAAAAAACTGTTTCCATTAGAAACAGAAAAAGGTTCAGAAATCTCCGAACTTAACTTGCATAGACCGATGAGAATACCAATAATGTAATATCAGATTATCTTCCTCTACGTTGCAGTTTAATGAACAGTTTATGGTTTAACTCTGTCAGAAGCTTCAGATGCTTCTAAAAACTCAATGTTCTGTATCTTATATTTATTATGATTTCTTTCAGTGAATAAAGTCATAAATCATCACTGAGCTTTTGTTTAAAACCAAACTGATCATCAGTTGTTGTTTTACTGATGGCATGAAATCAGTAAGATGTCGTGTTTTTTTAGAAAACCTCAAAGCACAATCAAAGTAACACCTGAGCTCTTTGACCCCCAGGTGACCCCTGATTTATTTAATGGCATTTTCTCAACAGCAACACTTTGTCTGCTCCAACAATCACAACATTATTGAAGTCAATGTTGCAAACTTATCTTTAACTCAAAACACAGACGAGCAAATTAACTAGAGTTCCATCAGAACCGACCCAGAGAGGGGCAAAAACTTGGGGTAGTTACAGACCCGGGGTTCATTTTCAAACAGTCATGGCCACCATTCACCTCCTCCAGGTTTCTATCCTGGAAAACCTGGAAAGATCCATAAGACATGGTGGAGAATCACCTGGACTCACCTGGACTTATCTGGACTCACCCGGACTCACCTGGACTAACCCGGACTAGGGTTGTGTGATACGGCGTGACCTCATATCGCGATACGTGTGATGGTGGCGATATCTATTTGTATCACAATATGATCTGGAATGTATTTATTTGTGTTAAAAGTCGAACCCTCGTTTTTATTTTCTGTTGCTGGCTGTGGTTGCCAGGTCTCCATTAAAAAGTCTTATTTTAAGGCGGACCTGTGTGGAGCGAGAAAAATTAACAAAGTCCAAACCTTGTTAAAGAGAAAGAACAAAACACAGCTTTATTTCACATCTGCACAGATGGAGAACTCAGCATAGATCTAACTAGACAAAGGAATCACCTCTCTATATAAACTGTTTACTGTCCTTCTCGCACAGACTGAGTGTCACCACCAACATTCCCAAGGAGCTAATCAGATTAATACACACACAGAGAAAAATGCAACTTTCAGTTAAAAATGGGTTTCAGACAGAATATTCTGTGTCTAATAATAATCGCTGAGTCGTCGGTCTGGTCTTGTCACTCTGCAAGGTATGAAAACTATTTACTGATCACCTGTTGCTAAGCTTCTGACCCACTGAGGCTAAAAAGAGAAACAATGACTCTGTAAGACTGAGTGAGACATAATAAACTAATTAAACATTGTAAGATTAATATTAAAAATAAACTTCTAATAAAAGTAAACACACTGTGAATAATTATTTTATTCCACACCTGGCAACAATCGGCAGCAACATACCCTCAGTTGATTGATTATGTTTCCATAGCAACTCTAACCAGCTGCTTTTTACTTTGGATTTAAAGGAACTCGGGGTTTCAGCTGTTTTACAGTTTTCTGAAAGTTTGTTCAAGATTTGTGGAGCATAGAAGCTGAATGCTGCTTCTCCATGTCTGGTTCTGGTTCTGATGCAGAGCAGAACCAGAACCAGAAGCAGCAGATCTTTAATCTGTAAACTAGCAGCAGGTTAAAGTCTCAGTGGAACGTAGAACCGGCTGATCCTGGAAATGTTCTGCAGCTGGTAGAAGGCCCACTTTGGAACTGAAGGTTCAGGTCAGAGGTCAGAGGTCAGCCTGATCTCTAGTTTCCAGCTGGACACTAGGAGGTACTGAGGTCCAACAGAACCAGAACCAGCACTGTGGTTCTTCCACACTCTGTTTATATGGATGTCATTAAACACTTTGACTAGGCCAGTCTCAGTACCGTGGTAACCATGGAAACCAGACTGAAAGCTGTTCTGTTGTTCCATAATGCTGCTGATCTCCATCGGGTTCTACCGGTTCCGGTTCCATCCTTCGTTCCTCACGACTTAAACCTTTTTCTCTCTGTGCAGGAAATCTTCTCAGAGAACCGCTCAGATCCTCAGTGTTCCTCGGGCCAGAGTTCTGGTTCTGGTTCTGGTTTCAGCCTGGAGCTGTTGGTTCTGGACCGGCTGAGTGCGGTGTGCAGCTAACCGGGTCAGAACATCGAGTTCTGCCGGTCCGTTTTCCCGCCATCGACAGTTTTTAAACGAAGAGACGTATGACAGGAAGTTGGCGGTCTAACCACAGGTTCTAATCAGTGCTGCTCTGATCCACTTCCTGTCTGCAGGTGCAGCGGCGCGGCTGCAGATTCTGGAGCTGCGCCCGGTTCCACCCGGTTCGGTCCTCCTGCGTCAGGCGACACTTCTGCTTCCTCTTTCTGTTTTTGTTCCCATCAAACATCTGATCTCTGATCTGAGAACAAAGTTCAGCTCGAAAACACAAACAGGAAGTGAAGCAAACGGCCTGACGCGTTGCATCAACTTCCTGCTGATGATCACAGACTCTGAGACTTTCAACAGTTTATTCTCAATCATCAACACAGAAATATGTACAGTCAGTCAAACCCAGCAGGATGTTTACAGCAGCAGAGAACCGGGCCCTGTCGGGTTCTGTTAGCATTGTTAGCATGTGTTAGCGACGGGGAGAGAGTTCAAACATCACAGAGAAGAAAATCAAAGTCAAACTCATAAGACAGAAACTTAGTCTCAGTTTGGTCACATGACGTCACGTGTTCTGTTCGTCATGAAGCTTCACAGTACAGAAAGTTCCTGAGAAAATCCCCCAAAACTCTGAAACCCCCAACACAAGGACAGGGAGTCCTCACAGCTTCCTGGAGCCGGCTTCTGGTTCTGGAGACTCTACTTGGAGTCTGGACCGAACCGACACCTTCCAGGCAAAGCAGGAAGGTCATGAAGTCCAGGAACCCAACCAGTCCAGGCCCGGACAGCGTCTGTGTCGGTTCTGGTTCTGTTTGGGTCGCTGTGGTTCTTCTAGGTGTGAACTTGTGTGATGAGGTGTTGCGGCTGAAGTGAAGCAGCGTGCGTCTTGATGAAGCTGATGAAACGGACGTGACGTCTACAGCGACAGGGCCTGGGAGGTGTCGCTGTCGGACATCATGGAGACGCGGGTGGAGCTCAGAGGACTCCTGCTCTTCCCCAGCGGAGTCTTGCTGGGCCGCGGCAGGCAGCAGCGCAGCAGGCGCGCGATGTCGCGGCGGAAGCGCACGCCAACAAACACGTAGAGGAAGGGGTTGAGGCAGGCGTGCATGTAGGCCAGACTCTTCAGCACCTGGCCGGCCTTGTCCAGGGCCTTCAGCTGGTCGCAGTCCGTCACCGTCATGTTGGACGCCTGCGTGGCCTCCATCACCAGCATGCTGTTGTAGGGCAGCTGCGACACGATGAACACCGCCACCACCGCCAGGATCACCCGCATGGCCTTGTGCTTCTCAAAGTTTCGGGTGGTGAACAGCTTGGCGATGATGACGCTGTAGCAGAAGCCCATGACGATGAAGGGGACGAAGAAGCCCATGCTCACCTGCAGGGACAGGACCAGGATCTTGGTGCGGTTGCCCATGTCGGGCGGGTAAACCATCCTGCAGTAGGGCGAGGATCCGGCGGCGGCGGGCGCGGCGAAGGCCAGCTCCGGCGTGGCGAGCAGCAGCGCCAGCAGCCAGACCGCGGCGCACACCACGCGGCTGCAGCGCCGCCGCTCCAGCTGGGAGTTCTGGGCCTTGGTGGTCTGCACTATGACGATGTAGCGGTCCACGCTGATGCAGGTGAGCAGCAGGATGCTGCTGAACAGGTTCACCTTGTAGAGGGCGGAGTTGATCTTGCACATGGCGCGGCCGAAGATCCAGCCGTGCGACGCCTCGGTGGCCCACAGCGGCAGCGTGACCAGGAACAGGAGGTCGGCCACCGCCAGGTTCAGCAGGTACACGTCCGTCATGGTCTTCAGCCGCTTCCGGAAGCTCAGGTAGATCCAGACCACGGCCAGGTTGCCGGCTCCGCCCACCAAGGTGATGATCCAGAAGAACGGCGGCTCGTAGCGGCTCCGGAACTCGCGCACCTGCTGTCGGTCGCACATCAGGTCGGTGAGGTTCTCGGCCTCGTAGTCGTAGTAGTCCTCGGTGCTGCTCGAGGCACTGAAGGTGGACGGGACCTGGCGGCGCAACGAGACACACCTGAGCACACCTGGGAGCGTCAGCGTCGGTTTGAGCACCGTCAATACTCACCTCTGTCGTCATTGCTGTGATGATGTCATCCATGGAGGTCATGTTTACGGTGATGAGGTCATCAATCTGGAAAACAGCCATGTTTACTGCTCTTTGTGTTGCATCATTTCCTGCTCCAACGCTTTCAAAATAAGAGCCTGACACATGTCTTTACAGTAAAACGTTTGTTTCATTTGTCCCAATGTTTCTGCTGCATTCAGGAAACCGAACTACGTTTCCTGGCTCTGGATCAGAACATGACGTGACAGTAAAGCTTCTTCTAATTTACAAACTGATGAGATGAAAAGCTGTGACCTCTGACCTGCCAGCAGCAGCATAAACACAACAAAAGCAGAATAAAACTGACTTCAGAGTTTGAAGACACAATTAAAATGTTTCTGGTTCTGATCGGTTCAGTGAGAATCAGAGTTTAGTTATCAAATAGAAATGCAGGTGGTTCTGTTTAAACTGTCAGCGATTTATTCCAGAAAAACTTTCTACACATTCAGCCTCATTTTGTCTCTAATTTCTTGGTTTGTGGAGGAAAAACTTGATAAAAGTGATGAACAAACGCAGACAGACGGGTGAGGACTCACCATGGTGGCTCCTCGGCTCTGCAGATTCTGACTGTTTGCTTCTCTTCTCACTTTCTGTCCGTTAAACCACAGCGTGACGAACAAAAGGAAGGAGCGACGCGGCGTTACGCAAGCTGGGGGAGGAGCCTCCAAAATCATCCAACCGCCACCATGATGAGCCAAAACCATCAATCAGACGTTACATTCAGTCGTCATCTGAATCTTCATCTAACATGTTGATCAATCCATGTTTGGTTCTGGTTCTGATGCAGCAGGTTGATCCAGCAGCAGCAGATCTTTAATCCGGCCAGTGATTTATAAACTACCAGCAGTTTAAAGTCTCTTTAAAGTTTAAACTACTGCTGAAAGACTGTAGAACCGGGTGGTGTCTCTATCCTCCTGGTTCTAGTCAGAACTCCAGCAGCAGTGTTCTGGACCGTTGGGTTGTCAATCAGACCTGTGAAGACGCTGCTGCAGGAATCAAAGCCACTAAAGAGAAACTAAAGCCTGGATGAGTTTCTCTGATCCGAGACTTTAGTCTCTGGTTCTGGAAATGTTCTGCAGCCAGGAGAAGGTCCACTGTGGGTCAGGTCAGAGGTCAGAGGTCATCACTACTTCCAGGTTTCAACCTGATTGCTGGTTTTTAGTTGTAATAACTGAAGCTGTGCGTTAACTCTAGATCTATAACTCTAGGTTGTTCCTGTTTATCTCCATACATGTATCTGTTCAGTTGACCACTTTGATGGGGTCAAAGGTCACCTGGTGACATAATGTAGAGCTGTGTATCATCCACGTTGTCATGGTAACTGATCCTGTTGTAACCTGAGCCAGTGGGAGATTATAGATATAGAATCAGAGAAGTTCTGATGGGGTCTCTGTGACCCGACCCGTCCGCTCCAGAACCGCTCAGCTGTTGGACTTCTGCTCCAGTTTTCTCTCCCAGCATGCGAGTCAGGTTCTGGGCTTTGACTAGACTGCTGCAGCATCTTGGTGTTGAACTGGTTCTGAGCATAAAACCAGTTCATGTTGGGACTCGGAGGGCAGAACAACAACTTGTTCTACTTTGGTTTCACAAACTTTGAAATGCGTCAAATCAAGCAGTTCCTTCTTCCAACCAGCCAATCAGCTGCTGTTTTTAAAGGTTACCATGACAACCTCCCCCTCCCCCTGAGTCTTGTTTTTGTTTCAGCTGTACTATCAAAGTACTTCATCTGTAGTACTGAGGTGTTTGTGGTCTGAACATGATGTTCTCTGCTTCACCTCCATTTCCTGCTACACACACACACACACACTCTCTGCTGATACCGGGTCAGAACAGGATTCTCAGCAGGTGTCAGAACCGTCCCTAAGAGGTTCTGGTCCAGACTGACGTGATGATATCACACAGCTGCTGCTGATTGGTCAGCTGAGCTTCCAGAGCGGTTCTGGTCGTGTTCAGAGGTTCTGACAGTAGCGGCTTCTGGTGGTCCGGTCTGCTCAGGTTTTGAGTTGGTCTGAGAGGCCCACATCGTGACACTGCCACCACCAACCAGAACAGGTTTTATGATGGTTCCACCAGGTTCAGTTGAGATCCAGACCCATCGGACCAGGAAATGTTTCTCCAGCTGGTTCTGGTCCGGTTCTGGAAGGTCTGTGTTCCCAACTGACGGTGAGTTCTCAGTCGGACTGAAGGTTCTGTTTTGTCAGAACCTTCTCTGTAGACCTGAGAGGCGGTTCAGTATGAAAATCCTAGCAGGTTCTGAATCAACCAGACCGAGCGGTACCAGCAGCCCAGCCTCATGCTGCCCGTCTGACCCGGTTTCACAGAACTTCTTTTTTAAAGGTTCTGTTGGCTCTAGTGGCCTTTATTTGAAAGTAGTTCAGCAGGAAAGAGGTAATGAGAGAAGGGGCAAATGTTCCCCCAGAGCGGTTCTGATGTTTTCGGGTCGGTTCCCCTCCCCCATGTGTCTGCGGTCGCAGCTTCTCATGCGACGGAGCTCGGGTCGAGGCGCTGGCACGCGATGCTGCGTGTCGCTCACACTTCCTGTCAAAAGAGGAAAAAACAGCCTGGTCGTCATGGTTACCGCCTCCCAATGGCACACGCCACCGCTGAGGTCAGAGGTCACGCGGCAGCAGCACGGCTATCCTGGTGACCTTGGTCCTAAAAAGGTTTGGGTGTCACCATGGTAACGGAGAAATGGTCGATTTCTCTGATTTTACATTTTTAATATCAGCAGCAGCTCAAGCTTCTGATCAGATTCAACTATTGGGTTATTATGGGATGTTATGGAGAATTTTCTTCTTATTAGAAGTCAGTAACATTTATTCCTAAAACAATTTTCATGAAATTACAAAGGAGCCAGAAAACCAACAAAAGAAACAATAAAATAAAATAAAATGTTTTAGTTGATTTTTAAAAACCTGCAGTCAGAAAATAGAGCTGAGAGAGAAAACCATCCAAAACCTCCCACTGATTTTAACAGGTTCAACCAGAACAGAACCAGGACCAGCAGAACTTTTAGTTACCACAGAACCAGCAACAGAACCAGAACCACTACCCTATCACTAACAGGCAGAAGGATCCAGTTGATGTTCTGACTCGGGTGAAAATTTAGATTCAACAAGTTCATCTGACAGACGGTACGATGTTTGAGCTGGACCGGACCAGGAGGTGGAATCTGTGGTTTATTCTAATATTTAATGCAGTTTCAGCTAAATGTGATCACAACATGATCAGAATTGGGGTTGAGTACAGAGAGACCTGAACAACAGGAATACTGAGATTTGGAGACATTTGAATGTTTCTGAGATGGAATCACAACCACAATACCAGTAAGAGCAGATTGTTTATGACAGTAAATGTGAGTTAAAATGATGATCTAATAAGCAATATACTCAGAATTCTGGAAAGTTTGTCTTTCATCAGAACCAGAAGCTTTTTCCTCTGCTCCCTCCTGCCCGCCTTCGCTTGCTCTGTTTTTGTGCTGCTTGTTTGGAGCCCCTCTTTGCACATCCTCTGACGCTACAAACTATGGATCTGGTTAACCGGTCTCTCAGTGCAATTAATCAAAGTTTCTCAACGAGACGACTGGGCACAGGAAAGCCCAGCGGGGACACACAAAGGGACACATCCTGGATTTATTTGGATTCATGACAACAGGATTTCTGCTGCTAGGAGTTGGTGGATCCCTGGAATATCGACAGATTAGTGACGGATTGGGCCGACTGGCGAACACTCAGACTGATGCTGTGGGACAGAGACGCCAGTTGGATGAGATTCTTTCCACGCTAAATCTGGATGATTGGAATTAACAGAGACGAACCAGTTGAGACTCTAGGGCAGATGGAAATGTGAAGTCTGCCTGATCTAAAGACAATTTCTTTATTCTGAGTCTGGCTCGGGCTGCACAGTGGCGCAGTTGGTAGCACTGGTGCAAGGTAGCACCTTGCAGCAAGAAGGTCCTGGGTTTGATTCCCGGCCCGGAGTCTTTCTGCATGGAGTCTGTATGTTCTCCCTGTGCATGGTGGGTTCTCTCCGGTTCTCCGGCTTCCTCCCACAGTCCAGAAACAATGACTTCTTAGAGTTTTCCATACAATAGTGGAAAACACAAAAACTGCACAAATTACTAACGTTTTTTTTTTGTACTGTAACCATTAAAAAATCTCCCCTTCAGTTCAACCTCATCAGTGGAGACACATTGTTGATGTTACTGTTATAAAATAACTTACAATTAAATATTGGCAAAGATCAATGTCATTTTCACAGCGTTGTTGTTAGCAGCTGCTGAAAGTAACTAAAAAAGTTACTTTTAATGTAACTTAGTTACTTTCCAAATCAAGTAGTCAGTAATCTAACGGAGTTACTTTTTCAAGGAGTAATCAGTAATCTGATTAAAGTAACTTTTTCAAGGAGTAATCAGTAATCTGATTAAAGTTACTATACCATCACTGCCTGGGACAGACTGGCGACCTGTCCAGGTTTTTTTCTTTTGCTTTTCTTTTATTTTGTTGGTATTTCCTCTAATTCATGTAAAACACTTTGAATTGCCTTGTTGCTGAAAATGTGCTTTATAAATAAAATGATCTTACCTACATTAATGCAATGAATTAAAAAGCAAGGTTTCTCTGACTGAACAGAGGAAGTAGTTCCTGGAACAAAGTCAGACAGTTTTACCTGTGAAATGCCACCAGGTGTTGTCTTTATTAATATATTTAAATCAAAGAAAAAGAGGCTAGAAACATGGCGTTGAAGAGGGGCGGAGCTATGACTCTGGCCACAGGGGGCGGGGCTATGACTTAAAAGGGTGGTGCCATTATATTGTAGCCAGCAGAATGGCAGCGCCCCCTTCAGGTGAGTCGCTGTCTGTCGGTCTAGACTCAACCCGATGGCTCATGTGGGCGGGGTCAGACGGCTCAGCTGACACCTGGGTGGATGTCCGGCGGTTGATGGCTGTTGATGCGGCGCTGGAGCCGTCAGCTTCGCTTTCCGTCCAGCAGGAGTCGCTGTCAGAAGCTGAGGACAGCCGGCTCTGCGGCCAGCGGACCCCTGGCGAACCGCTGAGCGTGGTGCGGCGAGACGAGGCGGTGCTGGAGCTGAACGGGGAGTGAAGGTCCTTTTCATGCAGCCGCAGCACAGCACGCAGCAGCGGGAAGTGTCGACCAATGGCAGCACGATACTTTGGATGTGTGATGGCGTAGATGATGGGGTTGTGGATGGCGGAGGCCTTGGCGATGATTGCAGGTACCGAGTTCATGTAGGGGGTCAGCAGGTGGGCGTAGCCAGCGGTGGCGGTCAGAGCGACGGCGGAGTACGGCGACCAGGACACGACGAAGAGCAGAATGACTCCCAGAGCCACTCGGGCCATCCGCCACTCGCCGCGCAGCCGTTCATACGCCTTGGTGGTCTCGCCACTGCTCAGCCTCTTCACCTCCTGAGCCGCCCGTCGCACGGCCCTGAAGATGGCCAGGTAGCAGGAGCCGATGACGGCCAGGGGGATGAAGAAGACGAAGACGAAGAGCAGGACGGTGTAGGTGCGCACCGTGACCGTGAAGCTCATGTAATCCCAGCTGCAGGACGTCTGTAGACCTTCAGGGACGTAGGCACTCCACCCAAAGAACGGCGGCAGACTCCAGCCCAGCGAGTACACCCACAGCCCCACGGCCACCACGGAGAGCCGCTGGCGGCTCACGGCGCCCAGCAGCGCCAGCGGCCGCGTGATGGCCAGGCAGCGGTCCCCGGCGATGGCCGTGAGCGTCATCATGGACGCGATGCCGAACAGAGCGCCGCAGAAGGCATAGAGCTCGCAGGCAAACTCTCCGAACACCCAGCGGCGGTGCAGGCTGGCCACGAAGAAGACCGGAGATTGCGTCACCGACATCAGGAAGTCCGCCAGCGCCAGGTTGACCACCAGCAGGTTGCTGGGTGTCCGCAGCGTCTTGCTACGACAGAACACGTAGATGACCAGAGCGTTCCCCAGCGTGCCCGTCACTCCCACCAACAGGATCACACAGCCGATGATGTAATGGGCATGCGCAGGAACGTCCACAGTAGGGAACGGGCGCTGCTGCTGCAGGGCGCCGTGGGTGGGGACGGGCATCCCCAGGTGTTTCTGGTGATCTGTGCAGTTTCCGGCCATCCTGGATCTCTGCTGCAGATCTCAGAGGTTCTGGCTGGATTCCTGAACCCCGATGGTTCCGGATCTTTGTTGGGTTCTGCCTGGATTCTGATAGCTGGATCAGAGCTGCGATCTGTGTGAAGGCTTGGAGGATGTTTGTCTGGACTGCAGGACGTTCAGAGGAACTCTGAGCTTTTTATGTCGCACTGATCGACTGATGAGGTGGGGAGGGGGTAATGGACCAGAACCAATAATGCCCCGAGGGGTAAATGAACATCTGGAGCAGAAGTAACATCATTATTTCACTTTGGAGACTAATGATGTCAGGACCCTCAAAGGTCAAATATCTAGAAACAAACTAACCCGCTTCACGTTCAGATTTAAGAACTTCTCCAGCTGATTGAGTCCTGTGGATGACCTCTGACCTCCAGGAGAAACATTGCATAAAGGCCTGCCTGAGTCCAACTGTCCTGCGTCAGACGCTCCCTGACTAACATGTCAAAGCTCTTAGTTTAAAAGTTTAAAATGAGACAGAAGAAAAGTCAGAGAGTCGCAGAAGAAAAAGAGGAAGAATCTGGAAACAGATGCAGATAAATGTGAAAAATGACCAAAAACAATCTTGCAGTCGATAAGATGAGGACCAAGAAACAGGAATGTCACGATGTGTTCGTTTGGTGGTGAGGAGAAACGCGGTTGGACCCAGGTTGACGTGCCAAGATGTTGGTTTAACGGGGATCCAGGCAGCAGCGGCAGCTCTGCCTCTGGTAGCAACTGGGTCGACCAGAACCCGACCGGGAAACGGGAACAGCCGGGTATAAATACACAGGGAAGGGAATCAGGGGAAACAGGAAGAGCTGGGATCAAGACAACAGGAACTGAATAAACACACAGAAAACCCAAATCAATATCCAATGAACTGCATTGTGGGATATAATGTTGCACAATTTACATATTTTTATGACATGATGCCACATAACATCGATGATGTGCATTCATGGAAATATTTTGGAAAAATATTCTCTGAATTACAAAGAGAAACTGAATCTCACTGCAGCCTTGGAGACGATCCAGAAGTCTGATTAACAAATAATCAATAATTATTTAGAATTAGCAGAAATTCCTGGAAGAATCACAGGAAAGGGTTGGACAGATGTTTGGACGGTGTTGCTAGGCGACGGGACAGCAGCAGGAGGACGTTAGCCTGAGGACATTAGCCTCCCATTAGAAGATCGATCGATTGGTCAATCAGCTGATGGACGATTTGTCCCAGAGGGACGTGGAGGAAACTGTGGACCCAGATGGACACAATGTCAAGACCAGGTGATTCTTCTGCTTTAGAACATTTCCAAAGTTATGGAAAAGCAACTAAACACTTCAATGAAATTTTACGAAATGAAGCAACAGATGCAAACAAATCTTTTGTTTATTTGTATTTCAGTAAATCAAATTTCCCACAACGTCTACAGGTCAGTGAACACAACAGCTTGAGTCTCAGTTCTGATCAGCAGGTGGCGCTAACACTTTATTTGACAGGCTGCATTAGACTGACATGATGGTGTTGGTCAGTCTAATGCAGCCTGTCACATAAAGTGTTAGCCAGGCGGCTAACGGAGCTCTAGCTCCCCCTACAGGGCGCATCCTGAAAGACACAGCGACCCAAACCTTTGTCTCCACGTCCAGGTGTGCTGAGACACACGCCAGCTGCTGACAGGTGAGGCTCACGTTGACCTGGTGCAGTGCTGCCCGGGGGTCATGTGACCATGATGATGTCATCAGGGTCCTCTGTAGCTAATGCTGCCGTTTCTCAACTCTTCTGCTCCGATGCCCAGGTGGGCAGGTCCTCTTCCTGCTCACCTGGAACTCTGATGCAAACCTCCCCAGGTCTCCCAGGTGTGTTCCAGGTGTGTTCCAGGCGTTTTCCAGGTGTGTCCCAGGTATGTTCCAGGTGTGTTCCAGGTATGTTCCAGGTGTCCCAGGTGTTTTCCAGGTGTGTTCCAGGTGTCCCAGGTGTTTTCAGAAGTTACAAATCTTGGCTTGATAAAAGAACTTTTTTTCATGTCCAATAATTCCTGCAGGTAAACATGCGAGCAGCACCTGGGGAGGTATCGGTCCAATCAGATTGCAGGGAGCAGGGAGGGGGCGTGGCGTCTTCGCGTGTGTTTCAGCAGCAGCTGGCGGTCCGGGCTGGAGTACTCGCACTGTTGGCATGGAAACACCTCACCTGTGTGATGGCGGCGAGCGTGGAGGTCCAGGCTCTTCTTCTGGATGCTGACGGTGGAAAAACTTGTCAGGTTACCATGGTAACCGGCAGGTACACTATTCAGACGGAGGAACTAAAACACAGAGGGGTATGAAGGGGGCGTGTCTAACAGGTGACTTACCTGCTGTAGCTACAGAGCTGGCAGCGGTACGGCTTCACCTGGCTGTGAGTCCTGCTGTGTCTGAGCAGGGAGCTGCGGTCGATGGAGGCGTACGGACACTCAGCACACCTGAACGGCTTCTCACCTGGGCAAAACACAGGAGCACCTTCCAGACCAAAGGTCACCACCCAGGTGGGTTACCTGCGTCAGTCTCAGGTGTGTTACCTGTGTGAGTCCTCAGGTGTTGCCTCAGCGAGGCCTTCAGCCTGCTGCTGTAGGGACAGTGAGGACAGGTGAAGGGTTTCTCGGCTCCGTGGACGCCCAGGTGACGTCTCAGAGTCAGCTTAGAGGAGAACTTCCTGTAGTGGGAACAGCTTGGAGCTCAGGTGTGGCGGCCAGGAAGCCAGCTCTGTGACTGGTCGGTCGGTCGGTCTGGGTGTAGTGGTGAATTGTGGGTAACTTAGTTACCTGTGGCACAGAGAGCAGGTGAGGCCCGCCTGCTCCTGGTTCCTGATTGGTGAGTCAACCTGGGACGAACCAGACTGGGACAAACTGGTCAGACTGGGAACAGAGCTGCTCGGATCACATGCTGCTTTCTGATTGGCTGTTGGCCCGGGGAGATTCAGAGGTCGACCAATAGGAGAAGGTCTGCTGCCAAAACAAAACTCAAAGTTTTCAGGATTAGATTTGAAACAAGATGAAATTCAATAAGGTTTTATGCCAACCCACCCCACCCCAACCCAACCCACTCCATCTGCTCCACCCGCTCCGCCTCTTGATGTGTAGTTGGTTAAAATGACTCACCTGTCAGGAAGCTCCGCCCTCTTTGGGTCTTGTGGTGCGGTCAGCCGGGCCCTCCACCTGTCTGAAGGCCAATCAGCCGAAGATCCTCCACCCGTCCTGCCGCTCCTCCTCTTCCTCCTCCTTCCTCTCCTGCAGCGCCTCCTGCAGTGCGGCTCCAGCGCCTCCCAGCTGTCGGCCGTCCGGCCGCAGCGGCTGCAGCCGAAGCCGCCGGCGGCTCGGTGCGACCGGACGTGGACGTCCAGCAGCCGTTCTGACGGGAGCGTCAGGGGACAGAGGGGACACGGCAGCCGGCCGGAGGGCGGAGCCTCTCGGCCGTCGGCGGGAGGAGGCCTGACGGAGGAGATCCGACAGAGTCCCAGGGTCATGAGGTGGGCGGACTGGGCAGACTGGTCCGTCTGCTCCTGGGTGGAGGGAGGCGTGGCGGGACAGGACAGCTCCACCGGCGCCCCCTTCAGGGGGAACATGGAGGACTCCTCAAACAGAGTGCTGACCTGCAGCACCACAGAAGAAGAAAAAGGTCCAACAGGGCAGTATTACCTCGCAGGTGTGTGTGTGTTACTCCCAGGTGTGTGTGTGTGTTACCTCGCAGGTGTGTGCCACCTGAAGCCCCTCCTCTGTGCTGATGTCACAGGTGGGCGGGCTCATGCCGCCCAGCATGTCGTAGAGCAGGAAGTCCTCGTCTTCGTCGCTCTGCTTGGACTCTCCATCCAGACTCAGCCGGTAGGGCGACTCTGGCTCCGCCCCCTCCTGGCTCACCCGCTGTCCGTCGGGTCCGGTCAAGCAGGCGAGGGCGGGGGGGTGGTGGCGCAGCAGAAGGTGGCTGCCGATGCCCGCCTTCATGCCGCAGGTGAACTGACACACCTTGCAGCGGTAGAGCTCCACCAGGAAGGACTCCACCTGCGACAGACCCTCCACCTGCTGGCAGTACAGGCTGGAGCTCATGGCTCCGCCCACCACCTGCAGAGTCACCGGGCTGATGTCACTGTAGCGCTGTGCCACCCACGACATCACCGCCGCCGCTGCTCTCTGATTGGCTGCCTGCAGTCATCTGGAGACGATTAAAGCACGTCAGAACCTGAACCAGAACCTGGCTGGTCCAGCCTCCACAGTCTTCTGTGATTGGTCACAGGATGCATGACATCACAACAGGGGTCAGGGATCAGACTCCAGAAGACCCTGCAGATCCTAAAGGAGCCCAGCAGCGCCCCCTGCAGAGCGCTGTGGTTCTGGTCCAGAGGGTTCAAAGGTCCAAACGGTAAAAATTAGAACAAATTATTTAAATCTTCCTCTTCCTCCAAAACCCAATGAAGTCCTGAAATCTTTCAGGTGTTTTTCCCTCTAAGGAATCTTTAGACTTTGATTTGCTATTGATGATAAAACTTGTTTATTTTGTGACATCGAGTCGACTGAACATCTTTTCTATGAATGTGTTTATTGCAAAGTTTTCTGTTATAATGTTCACTACTGGCTTTTCCCTAAAACTCCAAACTTACCTGAATTTTCTAAGAAACATTATTTTTGGGACTCTGAGAAAAGAAAAGAAATTTGAAAGGCTACTAAATGTAATAATTATCAAGTTTTTCATTCACAAATGTGGTTTTCTTAAAACCAAACCATCTTTCCTCACTTTTCACAAGGAATTCTGCCTCCTTTTCTTATCTCTACAATTCATGGACAGAGAACAAGATGCAGATCTGGATAATATGATAAACTATTTGAAACTGATGGAAAACCCCTGATGGTTTGTTTTTTTTTTGTTCTTTCGTCTTTTCTGTCTGTGAGGAACCAACCTGGTTCGGCTTCTTCAGGTGTTTCAGGTTTGTGTACATCTGATGCCGATACCATGTTTGTTGTAAATGATGATAATAAAAATAAAATAAAATTAAAAAAAGGTCGGCAGGGTTCTGCCGGTGACCCCTGACCCTCTGACTGCAGCTGCTGCAGTTTATCGTTGTGATGTTGGTGAAACGTTGTTTTATTAATAAGAGGATTATTGATATCCACACTCTATAAAAGGAAATCGCTACAGCTGAAATTAAGCATGTTTGGTTTTTATTCATATTATTATTTGGTATTTACTTTGACCAAACTTAATTCATTTTTTTTGTTTTATCATTTGTGAAGCTGTTCGGTCAGCTGAGCAGCAAATGAACTTTAACTATATTTCCTAATATGAATAAATCTGCTGCGTCCCGCCAGGATGGATTTATGACAGAGTGATCATCTCTCCGGGACGAACATCTCTGATAGACCCCGTTACCATGGTTACGTTCTGCCGTGTTTCTTTCACGCATTGCTAAGCAACCCGCCCGGCCGAGTCGTTTCCTTTTTCCTGTCACGGTTCTGGTTCCGGATCCCGGTGAACAGAACCAGGCCGATCTCAGTCTGACCCGGTCCAGGATCCTGTTGGACCCGTTGGACCCCTGGCTCGGTGCTGGACCTGCAGCTCCATGTTCCGGTTCGGCTCGGATATGGGTCTGCTGTTACCATGGACACGACAGGTGGACTTACCTGCTGCGATCCGGTCCTGGAGCGTCCCGGTTCTGATCCGGTTACAGAGGAACGAGTTCGATCAGCTGGTGAGTTCTCAGAGAAACCGGAAGCTGCGCAGACCAGCTGCGCAAGGAAACCAGTTTTTTTAAAACAAAACTTTATTGAACTTTTCTCTTTTAAAATATTTATTTTCTGAACTTTATGAATGTTGTTTAAAAAATACATTAAGACCATGACGTAATATATGACGTAATATATGACGTAATATATGACGTAAACTGAAGAAGAAATGTAACAAATTTATTAAAATAACTTTGAGTCTTTCAGGTTCTACCAGAACCAGGACCGGATCTGGAAAAGAACCAGGACCTGGACCAGAATCAAAACCAGAACCAGAGCAGGTTTGGACCAGAACCAGAGGAATCAGCCAATCAGAACACAGACCAGGTGGAGCAGTTGAAGTAACAGCAGAAGGAGAAAGAGAAGAGTCCGTTTGTCCTGTAGCATCCTGACTACAGAAACAGCTCAGCATGACCCCAGCCAGCTGTAGGAGGACTGACCAGAACCTTCCCTGGACCGACCAGAACCTCCTCTGGATCTTTCCATGTGAGGATTTGAGGTTAGCTATAAGGTGGATTATCAGGAAGCCATGAAGCTAAAACAGCAGAAATGTGATTTCTGTTTTTAGTTTCCATCACACCGGGCTCTGCTGCCCCCTGCTGGTCATCTCGGCCTGTTACTGCTCCCTGCTCAATAAAGTTCTGACCCGGTTAATCTAATGGATTAGCTGCCTCAGCAGATTAGCTGCTCGTCTGCTGCAGTCGACATGGCGGCCCAGAGGAGCTCGATTCTGCTCGCAGGTATGTCCTCCACTCACATCACTGGTTCTGGTTCTGGACTCCCCGGCTGACAGAACCAGAACCAAATCCAGACAAAACCTCTGGTGGTTCTGCTTGTCTACCAATAGAAGGTCAAAGGGCAACAAATGAGTAAATGTAAAGAAACTCGACTGATTCTCAGAAAATAATGAAGAAACATTTTTGTCACTTCTGATTGGTCTGTTTGAGACCAATCAGCCAATAAGAGCTCAATGTTCAGGAAAACACTCGCAGTGAGATGTTTGTCTGAACTGAACATCTTTTTACCTCCAGAACCCATTTCCATCAGAACCAGCTCAGCTGTGGTCCAGATCCGGACCGGATCGGATCTGGACTTTAGTCAATGCTTCAAGGTTCCGACTTCTCATTCTACCTTTGGTTCACCGGGTCACCGGACCCGGAAACGGGTCGTCAGAACTGAGGGAAGCATGGAAACCGGTCCAGACCCTCGGAACCTCTGCCACTCCGACAACCTGCTGCTGCTGGTTCTGGTTCTGATCATGTCTGTCCTCCGTGCCCCCAGGTCTGCTGCTGGTACCGGTTCTGTTGGGATCAGCCTTCGTGGAGGAGCTGGACGACACGTAAGTCTTTACCAGACATGGAGTGCAGTTCTGGACCGGGTCAGAACAGCTGGGCCAGAGGTTCTGATGGCAACCAGAACCGTCTGGAACATTAGAGCATTAACCAGAAGTGTCATGTCCAAACGGCGGGTTAGGACGGCAGTGTTGTATAGTAACGAAGTAAAAATACTTCACTACTTTACTTAAGTATATTTTGGAGTACTTCATACTTTCCTCGAGTATGAAAATTTTTGATAACTTTCACTTTTACTTCACTATATTTCCGAACTTAATCGCGTACTTTTACTCCGATACATTTTCAATGTGTGGTTTAGTTACTCGTTACAAAAAAGCGAGAGAGAGAAACGCAAGTGTTTTGATCCCACCTACTGATTGACTGCAACAAAGTCCGTAGCCTGCTTGCCTGGGCTTGTTCATCACCACCAATAGGATACACCTGTTTCGCTTCTCCCATTAAACACAAAGCAAGTCTCGCAATCAGCAGCAGCCACATGGAGGAGGAGACGGAGACCACAACGACTGCAACTACGTCGGACACGGCTCCAGGGGAACCACCAGCTGGTGATGAGAGCCCATGGCCTTATTTAAACACAATACACTCTTTCGTGGGTGTTAAAGATTCGTCGTACCGCATGCAGTTTATGTTATTCCTGCCCGAAGATGTGGAAATTCTATCTTACAAAAACTCCCCGTCCAACTTGAAGAAACACATCGAGGTAACGTCTTATGAAATGGTTATAATCCTCCTGTTTCAGTAACTATAGCTTGGTCACTAGGCACTATTGTGAAATCTTGAGCATAACGTTACCTGTATAAATGAACTTTGTTTGGCATTGTTTCAGTTCCATACGTGGTGTATTTAGCTTAGGCCTAATGTTGACTGTAGCAGGCTACCTAGACTCCTCTGTTCAAGGGGGGACAGAAGCCATAGCGATAGCAATTTAGACTCAATTTAACGAATATAGGAAAGGCATGCAAGTTCAAAACCACAAACCTTTAACATGTGCTACTCTTTAAAACTGGAACAATTTATTAGCAGGTTTAATTTTGCCTGCACTTGGTTGTGTACATTATTTTAAGTGTATTTGACAAGTTTACCAAAATATAAAAAATGTCATTCAAACTGCATTTGCTTTGTTTTACTTTTTACTTCTACTTTTCATTACATTACTTGAGTACATCCATTTTTACAGAAATTTCCATACTTAAGTACAAGAAGTTTCACATACTTTAAGACTTTAACTCAAGTAACATTTCAGTCAGTGACTTGGACTTTTACCAAAGTCATATTTTGGAGAGGTACTTGTACTTTTACTTGACTCTGAGATTTCAGTACTTTATACAACACTGTAGGACGGGTTCTGGTGGTTCTGAAAGCCCTTACGGTGTTTTTAGCAGGAGGTTCTGCTGGTTCAAATGGAACCATGTGGGAAACGTTTCCATGACAACATGGAGACATCACATGATGTTTCCAGTGGGTTCAGGTCTGGACTTTGACTAGGCCACTCTAACCCTTGAATCTGATGGAAACATCCCATAATGCCTTTGGTCGTCTTGCTTTAGCTCCACCATCTCCCCACAGCATGATGCTGCCGCCACCACGGTCACCATGGTGACGGTGTGTTCAGAGAGGTGGAGAAGTTTGAGTGGTGTGAAAACTTCTGAACTTCTGTTCCCTTCCTGACTTTCACCAAACCAGTTCTGGTGGTTCTGATGGTGATTCGCTTTCCTCCTGTTGACCTTTAACCTTTAACCCCCCAATCAGGACAATAATCACTCTGATCTTATCGTCCAATTCAGCTTCATGGAAACTACAGAACCAGAGGAGATCTGGCTCATCCAGGTACTTCTACTCTGACCGACTACAGTAATCTGATTACTCTGACCGACTACAGTAATCTGATTACTCTGACTACTCTGTCTCCTCAGTTTTACGCCCCCTGGTGTTCCTTCTGCAAACAGCTGGATCCTGTCTGGCACCAGATCGGATCAGAACTTCGGAGTCTCGGCTCTCCGGTTCGCGTTGGAAAATCTGATGCTACAGTCAACACTGGTCTGTCCCTTCAAAATAAAAGCATGCACTGGATGGAGGTTCTGTTGGCTGGCTGACGTTCTGCCTGGTTCTCCCAAAGGTTTGGCCAGAGAGTTCAAGGTCCGAAATTATCCCGCCATCCTCATGTAAGTCTTGACATCACTGTGACATCACTATGACATCACTATGTATGCCTATTATACGTTTTGCATCAAGCTTTGCTCTGGTTTTGATGCAGAAATGCAGCAAATGTTCTGCTTCCCACAGAACCTCTGCTGTGGGAAGCAACAGACGGGTTCTACTAGGTAGAACCCTAACCCTAACCCTGACTACCAGATCCCAGTAGAACCCGGATAGGACCCGGTAGGACCTGACTGTTCTCCGCTGTGTTCTCCTTCAGGCTGAAGAACGACATCAAGTTCAACTACCCCGGGTCCAGAACCAAAGAGGCAATTATGGACTTTGCTGACCGGGTCTCAGGGTGAGTTTGAAGTGCGAAGATATTAGCATAAAAATGACAGCTGTTTCAGGCAGTGATGTCACAGTGATGTCACATGAGTAGGATGATACTGTGTGATGTCATTCAGGCCGCTGGTTCGTTCTCTAAGCAGCACGCGCCTCTTCCAACACGCCGTCAGCCACCATGACGTCCTGGTCCTTTATGTGGGAGCAACGTCAGAGCTCAAGGTGCACACACACACACATACACACCTACACACACACGATGAACCAACTTAGACAGGACGTGTTACCAGCAGCTTCCTGCTTCTCGTCTGGTTCCGCTGTGATATGAAGGTTCCTGTTTGTCCTCCAGAACCAATGAACCCGGTCAGTACCCGGTTTCTGACCCAACCTGCTGTGTGTTTGCAGGGAAACCTGACAGCTGCAGCAGAGGAACTAATCATCCACACCTACTTCTTCTCTGCCAGCAGAGAGATCCTGCCACAGGTAGGGCGGTCCGGCCCGGTTCCACTGAGCGGATCGGGTTTGTCCAATGTTTCATGGACCGCCGTGTTGAGGAAACGGTTTCCAGCAGAAGCCGACAGCGAAACTCAACCACCTAACGAGGCGTCGTACTGGAGCAACTACTATCATCGTGCACCGACCCAATTTAACCGACCCGTACCACGCCGACCCTTAGTGACCCGCTCAGTGGAAACAAACCGTCTGTGGTGTGTCTGGTTGTTTGGACAGTGGCTGACGGCTGACTGTGTTTCAGGAAGTGACTCTGACGTCTCTACCAGCTGTGCTGCTTTTGAAGGACGGGACATACTTCATTTATGATGGTGAGACATGTTGGGTCAACCTGTGGCTCTAACTCCTGGAGATGCTGCCTGATTGGATGCCCTAAGATGTGAGTCAGTGATCAGAGCTCAGGTGGACCTTCTGTGTTTCAGAGGAACAGGATGGAGACCTGAAGTCCTGGATCAAAAGAGAACGCTTCCCCAACTTCTTTCTGATTGATGGCTACACCCTGTATGCCATGGGGGAGTCAGGTAACAGCAACATACCTGTGTCAGCATGATGTCATCACCAAACAGGTAGACTGAAGGTTCTACCTGTTTGAGTTTGTCCTCAGCACCTGTCCCTGCTGAGGACTGTGCTGTTTATAACCCGATTCTGTGTTGGTCACCCAGTCCACATGCTGACCTGGAGTCAGAACCCTGGTCATGAAGTCACTGATGCTTCAGATGAGCTGCAGGTTTCCATGAGCTAAATGTATTTTAGACGTCTGATCCCAATTTAACTCCTGATGTTGTTAGGAACCTTGGGAGAACCTTCAGGTTTTACTCTGGATAATCATGTCTCCGGTTTTGCTTTGATCGTCTGAGAAATATTTCCAAACTGAGTTTGGGGCAGATACTCTATTGTCTCTTGACCTGAACTGGAAATGATTATTCTTGCTTTAGCTTAATCTTGTTTGGATTATTGTGAAGAACATTTTTCCAGGGTTCTCATGGCTCCCTGGGCAGGTGGACTTTAGTGACCATTTTAAGATTTTTGTTTGGACTTGGAGAGCTTCTTAGGGGGGGGCACCAGGTTATACCAGAGAACATCTCCAGCGGGTCCGTTGGGTCCTGAAGTAAGAGCCTGCTGATAGTAAGCAGAATTTGGCCCAGTGTCTTTCCCTGGTGGACCAAATGGAGGTCAGGGTCCTCAGAACCGGGAGGCACCCGCAGAGCAGGAACCAGGAGTTCCCGCTCTGCGGGTCCCTGGTCCCTGTCCCAGAACCAGGAGTGCTGGCACAGGGAAAGAGCTAAGAGCTCTAGAATCAGGTTTTAGGTTTAGGTGATGTGGTTCCACCTTTCTCCTGAAGGTAAACTGGTCTTACTGGCTCTGGTGGAGGAGAGACACCTGTGTGAAGAAAACCTAAGGTGAGCCAGGATTGTCTGACGTCCATGTATCAATTCAACGTCCTGCTGTGATGCGTTTCCTGTTACTTGTTTAGGTATAAGCATCTGGTGGAGAAGGTGGCCACAGAGCACAAGGACACCTATGGCAGGTCAGCTTTTATTGTGGAAGGCACACAGGAAGTGGAAGTGTATTGCTGACTGTGTCTTTGTCTTCAGGAAATTCTACTTTGGTTTCATGGAGGACAGCGCGTACATCGACGGACTCATCATGGGGTGAGTTTTTCCGCTTCACCTGTTGAAGTTTGTTAAGCTCATTACAGTCCCTGTCCCTGCTGTCCCCAGAGAGGCCCCTGTCCCCTCCCTGATGGTGGTCAACCTGTCCAACGATGGCTACTTCCTGCCGCCAGCCCCCATAGAGACAGAGCTGCAGCTGCTGGACTTCCTGGACGGCGTGCTGGACGGCAGTGTGGAGGTATAGGGGGGCAGTTGCGGTGGTTGGGGGCAGTTGGGATCGTTTGGGGAAGTTGGGTGGTGCAATGTGTTGGGGCAGTAGTTTGGGGCAATTGTTTAGGGCAGTTGGGATCGTTTGGGGAAGTTGGGTGGTGCAATGTGTTGGGGCAGTAGTTTGGGGCAATTGTTTAGGGCAGTTGGGATGGTTTGGGGCAGTAGTTTGGGGCAATTGTTTGGTGAAATGTGTTGGGGCAGTAGTTTGGGGCAGTTGGGATGGTTTGGAGCAGTAGTTTGGGGCAGTCGGGGTGGTTTGGGGCAGTTGGGTGGTGCGGTGGGTTCCTCTGAGGAGGTCCGGCGCAGCAGGAAGTCCTTGATTTCTATCTCATCTGCTCCTCAGGCTCTGGGAGGAAACGGCTTCACTCAGCGCGTCCGACGCTTCCTTTACGAGACCAGAATGACACTAACAGTAAGTGACATCATCAGCTCACTTCCTGCTTCCTGCTTCCTGTCCAAGTCTCTGCTCATGCCCCGTCCCTCTAGCCGGTGTTCAGGGATGCCCCGGTGCTCGGCTGCTTCCTGATTGGCTTCCCGCTGGCGGTCGGCTGCGTCTTCTGCTACCTCTGCATCAAGAACCGACCCGGTTCTGCTGATGACGACGAAGACACTCCTCCGCTGGCGCCATCGATGAAACGCAAGAAGAAACTGACAGAGAAAAAGTCCAACTGAGCGGACGTAGAGGAATTAGACTTTAGGTCCAGAAATGTAGGCCTTGAAGAAAAGGTTCTGGTTTGACCCAGATGTACTTTCAAACAGGAACTTTCATTAGTCAGCTCAGTTGTGTCTGTTTTAATCCCAATTAAAAACATAAGTCAGTGAAATGTCTCTGAGGCTTTATTCTCCTTCGGTTGGCCTGGTTGGTCCGGCCCAAAAGCAGACTTTATTTTTTCCGTTTGGTGACTTGTTTTTTTGACATTGTGCTCTTGTGCAAACAGACTATAATTTGTAAAGAGAGCCTGGCGGCTGAAGATTGTTGCTCCCAATGGATAGAAATGATGGGAAAAGAAATCAAACAAGGAAGTCCGTTTGATTTCCATTGTAGTAACTCTTGCAGTTACTACATTCAGCACAGGTTTCATGATGGGATCTTTCTAACTTTGGAACGGTGTTGGTAAATGCTTTGACCCACAACACACTGGCAGCAGAAACCGGCCAATCATTCCAGTATAATCGATACACGCAGGAGCGTTAGCAACACTTAAGGCTCATTGCTGCCGTGATGCCCAGCTACGGTGGCTCACGAAGTCTAAAAAGAAGTTTGTTTTCTGTAGTTGATCCAGGAGGAGAGCTGCACCCTGTAGGCAAGGCTACAGGCTGCAAGGCAACAGGTAGCACTATTGCCTTGCAGCAGGAAGGTCCTGGGTTCGATTCCTGGCCTGGCGTCTTTCTGCATGGAGTCTGCATGTTTTTCCTGTGCATGGTGGGTTCTCTCCAGTTCTCTGGCTTCCTCACACAGTCCAGAAACAATGACTGTCAGGTTAATTGGTTTCTCTAAATTCTCCTTAGGTGTGTGTGGGTGTGTGTGTGTGTGTGTCCTCTCTGTCGCTGTGTTGCCCTGCGATGGATTGGTGACCTGTCCAGGTGACCCCGCCTCTCACCCAAAATGTTTGCTGGAGAGGCAGCAGCTCCTCCTGACCCACTGGGGACCAGCTGTTAGAAAATGGATGGATGGTTCTGGATGGAAGCCGGTCTGGGCTCACACCAGAACTGAACTGAGGTTTGAGGATTTTATCTGCTACTGCAACGACATTTATAATGAAAAACGTTTTTCTGACTTCAACATCAGACCTACGTTTTTATAAGCCTATGTTGGAAAAAAATATTCTTGATGTCAGTTAGATAAATATGCTTTTGCTAAACTGTTCAATAATTGTTTTTGAGGGGAACGAGTTTATGCCTCCAGATGCATAAACTAAATTACAAAATAAAAATATATCCTACAATACTAATGGCACTATAAATTAATATAAAAGTGTAAATGTAATCGGACTATCTGCACACATCGCCCCTTTAGTCCTTGTCAAACAGTTTTCCATGTAACAGCATCAGGGGCTGCATCGTTCCTGGAGGTTCTGGTCGATGCGTGGAGTGGACCGAGCAAGCCCCTGTTCCATCTCCCTGCTCCAAAGATCGATTTAATAAATGGTCCCCGGGTAGGGGACGTATCAGATATTAAACTGATAAGAACTGATTTTTTCCCCTCGAAATATTTTATTGTTACTTGGGACATTTTTTAAAACATGGCATTATACAGAAATTTTTACTTTTCTTTTAATAACTACAATTCCTCAATTAAATTAAACTAAAAGAGGATAAGAACAAGGATATTAAAACAAAAATCTCTGTATGTTAAAAGTTGAGCAGGACCGGGGTGACTCCCGTCCTTCCGAGCAGCGCTGGTTCTCAGAGGGGATCCCGCCCTGCAGCTCCTTCCCTCCTGCCTCACCCGGAGAGCCAGGCCGCCGCTGCTGCTGGGTCCTCCGTCCGTGGAGGCGCAGGCGATTCTTCTTGGTGGCTGTGTCTTTGTCGCTCCTCCTGCAGCCCCTGATGTTCCTCTTCTTGCTGCCGCCATCCGGATCACAGCCCCCGGGGGGGATCTGCCTGCGCCTGCTTACCAGCCAGTTTCTGGAGGTCTATGTGGCGTCTTTGATGGTGGCGAGGGTGAGCCACATTTCCACAAAGTCCTTTTTCGCCATTTTCCGGTGGCTCACCCCGTGCAGCACTAGCTGTGAGTCCATTGCAAGGAGCCGGCCTTCGCCCACAGGTCCACAGCAGCGCTGCACTCCCACAGCAGGAGCCTCACAGACTCCGGCGCGCCACAACCGGGTCGGGATCCATGAGCCACCATCCATGACAGGTCCTGGAGTCTGATTGGAAGGACAGGACACGGGCTCACGTTGCGCCAAACTGTGGAGGCGTCTCCATACAGGAGGCCGCGCACTGGAGTCACTGGTTCCCAGTCCTGAACAATAGAAATAATAAACGATGGTTAGTTAAAATCCTGCTCTCCTCTCCTTCCAGTTTAAAATGTTCTAAAAATGTCTCTATAAAAGCGGTGGGAGGTTAAAAACTACGGGGGTTTTAAAATCACTTTTTATCAGTTTCAGTTTAGGATCCAGACCAGAAGCTGGTCGTTATATTTGTCTTTTGGTTGCTGGAAATGTTCATAGCTTGTTTGAGGTGAGTGCTTATGTAATGGCTGCCTAAAAACAAGTACAGGTCTGGGACTCCTTTTCCTCCTTTCTCTTTTGGTTTCTTCATGATTTCTCTTTTCAGTCTTTCCCATTTGGAGTCCAGATAAAGTGAAAAATGGCCCGTTGCAGCTCTAAAATCACTTTCCTAGGAGGAATAAAAACAGAACTGGTTAGTAAAAACACTGATAGAATCACTGCTTTGATTATTAAAATCTTCCCCTCTATTGTTAAATTTCTCATCCCAGTCTTCTTATTTCTGTCCAGTTTGTCTTTCCTTCTCCATTTTTATTGAATTTCACCGCCAGTATCTTTTGTTCTTCTTGTGTTTCCTAAAACTGAAGTCCTATTTTTTCACTATTCTTCCATGGTCCGTAAAAGTTCGGGGTTCCGAAGTTAGAACTTGATGTTCTAAAGGCAATTCCTCTGCAATCCTTTCTCCACGTTGTTCTACTGAGCGGCTTTTATTCTGAAGGGCCGTTAGACGCTGAGGGAGCTTCCGGGGAAGGCAATGCTAACAGCTAACGGCTAACAGACAGAAAACTTAACTTCCCGTCACTTGCCGAACAGAACCAGAACCCCGGAACAGCTCCGAACCAACAACCGAACCTCTTCTCATGCCGCTTCGGCTCTGAAGGGGCTTCTGGCAACCGCTCGTGCACGCGCCCGGTTTCCATGGCCACGGAAGAGTTGTACGAGGTAAAGCTAACATGCTAACTGTTAACTTAGTGAAATTTGTAGCGACTAGGTAACCCAGTTGGACTATAAAGTTCTGAGGAACCGGGTCAGCCGAGCCTGAACGTCTCTTTTTAACATAAGGAGGGGATTCTCCCTTACATGCTTCACATTGAGGCGGAACAGTAACACTTTTTGGGGATGTTATTGTTTTTCCAGCTGCTGTTTGGTCTCTATAGTTATTCTGCTTCATCTCTTAATCCTAAAAGCTCAGGACTTAAAGGACAAACCAGTCTGTAGCGTGGGTACTGTTCAGAAGAACTGGTTCTACTGGTGATATTAAGATCTGTCCTGATTCTGACTTTAGTTCATTTATATCTTCCTCTCTATTTATCTAGATCTGCGGCTCTCCCTTGCTGAATAATCGGTTTTGCAATTAATTAGCTCCTTTGTTTCTGTGGATGCGAAAATAGCGGTAAATGATGGAGTAATTAATTCAGATTCTCTTTATTGTCATTGAACAAGATGCCAGAGATGCAAAACGTTTGGCAAATAAATGGTTCAGCATGTTGACCAACAGGAGGGAAGCTGACCGAACGTCGGTCAACTGGGTCGGGCCCAGGGTCGGGTTCCTTTGCAGCGCAACCGGGTCGCGTTCAGGGTCCGGTTTTGCTGCAGAGGACCCGGGTCGGATGGAGGTTCTGACGCTGCTGCTTGGTCCAGGTGGAGCGCATCGTTGACAGGCGGCGGAGCAGAAAGGGGCGGGTGGAGTACCTGGTGAGGTGGAGAGGCTACAGCTCGGAGAGCGACACCTGGGAGCCGGAGACTCACCTGTCCGCCTGCATGTCCTACGTCCACGAGTTCAACCGACGGCACTTGGAACGGGATGCCGCCCTGCTGCGCTCCACCCGTGGCCCCCCCTGCGTCGCCGTCCGACCGGAGCCTCGGCCCCCCACGGAGGCCCCACCCCCGGACTCCTTCGGCCCCGCACGCCGCGGCGTGGACCTGGCCAAGAGCGGAATCAAGATCCTGGTTCCTCGGAGCCCCATGAACCCGCGACCGGACTCGGAGGACTCGCCCAGTGAGGCGGCGCAGAGCCTGGAGGCGGGCGCTCAGGAGGCGCACCCGGTCCCGCCCGAGGTCGCCCTGCTGGAGAAACCGGCCGCCATCCAGCTGGCACCCGGCCAGGAGAGGGCCCGCATGGGGACCCGGCCCCGGAACCAGAACCCGCTGCCACCGTTGCCGCCACCAGCCCCCGTGACCCCCATGACCCCCGCGGCGGTCCACTCCATCTGCAGCTCCGGTGAGTCTTATTAACACCAGCCAGTCTGTGAACAGGTAACACACCTGCCCTGGCTTTGATGTCTGAGCTATAACGCTTCCAGGCCTGACTTCCTGTTTCTGTCTCCAGGAAACACGGGGCTGATGGAGGCTGTTACCGGGGCAACCGGAGCTGTGGGAAAGCGGCGCCTGGAGGAGCGCTCCACCTTTGACAAGAGGCTGAGGGTCAGCGTCCGCCAGACGGAGAGCGCCTACCGCTACCGCGACATCGTGGTGAAAAAACAAGATGGCTTCACCTACATCCTGCTGTCCACCAAGAGCTCCGAGAACAACGCTCTCAACCCGGAGGTGAGGCCACGCCCCACCGCCGCCATGTTCCCAGGCCACACCTCCATCGCCACCATGTTCTGCGGACCCACCCTCTACTGTCTGACAGGTGATGAAGGAGATCCAGAGCGCCATGGCGACAGCGGCGTCCGATGACAGCAAGCTGGTGTTGATCGGCGCCGTCGGCAGTGTCTTCTGCTGCGGCCTTGACTTCCTGTACTTCATCAGGCGACTGGCGGACGACAGGAAGAAGGAGAGCATCAAGATGGCTGAAACCATCAGGTAACATGGAGACGCAAATATTACAAGTCACCTCCTCCGTGTCCTCCATGTCGCCTCCTCCATGTCTGCTCAGGACCTTCGTCAACACCTTCATCCAGTTCAGGAAGCCCATCGTGGCGGCAGTGAACGGCCCGGCACTCGGACTCGGCGCCGCCCTCCTGCCTCTGTGCGACGTGGTGTGGGCCAATGAGAAGGCTTGGTTCCAGACGCCGTACTCCACCTGCGGCCAGACGCCCGACGGCTGCAGCTCCTTCACCTTCCCTCGCATCATGGGCCCGGCCTCGGTGAGACGAGACTGGGGACCAGGGACTAGGAGCTTTGGACTAGGGATTGGGGACTAGAAACTGGGGACTTTGCACTAGGGATTGGGGACTAGGGACCAGACCCACATCATGGTCCTGACTTCAATTAGTCATGTTCAGTGAAGATGAGTTCTCTCTTGTCCCCTGACTTGTCCCTTGACTCGTGTGTTGTAGGCTAACGAGTTGCTGCTGGGCGGCAGGAAGCTGACGGCCCAGGAGGCGTGTCTTAAGGGTTTGGTGTCGCAGGTGTTGTGGCCGGGAACGTTCACGCAGGAAGTGATGCTACGGATCAAGGAGCTGGTGGCTGTCGACTCTCAGGTGAGGAATTTTCTCGCCACGTTTTTCCGGCGGCTCGACGGGTTCTGGCGGCTCAGTGTGTTCTGGTTCTGGCAGGTTCTGCAGGAGTCCAAAGCCCTGATGAGGAGCACCAGCCGCGGCGCCCTGGAGCAAGCCAACGAGCGTGAGTGTGAAGCCCTGAAGCGCGTCTGGGGATCCCTGCAGGGAACGGACTCCATCCTGCAGTTTCTGCAGAAGAGAACAGAACTCTGCTAGAACCAGAACCGGACCGGTTCTGCCTCTGTTTCAGGACCGAGATGTGGTGGTCCAGCCTTGGCCCGGTGGACCAGTCCTGGTGTCGCCCATTGTATCTGAGCAAACCTGCTTGTTCTGGACCGACTTCTGGTTCCGTATGGGCCGGTTCTTGTTGTGTCTGGTCCTAAATCCATCTGGTTCTGGTTCTGTATGGGCTGGACAGGGTTCCTCTGTGGTTCCTGTTCTCACATCTGTCGGAGAGAATGGGATTCGACCTGGATGGAAGTTCTAGACTAAACCTGGCCAGCGGTTCTGGTCCATAAAGACTGAGACTATGTGCAGCGCCTCCCCCAGGTCTGGTCCAACTCCAGGGGGCGCCAGTGAACACTCATGATGCATTCTGGGTAAATGGGACTGTTGGAGCTTGTGTCACATTAAAGTCACATGACTAACTGTGTGGTTCTGAAAATGTTCTGATCGGGTTTGATGCTCAGAATCCACTTCCTGTTTGTACAGGAAGTGGAAAACGTGACGAAGTTGATCCAAGTCATGAAAATGACAAACGATGTACAGTAACAAATAATCATTTATTACTGTAAATAATAAAGCGACAGCCATCTCGAAAAATGGCCATCATCCTGCGATGCCAGTGGTTGATGGAAAATATGAAAAACATGCGACCCTAGGGTTTAGCATGCTAATGCTAATAGTTGCGTCAACAATTATCACAATAACATGCTGCAATATAAGGGGTCTCCCAGCCCCGGTCCTCAGGGCCTGCTGTTCCCGCTCCAGCCCACTGATCCAGTGATGACATCACTTCCTTAGCCTCCAGGAGCTTCAGCAGCTTCAACATGGAGGACAGAGCCCCTGAGGACCAGGTTGGGAGACCCCTTTCCATGATGATAGACACAAAACACCAGAACTTGGATCCATTTATTTAAACAGCTGCAGATGACAGAAACACTGATGTCCTCAGGGAACCCGGCGGTTCGGAACACGAGTCTACTGTTCTCCTCCCAGTAAATCTCAGATCCTGGACCAGTTGGTTCCAGTACATATCAGAACCGACCCATCAGAATCTGGGACGTTAGGGACCCGCACTCTCTGAGGCCCGGCTTTACGTTGGAGGGGGCGGGGAAATCCATCAGGGCGGGCAGGTGTTCTGTGCCCCAGCGGCCAGGTGTAGGCGGTATGTGTGATCAGGGAACATCAGCAGGTTGTAGAGGTCGTGACCTCCGGTCAGGACGTCGCGCTCGTCGTCGTCCCAGGACACCGGACTGTCGGTGAAGCCGTGAACCGTCACAGAAGCCCAGGAGTTTGTCTGGGCCTGCTGCAGGTGACACCTGGAGGACAGGTGAGTTACAGGGTGCTCAGGGGAGGTGAGTTGTGTGTGTGTGTGTGCTGACCTCAGCTCCTCCACTAGGTGCTGCAGGTCCTGCGGCAGCAGCAGGCCGCAGGCCGACACGCTCATTGCCCGGCTGACGGTCGCCTCTGGTTCCAGACAGGTGAGAGTAGACAGAAAGTCACTGGATGAATTCTCACTGTAAACGCAGAAGAAGAGTGACTCCCGGTCATGACCCCGCAGAGCGCGGGAACGGTAGCGAGGCTCACCGGCTGACGGAGGCGTCCACGGCGCCGATCCACTCCAGGAGGTCGTGGGGGTCACACGACCGCAGGGAGGGGTGGACCAGGCGGCTCAGGGCGCGCCGGCCGACATCCGGTCTGCGTTCTGACCAATCGCAGCGAGATAGGAGGGGCTGCAGCGAGGCCCCGCCCCCTGCCGGACAGAGGGTGATCAGCCGGGATGGGACCCGAGGGGTCAGAGGTCGCTGGCGGTCACGTCACTCACCTGGATGATGCGAGATCAGGAAGTCCATCTGCAGCTTCAGGCGTGACGTCAGAGCCCGGAGGAGCCTCAGGTAGCCCCGCCCACCAGGGGCCATGCTGCCATCCCTCAGGTCCACCGTTACCTCTGCACAGGTACACACAGGTAAACGACCAGTTCTGGACCGAGTCCGACCCAGAATCAGAACCATAACTGATACCGTATCTGCTGCTGGTTCTGTTGGATCTGGAAGGTCGGCCCTCAAGGCCCAGCGTTTCGAAGGTGTCCTTATCCAGAGAGAACACCAGGTGACCTGAACACACACACACACACACCTGGCTCTGGACAGGTAACCAGGAAGTGATGTCACCTGAACTCACGGCTTACCGTTTGGCATCAGAGCGACGCAGTTATCCTCGTCGATCCGAGTTCTGAAGGACAGACCGTACACGCTGCCTGGAGACAGAGACAGGCGAGTGTGAGGTATGACAGGTGAGACAGGTAAGTGTGAGGTGAGACAGGTGCGTTACCTTGGTACACGGCGCTCTGTAGGAAGTCTTTGTCCAGCAGCTCATATAAGGGCAGCTTCTTGATCAGGTAGAAGCTGCTGAAGCTGTTCAGGATGGACTCCAGGTGAGAGGGGGCGGAGCCACACTCAGGTAGCAGCACAGATACCTGTACAGGTGAGAGCGGTCAGCAAAATGTGTTCCTGCAGACCCAGAACCGGATCAGTTCTGGTGACCAGGTCAGGAGGTGGGCCCTGTTTGTCCCACCTGTAAGCAGGTACCTGGTCGTCATGGTAACAGTGTGTTTGGTCATGGTACAGTGTTGGGTCAGAGGAAGCTAACCAGTGGTTCTGGTTCTGTTAGAGGTTCAGCAGAACCAAAACCAGGCTGCAGGCTACAACTGCTGATCTCACCTGGGCAGGTAACGCTGCGGGACGACAGACGATCAGAACCAAAGTTCTGGTCATATAAACCGGACCTGGCCGGCTCAGAGAGGTTCTGTTAGACCTGATTTAAAAACCTGGTTCTGCTAGGGTGAGCCCCTGGTTCTGACCAGCTGCTGCTGGTTCTGGTTCTGCCATGATGTTCCGTCTAGATCACATATCTATCAGAGTCAGCTCAGAGTCTAGTCCCGGTCCGGTCCAGGTCTGGTCGGCGTTCTGTTTATCTGTGCTACCTGTAAATCCGTCCTACCTTGTGGTCATGCTCACATCGATGCTACGTCACAATCTGCTGACTCAGCAGATTTCTTATAAATCCGTCCTACCTGTGGAAGTTTCGTTTCATGTGTTTTATTTCATCGCAGATTACGGTAAGCTTTATTTCATTTATTTTATTCCCGGCTTTCATTAAGCTGCTGAATTACTTCATGGTTTTACTTTACATGACAGCAGCTTGTAAATTTATCTATAAATGGTTTTAGTTTGCCGTCTGAAATGTCGTTCCTGTAAACATATCATTATTTGGCGGTTAATCAGGACAAAATATGTTGGGGTTTTAGCTATTTTGTTCTTATAATTAAAAATATTTTAGTTTAATAACGCTCTTTATTACTAAACTTTGCTGAATAGATGTTAGTGATACTATGTGGGATTTTAGCTGTGTAATATTAGTGTATATGAATCATATCCTATCATTTCAGTGACCTGCTCAGTTCAGTGACACATTGTGGCTGCATTTAATAAAGTCTGTCATACAGCAGATTAATGCACAAAAAAGAGTCACACTGATCTGTATTTGTCTTTAATTCCAATAAAACCTGTTTCCTCTGTCTGATACGGTTTTATTCTTACTAACCTCTGTATTTAAAATATTTTAACAGGTAGGATATTCTAGTAAAGGATTAGTGCAAACATCTACAGCTTTTCATTTTAAACAGGTAGATATTCAGATGAAGGAAGTCATCTTCTTGTGGTTTCGTCATGGATAGAAATTGTTCCGATGCTAAGCTAACCATAACTGCTAAGCTTCCACTTCAGTCACTCAAATATTGTTATCCGATATATTTAACATTAACAACCTGCTATAGTTTTCTGGCTGTGAACATGACGGTAGCAGCTTTGGACGGGTAGCACAGACAGATAGACTTAGCTATCTATCTGTGCTACTGTAGGAAAATCTGACGAGGTAGCACAGATTGTCAGAACACCGGAAAGTTCTGTTGGGTTCGGATGATGATGAGATGCTTACATCTATTACTGGGAGGGTGTGAATACTTTTCCTGTAGCATGTGAGCTCGATCTGATAGCAGGTGGATCTGAAGACCCGGTGTTCTGACTATCAGTGCTACCTCGTCAGATTTTCCTGATTCAGCAAAGTTTAGTAATAAAGAGCGTTATTAAACTAAAATATTTTTAATTATAAGAACAAAATAGCTAAAACCCCAACATATTTTGTCCTGATTAACCGCCAAATAATGATATGTTTACAGGAACGACATTTCAGACGGCAAACTAAAACCATTTATAGATAAATTTACAAGCTGCTGTCATGTAAAGTAAAACCATGAAGTAATTCAGCAGCTTAATGAAAGCCGGGAATAAAATAAATGAAATAAAGCTTACCGTAATCTGCGATGAAATAAAACACATGAAACGAAACTTCTACAGGTAGGACGGATTTATAAGAAATCTGCTGAGTCAGCAGATTGTGACGTAGCATCGATGTGAGCATGACCACAAGGTAGGACGGATTTACGGGTAGCACAGATAAACAGAACGCCGGTTCGGTTCGGTGTTGAAACGGTAGTAACAGATCTTTATTTAACGTTCCGTTCTGCCGGGGTTTTGATGAACTCGAGGTTCGATTCGGGTTCTGGCGCTGTCTGATGTTGCTCTCAGATGGTTCCGACCCAAACAACCTCAGCACGTGTGTTTAGGCGCATGCGCATGTCTTACCTTGTAGTTGAAGCGCAGCTGCTCCACCTGGGAACTGACGCGATTCTTTTCGTCCAGAAAACTGGACCGCTCACAGACCAGCAGGTTTCGCTGGGTTCGGCTCAGGTCCGCACACATCTTTACGAAACCGGATCCTCCTGGGTCGGATCAGCAGCTAGAGAAGTTCCGTTTATTCAGTTGTTGTCTGTGAGTCGGCGCCCCCTGTCGGTCGGAGTGGAGACCTGCAAGCTCTTTCTGGTCCCAGAAGAACTCAGATCTGGATCGGAACCAGAACCACCTGCACTCTGACAAACACTAGAATCGGCCAGTTTCTTCCGAAACTTAGGATCTGATCCGCGTTTGGAAATACGTCACATCCGTGTTGCCGTAGTGACGCACGCTAACCCGGAAGTAAATCAGGCACGCGGTGGCGCGTGCTGGAAGAGTTGGTTCTGGTTCTGGTCAGGATCGGTGAGCTCGAACCTGGTTTGCGGTTCTGTGCGCTGTGACGTCATGGAACAGGTCGCGAGCGTCTCTGGTCAGTTTGATGACGCAGAGGAGGACAGGTGAGGCAGACAAACACTTAAACCAGTTCCTAACGAGCAGAACCGTTTGGTTCTCTCAGAAGGTTCCGGTTCTTTTCTTTCCCTTTGCTTAAGCCGTTGAGACTCGGTCAGATCAGAACCTCATTCCGGGTCTGGCCGGAAAATTTGCAGCAAATCAGAGCAAAATAAGAAAGAAGATCCGGTGTGTTCGGTCTGGAGACGATTCCATGCTGTAAGAGGTTCTTGTGTCCGAACGGGCCGAACCAGAACTGGTCGAACCACGGAGCAGAGGAGCATCAAACAAAGAGTTCACATCGATACCGAACCTGAGCTGGTTAATAAGATTTGATTTTTCCACTAAAAGTTAAATACTGGGAACACAAATATGCTGTTACCGGTCAACACGGAGGATAAAAACTGACGCAACGTTTTGGGTGGAAGTGGGTCGATGTTGCTAGGATACAGACACAACACCCCCAATGCATTTGTGGCAATATCTGGTGATTTTAGTCATCAGCTTTTCACCAGTTTGTCGTCTGCTTCACCCGGGAAAACAAAACTTTGAATTTGTTTTATGCTAATGTCAAAGATGCAAATGTCTCCAAACCAAAACCTCCTCTGGGGAGATGGGACCATAATCTGGTTCCTCTCTGCTCTGAATATGAATCTCTGGTGAAGAGACGACCTGTTGGGAAATAATCACAGGAAGCAGACGAGGCCCTCCAGGCTTGTTTGAAGCAACTGATTGGATCGCTCTCTGCCAGCCTGATGGAGATGACATCAGAGCCATGACTGACATGAAGCTCTGTGTGGATGGCAGCAGAGAGAAGCTTCCTGAATGACAAACCCTGGATCAGCAGGGACCTGAAGGAACCAAAGAGTCTTTAGGAAACGGGATGGGGAACAGAAGCAGCTCCAGTCCAGATTAGAGACAGAAGAACAAGAAGAACCTGGAGGACAAACTGCAGAGGAACCAAATCAGAGAATCAGGAAGGAGGAAGATCTCAGGCTGCGAGCAAAAGGAGGATCAGATGGACGGAAGCCTGGAAGGAGCAAAAGAGCCGAAGACATTCGGACAGGTTCAGGATCATCATCATCCCACCTTCCTCTGACCCTCAGCTTCCTGTCAAACCTTTGATCTCCTAACTTCCTCCTCAGTCGTGGATCTTCTGCTTCCACTAGTTTGACTCCGACCAGATCAGGAGCTGCTGCTCCGTTTGCCTCCTGATCTGGTTCTGGACCTGAAGAGGCAGCTGGAGAGACGGAACCAGAACCAGGTCCAGATGGTGTTGGTCCTGAAGGCCTGAGGCTGCAGAGCGGTTCTGTGGGATTCTGCAGCATCTCTTCAACCTCAGCCCGACACAACAGAAGGTTCTGTTGCTGTGGACCACATCCTGCCTGGTTCTGGTACCAGAGAAAACTCACCAACTCACCAATGACTGTAGACCTGTTGCCATGACAACCCACATCATGGAGGTCCTGGAGAGACTCCTGTTGGCCCACCTGAACAAGCTCATATCAGGACCCCCTGCAGTTTGCTTATCACCATGGAGACGGAGACGCCATCTTAACCTGATTCATGAACCCATTTAACAGGATTCAGCCTGATCTGCTCTGTGAGGACCCTAACTTCAGGAGACTCAGGTGGAGCCGGAACCTGACCACCTGATGACCTGACAACCTGATGACCTGACCACCTGTTGACCTGATGACCTGACCACCTGACGACAGACCACAGGTAGAGACTGGAGGACTGAGCGTCTATCTTGGCTCCTTTTCTCTCTCTACACTTCAGACGTCCAGCACAAGAGGCACAAGAGTAGATATACTCAGTATTTCTGAGCCTTCTTATTCAGGCTGTTAAGCCTCTTTAGAGAACCACCAGAACCCACCAGAACCAGGAGCTAAAAAGTCTCAACAGCCTGAATAAGAAGGCTGGTTCTGTTCTGGTTCTGACTGTGGAACCTCTGGAGATGATGATACAAAGAAGGATTCTTCATGAGATCAAGAAGATTCTGGCCAACCCTGAGCATCTTCAGTCAGAGGCTTCTTCAGATTCACTGTAACACAGACTGCTACAGGAGATCTTTCCTGCCAACAACCTTCAGTAACTGAAGAATCTAAATTAATGAGTTACAACAACATTTCATTTCCCTGGAACCATTAGAACCGTCAGAACCAGTGACGGAAACAGACAAACGTGGGCCGGACGGACAGAATTTTGGATCACTGTTACTTAAATATGTTTTCAGGTTTCTGACTCGTCTAACCAATCAGGGCTCTCCCTGTGCCTGTTCTGACCAATCGGAGCTCTCTCTGGTTCCACAATCTCCTCCAGCTGCTATCTGATTGGCTGTTTCTGTCTCTAATATTGTTCATGTAGCAGCCAATCAGGGCATGTCATTAGTGACATCACGGCCCAGCTGACGTCAGAGTGGCTGGATGATGAGGATGAGGATGAAGATGGTGAGGATGAAGATGAGGAGTGGGAGTGGACCTCTCCAGCTGATTGGACCAAAAGAATCAACCAGACCGGCACCAACTGTCAGGTCAGACTCTGCTTGCTGTTACCATGGTTACCAACTTAGGTTTCCTTTGATCAGGAAGGTTCTAACGTGCCCGGTTTAAGGTTCTGAAGGTGTTTGTGTTCCTCCTCAGGCCAACCGGCAGAACCCGTCCAGCAAGACGGCGTCATCGACTCCGACCGACAAGGTTCTGAGGAAATATGAGCAGAAGATCAATCTTGGTATGGCTCAGCAGCACAGAACCCGCTCGGTTCCATTACACCGCTTTCATCATCACAGTGACTCAGTTACCAGAACCAGATCAGTAGGAAGGTTCTGCTGGGTTCTAATGGGGAACCCAGACGTTCTCTCCTTCATGGGTTACGAGCGCTGGCTGAGCTATGCTAGCTGCTAGTGGAGCTGCTCCACTAGCAGCTAGTGCTGATCCGAGTCAGACCTGGTCCTGGTCTCTGTACAAGTGTCACCTGTCTGGTGGCTCCGCCCCCTCAGGTGTCTCCTGTACCTGAGCTGCTGTGTTGTTCCTGCAGACCAGCTGAACTTGGAGGACAGTGTGACCAACAAGGTGACGGCCAATCAGAGGCAGAAGGAGGCCGGAACGTACGTCTGCCCTCACCTGCAGCCGCTCACCTGCTGGTCATGTGACTCCTCTCTAACCTTCTGATTGGTTCCCTTCACAGGTACAGAGTGAAGGACAAATCAGACCGCGCCACCGTAGAGCAGGTCAGGATTGTTGCTGGGCTGACAGGAAGTGACCCTGTACCGGCTGATGGGAAGTGACCCGTTGCGTTCCTCTGCAGGTGTTGGACCCTCGGACTCGGATGATTCTGTTCAAGATGCTGAGTCGCGGAATCATCAGCGAGATCAACGGCTGCATCAGCACCGGGAAGGAGGTCAGCTGACCTGGGTTCTGGTGCCGAGCGGCTCGGACCGATTCGGGGTGGGTGGGCTGGGCGGTTTGGGGGTTTGGTTGCCGTGGTAACCAGTGGGTTCCTGCGGTCACTCAGGCCAACGTTTACCACGCCAGCACAGCGGCTGGAGAAAGCAGAGCCATCAAGATCTACAAGACGTCCATCCTGCAGTTCAAGGACCGGGACAAGTACGTCAGCGGAGAGTTCAGGTCAGTCCGCTTCCTGTGCTTTTCAAAATAAGGGTAGCCTCTCTGAATCTGAGCCCACATTGGTTCCGGTTCTGTTCTACAGGTTCCGCCACGGCTACTGTAAAGGAAACCCCAGGAAGATGGTGAGAACCTGGGCCGAGAAAGAGATGAGGAACCTGATCAGGTCAGAACCTCGGCCCGAGACGCAAAACCCGGTAGAACCATAAGAACCCAGTAAAAGCATCAGAACCGGCTCTTGTGTTCCAGGCTGCAGGCGGCCGGCGTTCCCAGTCCAGAACCGGTTCTGCTTCGGAGTCACGTTCTGCTAATGGGTTTCATCGGAAAAGACAACAGGCAAGAATCGGAGCCGGTTCTAATCCGGTGTGCGGCCAGCCGGATGCTGACGAAGGTTCTGGTTCTGTTTGGGTCAGGCCGGCTCCTCTGCTGAAGCATGCGGTTCTGAGCGGGTCCAAGGCCCGGCAGCTGTACCTGCAGGTGGTCCGGGACATGCAGCTGATGTTCCAGCGGGCCCGGCTCGTCCACGCCGACCTGAGCGAGTTCAATATGCTGTGAGCGGAACCGACCCGATCCATCTGGTTCCAGTCGGGCTCCTCTGACCCGGTACTGATCCGGTTGCAGGTACCACGGCGGAGACGCTTACATCATCGACGTGTCGCAGGCGGTGGAGCACGACCATCCACACGCCCTGGACTTCCTGCGCAAGGACTGCAGCAACGTCAACGGTGGGTCCGGTTCCGGTTCTGACTCGCAGGTTGGCCCTGTTCTGGCCCTTAATGGTTCTGACCCGTCTGTGGTTCCCAGAGTTCTTTGCGCGGCGCGGCGTGGCGGCCATGACGTTGCGGGAGCTGTTCGACTTCATCACCGACCCGGCCGTCTCCAGCGCCAATATGGAGGCATACCTGGACAAGGTGAGCAGTACCTGGCCGTACCTCCGGACCCTTCCGGAACCAGAATCCGCTCTGGTTCCGGTCGGGTCCGGGACGCCCCCTGACTCCCGGCTGTCTGTGATTGGCGGAGCAGGCCATGGCGACGGCGGCCCAGCGCACGGCGGAGCAACGATCGGACCGGGACCGGGTCGACGAGGAGGTAACTGCTCTGAGACCCCGCCCTCCTCTTCGATTGGCTCCCAGAGTTCACTGAGGCTCCGCCCCCCACAGGTGTTTAAGCAGGCCTACATCCCGCGAACTCTGACCCAGGTGAGAGGCTACGAGCGCCACGTGGAGCTGATGAGGTCCGAGGAGGCGGCTGCCATTAGCGGTCACCATGACGACGTAAGAGCAGCAACGTTTCGTCTTCTGTGGTTTTTAACTGCATTGATGATGATGATGATGAAGGTTCCCTGTTCTCCTCAGGTTCTGTACCAGACGCTGACAGGCCTGAAGAAGGACCTCTCTGGAGTCCAGACGGTTGGTACCGGTTCTGGTTCCGGAACTGGTTCCGGTCCCGGCTCCTGCTAATATTCAGATCTGCTGCTAGGTTCCGGCGCTGCTGGAGGAGGACCGGCCTTCATCAGAGGAGGAAGAGGAAGGTGCGGAAGAGGAGGAAGAAGAGGACCAAGAGGGAAGTCCAATGGATAAGAAGGTGCTCAGTCCGTGGAACCGGAACCAGAACCACAACCAGAACCAAAGCCTCCTGATTTGAACTGCTTGTTGTTCCAGGAGAGGAAGAGGATGGTGAAGGAGGCCCAGAGGGAGAGGAGGAAGAGCAAAGTCCCCAAACACGTGAAGAAGAGGAAAGAGAAGGTGGCCAAGATGAAGAAGGGCCGATGACCCTTCAGAACCGGGCCGACGAACCGACCCAGTTCTGACTGGGAAGCAGAGGCTCTCGCTCTGTGGTTCTGTTCTGATTAAAGCTTTGATCTCAAACCAAACTTCTCTCAGAATTTCTTGACCCAATACAAATGTGGATGCACTGTGTCTCTGCCGAGAGGTCAAAGGTCATGCTGGTGTTTATTTCCATGGTGACGTCAATTCGAGTGACGCTAATTATAAAGCTAGTAATGAAGCTAAGCTAGTTCGCTTAGCCACTGATGACATAAATGGCAATGCTAAGTTGTTTCTCTTCCATTTGCACATTTAACAGCAAGTATACTAGGTTAATTGACAGCTCTAAGCCCCTCCCCTTGCCTCATTGCTTACATCTGAAGTAAATGCAGTCACCCAATGACTGATCCCAACTCGTCATATATTGACGCATGGGACAGTCCGTCCTCGTCACATGTTGACGCGCAGGGTACCCCTTTCATATGTGACGCGAGGTGTTTTACACTATGCCTTACCGTAATTTTTGCCCTAAACCTAACCAAATCGTTGGGTTTTTAAGGTTCGGCAGCGGTTACGAGAACCCTTCTCGTGAAAAATCCACATAAAACATGTGACCTGCCCAAATCGTCAACATGTGACGCTGAAGGACCCTGCTCAAGTCTTCAATATATGACGAGTTGGGAGTGAGAATGTGTTGACTGATCACACACAGTATACTAAACAATAACATTTCAATCTGATTAAAAGGCAATCTCCAATAAGTATGACATGTTTTCAAAAAAATTCTCATTCACTTCACCAAAAACACCTTCATGAAAACCAGGTAAAATATTCAAGATCTAATATAGTTAAATAAACAAAATCATTATTTTTAAAAGTAATTATATGATAATAACCCTAACCCTCTGACACTGACTCTGCCCACTTAGTGGCATCTACCACTGAGTCAGTGGTGGCTGCTTGACTGTATATGTAAGTACATATATCCTGTTTTATTTGTTATTATTTTATTTATTTGTTCAAAGTAAAATTATTCATACTTTATGTTTAATTTGACACAGAAGCCGGAAGCTGCTGCTTCTAAGCCACAGTTTGAGCTCTACGGCCGCCTGCTGTTCTCCGGTCCGCCGCTCTCCACCAGAGGGCAGCATGGAGGCGGGAGGCAGAGGAACAGCAGCAGAAGAAGAACCAGGAAGTACAATCAAAGCAGATCATAAGCAGGTGAGCTCGATTGTTTTCTCGGTACCGTTTGTTGCTCCCGATTCTGGTTCTGGTTCCGGTCAGAAAGTAGCTGTTTTTATTGAAGCAGAGCTTCAGCTTTTTTAGCTTCTGAACTGAAACTGATGACCGGACTGAGGTTGAGTTTCATGGCCGCAGCTGATTGGTCCCGATCAACAAACATGGAGGCTCCAGAACACAAACAATAACCAACTGATAACCTGCGTGTTTCACATTTTCCCTTTATAAATCCGTAAGCATTAAGTGAAAGCCGAGCATTAAAATTACACAGTTTAATGAACTTTCTGATAAGATCTGATCATTTTAAAAGCCTGAAGGAAATGAGAAAAAAGACATTGATAAATAACAATGAAAAAAATTAAGACTAAATTCTTTTTTATTTTCCAAGTGAAAACCGTCTCTGATTGTCTGAAAAAGTGTTTAAAAATATTTTTCAGCTGGACATGGGTCCAGAAATGTTCATATTTAGTGCATGAATTAAAGAGAAGTTTAACCGTTCCTGAATGACAGAAGGAGCATTAATTATTATAACCTCTATATACTGTTGCTGATGGTCTGGAGGAATCAGTATAACTTAGAAAACTGCTTTTTTTCAACTGAGATGAAGATGATTAATAATTCATTAGTGCGGTTGACACCGATGGCTCTGTGGGTTTACCAACTTAAGCTCTTGGTTCCACTGATGATGTTAAATGTTCGCAAAAATTTTAAACCTTTTTGAGGGGTAAGAATGAGAAAAGAACATACTGTTCCTCAGCAGAACCTGTCCCTAACCTGTCCCTGACCTTTAACCTGGAGCTGCTCCACCAACATGGCTGACATCCTGCAAAATGTTATGGATCACGCAGTCGCTGTCGCACGGAAAGCTGGAGAGGTGAGACATCCTTACAAAGATCCTCGCTGGTCTAATGGGTCCGGTTCCAGCGAGGAACCCGACCCACTAGAACCCACCGAAGGAGCTGAAGCTGAAACCCAGTTTTTGAATGTTTTTTACACCAAATGTTGTTCTGATGTGTTAGATTATATATTGTTCAGGTGAACTGGATCTCGTTCTGACCAGGTGGTGCGTGAGGCTCTGAGTGATGACAGGAAGGTGATGACGAAGAGCTCAGCCGTTGATTTAGTCACTCAAACTGACCAGAAGGTGGAAAAACTCATCATCCAGTCAGTGAAAGAGAAATTCCCTCAGCACAGGTATGAAGCTCCGCCTCCCAGCATGTTGAATCAGCTCCATGGACCTTCTTGGGTTGGCACCTTTGCTTCATCTTTAGAAAACCTTTTTTGGGTCATGCTTTTATTGTGAAAATCAGACTAACTGGAAGTGCTTTCATTTTGATGTTTTGTGTCTTATTGGCAGGTTCATAGGGGAGGAGTCCGTAGCGGCAGGTGAGCCGAGCATCCTGACGGATGATCCCACCTGGATCATCGATCCCATCGACGGAACGACCAACTTCGTTCACGCGTGAGTTTATTTCATCCCACTCATCTGTCCAGGTCAGCAGTCTGATCAATGATGTGATAGTAAGGCCGTAATGTCACCAGTAAGGCCACAAGGTCACCAGTAAGGGCGTAAGGTCACCAGTAAAGGCCGTAATGTCACCAGTAAAGGCCGTAAGGTCATAAGTAAGGCCGTAAGGTCACCATTAAGGTCATAAAGTCACCAGTAAAGGCCGTAATGTCACCAGTAAAGGCCGTAATGTCACCAGTAAAGGCCATAATGTCACCAGTAACGGCCGTAAGGTCACCAGTAACGGCCGTAAGGTCACCAGTAAAGGCCGTAATGTCACCAGTAAAGGCCATAATGTCACCAGTAACGGCCGTAAGGTCACCAGTAAAGGCCGTAAGGTCACCAGTAAAGACACAAGGTCACCAGTAAAGGCCGTAATGTCACCAGTAAAGGCGCTGACTCCACCTGTTGAATCTGTCACTGTAAGGTAAAATGGCCGACATCGGTTTCCTCGAAATTCTGAACCGAACGCCGTCAGCGCCACCTAGAGGTCTTCCAGAACCCCCAGGGTTTTACCTGTGGGCCCGTGTAGCAAAGTTTACAGAATACAAGTTTCCACCACTTGGTGGCAGTGATGTGCCGTCAGTAGTTTAATAAGCTCTAATGAGCAGAAGAAGAAACCAGCTGCCAGGCTAAAGAAATATTTACTGGAGACATTTTAATGTGGAAATATTTTCAGCGCTGAAGCTCCTTTTCCCATTAACAAACAGTGAATCCAGTGGATCAGGATTCTCTTTTATGGCTACAACAAAAAACAAATCCCAAAACACTCAGAGCTGCTGGAGGCTCTGCCAGCGAGCCACTGGACCCAGACTGGACCTAATGCGTCCGGGAGGAACACGAATAAAAACAGAGCGGTAGTTCGTCCAAAGATAAACGGTTATGATTGTTGTTTGTCAGCAGCTTCTGGTTCTGTCCATTGAAGCAGTGTTTAAATTAATTTGCAGATTATGAAGTTATATTTTCATTTGTACTGAATACATTTAATTTTAAATTGATTTACTTTTGAGCGCTTCTTTTCATCCACCCATCCATCCATCTTCTTCCGCTTATCTGGGGTCGGGTCGCGGGGGTAGCAGCTTCAGAAGGGAGGCCCAGACTTCCCTCCCCAGCCACTTCTTCCAGATCCTCCGGGGGAATCCCAAGGCCAGCCAAGAGACATAGTCCCTCCAGCGTGTCCTGGGTCTTCCCCTCCTCCCGGTGGGACGTGCCCGGAACACCTCACCAGGGAGGCGTCCAGGAGGCATCCTGACCAGATGCCCGAGCCACCTCAACTGGCTCCTCTTGACGTGAAGGAGCAGCGGCTCTACTCTGAGTCCCTCTCGGATGACTGAGCTTCTCTCTAAGGGAGAGCCCAGCCACCCAACGGAGAAAACCCATTTCAGCCGCTTGTATCCGCGATCTCGTTCTTTCGGTCACGACCCAAAGCTCATGACCATAGATGAGGGTGGGAACGTAGATCGACCGGCAAATCGAGAGCTTCGCTTTTTGGCTCAGCTCTCTCTTCACCACGACGGACCGGTACAACGCCCGCTTGACGGCAGACGCTGTGCCAATTCGCCTGTCAATCTCCCGCTCCCTTCTTCCCTCATTCGTGAACAAGATCCCGAGATACTTGAACTCCTCCACTTGGGGCAGGACAAACCCCCTGACTCGGAGAAGGCACTCTACCCTTTTCCGGCTCAAGACCATGGCCTTGGATTTGGAGGCCCTGATCCTCATCCCGGCCACTTCACACTCGGCTGCAAACCGCTCCAGCGAGAGCTGCAGATCACGACCTGATGAAGCCAAAAGGACCACATCGTCTGCAAAAAGCAGAGATGAGATCCTAAGGCCACCAAATCGGATCCCCTCAACACCTTGGCTGGTCTAGAAATTCTGTCCATGAAAGTAATGAACAGAATTGGTGACAAAGGGCAGCCCTGGCGGAGTCCAACTCTCACCGGAAACGAGCCCAACTTACTGCCGGCAATGCGGACCAGACTCTGACACCGGTCATACAGGGACCTGACAGCCCGTATCAAAGGGCCCGGTACCCCATACTCCCGGAGAACCCCCCACAGGGCTCCCCGAGGGACACGGTCGAACGCCTTTTCCAAGTCCACAAAACACATGTAGACTGGTTGGGCGAACTCCCATGCACCCTCCAGGACCCTGCCGAGGGTGTAGAGCTGGTCCAGTGTTCCACGACCAGAACCAGAACCACACTGCTTTTCCTCAATCCAAGGTTCAACTATCTGACGGACCCTCCTCTCCAGGACCCCTGAATAGACCTTGCCAGGGAGGCTTAAGAGTGTGACCCCTCTATAATTGGAGCACACCCTCCGGTCCCCCTTTTTGAACAGGGGGACCACCACCCCAGTCTGCCAATCCAGGGGAACTGCCCCCGATGTCCATGCAATATTGCAGAGTCGTGTCAGCCAACACAACCCTACAACATCCAGAGCCTTAAGGAACTCCGGGCGGATCTCATCCACCCCCGGGGCCTTGCCACTGAGGAGCTTCTTAACCACCTCGGCGACCTCGTCCCCAGAGATTGGAGAGCCCAACCCAGAGTCCCCAGGCTCAGCTTCCTCAATGGAAGGCATGTTGGTGGGATTGAGGAGATCTTTGAAGTACTCTGCCCACCGGCCCACAACGTCCCGAGTAGAGGTCAGCAGCACAACATCCCCACTATAAACAGGGTTGGTGCTGCACTGCTTCACCCTCCTGAGACGCCGGATGGTGGACCAGAATCGCCTCGAAGCCGTACGGAAGTCTTTCTCCATGGATTCTCCAAACTCCTCCCACGCCTGAGTTTTTGCCTCAGCAACCACCCGAGCCGCATGCCGCTTCGCCCGCCAGTACCCATCACCTGCTTCCGGAGTCCCTCAGGTCAAAAAGGCCCGATAGGACTCCTCCTTCAGCCTGACGGCATCCCTCACCGAAGGTGTCCACCAACGGGTTCGAGGGTTGCCGCCACGACAGGCACAACAACCTTGTGGCCAACAACAGAACACCGCTTGAGTTCAGATCAGGGGGGCTGTTCCTCCCAACCATGCCCCTCCAGGTCTCACTGTCATTGCCCACGTGAGCGTTGAAGTCCCCCAGCAGAACAAGGGAGTCCCCAGGAGGGGCACTCTCCAGTACCCCCTCTAAGGACTCCAAAAAGGGTGGGTAATCTGAACTGCCGTTCGGGCCGTAATCACAAATGACAGTCAGGACCCGTCCTCCACCCGTAGGTGGAGGGAGGCTACCCTCTTGTTCACCGGGGTAAACCCCAACGTACAGGCGCCGAGATGGGGAGCAACAAGTATGCCCACTCCTGCCCGTCGCCTCTCACCTTGGGCAACTCCAGAGTGGAAGTATGTCCAGCCCCTCTCAAGGAAACTGGTTCCAGAACCAGAGCCATGCGTCGAGGTGAGACCGACTATTTCTAGCCGGAACCTCTCGACCTCACACACTCTCTCCGGCTCCTTCCCCACCAGAGAGGTGACATTCCACGTCCCAAGAGCTTCTGCAACCGAGGATCAGACCGCCAGGGCCCCCTCCCTCGGCCGCCACCCATCACACAGTGCACCCGACCCATTGTGGTGTAATTTTATTTGATGTTTTTGATGGAAAACCATACATGGATTTGATTTTTATACTGAACAAAAGTCTGATCAGTTTGGTAAAACAATAGATGGTTATTATATATAAATGGGCCCTGGGGACAAAAGACTGAGAATCCCTGCTGCAAACCAGCCAGTCCCAAGTGGGTGGGGCTTATCGCTCCAATGCCTCCTCTGATTGGCTGATGGATGATGAGTGCCATGGCTGAATTATGAATATATCTCATGTTTACATCCGACGCTCTCATGATTTTTAGAGTTATTGCTTCAGCTTAGGATTTGATCATGTCCCTCTTCCTGATTGGCTGCAGCTCCTCATGTCCCTCTTCCTGATTGGCTGCAGTTCCTCATGCCCCGCCCCCAGCTGTTGAGAACAGAGCCTGAACATGAGCCTCTAGATCTACGCTGTCTAGATCTACGCTAGCCTCAGGATGACCTTTAGTCCCTCCCAGTGGAGGCGCTGGGGGGCACTATAGCACCCTCAGGAAATATTAGTTAGTTTTTCATTTCATCTAATTTAACATTTTAATGTGTAGTTGTGGCTTTTTCCTAAAAAAACCAACAAATTTTCAATAAAAAAATCTATTATAATTAAAAAATCCTTCATGCAACAAGAGTTGAACTTTGCAGATGCGTTTTATTTCTTCCGGGAAGCAAACTGGAGGAACCTGCAGTGCAACTATGGATCATTTTTTGCAACCAAAAATCAGGAATCAGAGAGGAGGATTTTTTAGAAGCAGATTCCGACCAACAAAGAAATATTAATGTGGATGAAGGAGATCAGTTGTCCTTCCACTAACGGTGTTAGCACCAGACGGCTAGCGGATCTTAGCAGAAGTCCTGCAGACGACTCCTGACTCTGTAACCTATTGTAACCTAAATTCACATCCTGTTGGAAACAGGATGTGAATTTATTTTAAAGGCTTATTTACTAAACTCTACGGTAAATGTTTCTAAAAGCTTTAACTGAACTGCAGAACATCACATTATTCACCCCGCTTTATTGGTGACTGTTGATGTCAGAGGTTTTAATACATCCCTGTGTGTGTGTGTGTGTGTGTGTTGATCCTTCATCGCCCCCTCAGTAAAATGTGTAGCTCCCCATTAGCGCCTACAGGAGGCGCTGCTGTCTCTCCACGCCTGAATCGCGTCTTCTGTTTGTCCGCAGGTTTCCCTTCGTCGCCATCTCCATCGGCTTCACCATCAACAAGAGGGTAAGATTTGGTCACATGACTCTGTGCTTCCATCAGTCTGGTGGAGCCCCCTGGTGGCACAAACAGAAAGAAACAAATATTTTCAAATTGAGTAAAGAATCTGATAACTAAACAGATAATCAGTAAAAGCTCAGCAAGCTTTATCTAGAGACAGACAGCATTAAGGGCCAAGAAACGAGTCAACTGGAGAAGCACAATGATTAGTTGATGGCAGCATTATGCAGCATCACTGCTAACACAAACTCAGTGTGTCTTCTATGTAGAGAAAATAAATGCAAAGATGCAGATTGGAGAAAAGTAGAAGAAGGTGAGAAAAAGTGCACAGTTTGTCCTCCAGCAACCTGCAAATAGTTCAGGAAAAGCTGATGGAGCGGATGGAGAAAAGTTCCTGCCAAAAGATTCATGGATTCGATTCTATTGCTGCAAATATTCTGGACGTGAAGGACGGAAACCCTAGAAACTCATCTGGGATTTAAATAACATCCTGGTTAAATAACTCAGAGCTTCTTTACTTGATCACTGGAGGATCATTTGATCCAGATCAGTGATCCGCTGATCAGGTTCTGTTCAGAGGTTCTGGTCCAGAAACAAATAAATTCAGTCGGGTCAGAATTTGAAGCAGAAAGTTTGGAGCCATCCAGGTTTTAATGATACAGGTTGAAGCTTCGGTTCTGGAGAAACCATAACCTTAACCACAACTTTCTATTGTTATTATAATGATAATAAAATTATTTTAGCTAAGCTGCTTTAAGAGAAACCAGATAGATAGATAGATAGATAGATAGATAGATAGATAGATAGATAGATAGATAGATAGATAGATAGATAGATAGATAGCATTTATTGTCATTGAACAGAATTCAACGAAATTTCCATTGCAGCTCCCGTGCAAAAGGTCAAATATATACAGTATATTTATATATACAGATGAGTTGTCCTAAGGAAGCAGTCTGCTGATGTCATCCTCAGGTGGAGGTGGGCGTGGTCTACAGCTGCCTGGAGGACAAGATGTTCACCGCCCGGCGGGGCGGGGGCGCGTTCTGCAACGGGGAGCCGCTGCAGGTTTCTGATCAGACAGGTCAGTCAGCAATAATCACCAATAATCTAAGAGCAGCATCAGACCCAACCTGTTGATTCCAGATGTTCACCGTTCCATCATCGCCACCGAGTTCGGATCCAACAGAGACCCAGAAGTCGTGGACAAAATCTTCAGTAGCCTGAGGAACATCCTGAGCCTCCCAGTGCACGGGTACTGTAGTACCTGTAGTACCTGTAGTACTACAGGTAATACCTGTAATACCTGAAGTATCTGTGGTACACATTGACTTGTCTTCCTGCTGCTGGTACAACTGTGTGTTGTTTGTTGCCCCTCTTTGCGTAGCTCCTTGTTGCCCCGTGTTGCCTGCATCTCACCCTGTGTGTCTCCAGGGTGCGCGGCGCCGGCACCGCGGCCGTCAACCTGAGCCTGGTTGCGTCCGGCTGCGTGGAGGCCTACTATGAGATGGGGATGCACGTCTGGGACATTGCTGCCGGATCATTGCTGGTTCTGGAGGCCGGAGGAATCGTGATGGATGTGGACGGTGAGGACACCGCGGCGCGCTGTCTCCCGCCGCCACCACCGCCTCACACCTTGTCTCTGTCCAGGTGGTGACGCAGACCTGATGTCCAGGAGGATCTTGGCGGCCAACAACCGCAGCGTGGCGCTGAGGCTGGTGGAGCAGATCGCCCCCTACAGGCCGGACAGAGATGACGCGCCGCCTGCTGCCTGTGATTAAATGGTCCAGCCAGAACACAGAGTCCGAGTCTTTATTCTGCCCCAGTAGGTTCTCCCGGGTTCTGCTCACTAGAACCACCTCTGACCCGTTCTTTAGCTGCGTCCCTCCTCAAAGCAACAGAACCAGAAGAACCGACTTGTGCATATGTATACTTTGTGCCCCAGACCTCAACCAGGGGGCAGCACATGGAGCGGAGCAGGAAGAGGTGGCGGCCCGCTGCGCCTGGCGGCTCGTCTAATGAAGCGGTGAAGCACACCTGAGTCCAGCCGGCGGCTCTGAGCCTCTCAGGGGAACCGACCCGGTTTGGAGCAGCCAGGTCCTGCTCCAAACCGGGTCGGAGACCAAGGAGCTGCTGGAATATTTTTTCCAGAAACTGGTCCTGATTTGGTCCAGTTGAGAAGGACCTGGCTGCAGCAAACCGGGACCGACCGCTGGCACTCCCTTACTTGGAAATGGGACCATTGCACTCCGGAAGTGAAGGGGGCGCTATTTCCTATATTATCTGCGGCCTCCTGTTTCTATTTTCTTTTGAAATCTGTGATATATCTTCACCTTTAGGAAGGATTTTCACTCTCAGCATGTATTTAAACTTCTTTCTGTTATAACTCCGTCAAGCCGAAGGGCAATAAACATTAACCAAAATGAAGTTAATATTTATTGTTACATAAATAAGAGGGTTTCTCGTCAACTTTATCCATTCATTGTCAATCCGATAATATTCAACCCTGCATAAACCACTGCAATGTTCACTGCAGACTGAAGATTCACTGCAGAATGATCACATGCAATCCAAACTCAAGATCACACCAACAGAATCGGGTCTCGGATATTTAAGATTAACAGCCACATAGAACCTGAGTATTCAGGAAGTGACCCAAAGACAGACGGAGGACAAAACAATACATGTTAGGTTGTCAGTCTGACCTGACAAACACTGAGAGGAGACAAACAATCCAAACTGGTGGACTAACAAAAAGAAAACCAAACTCTAAAAGGACAGCAGGAAGCAGTGATAAAACTGTAAAAACAAAAATACAGAAATCACTAAATGCTTATTAAATCACTTTAATCAAGTTGATCTAAAACACATTAAAACACTGAAGACCTGCACCTCTAAAATCAAACTAGATGTAGCAGATCTGGTGCAGTCCTACCAAAAAAACAAACAATATAAAAAACAAAATCATACAACTTAATCTGATTAAAAGAGACAAAAGTATAACCCTATCTGTAAATGTGCCTGTTAACATTCCTCCCCATCATTATGCATCTGCGACCCGACAACGTGCCAAAAAACCCCAAGAACAGAATCATTCCTTCAGCCTGTGAGGGTTGGACTGCTGTCCTGCAGTTTGGCTCAGTGATGGTTGAGTCTATTTCCTGTGTGGATTCCTGGCCAGAAAGAGGCTGAACATCAGAAGTTGCTTCTTCAGGAATACCAACCTCACCACTCTCAGCATCTGGTTGAATCTCAGATTCAGGCAAATCCACCATTTCCATCTCCCACCCCAATGTTTGTCTGCACATCTTCCAAACCGTTTTCTTGACAGCCGCCCACCCCGCTATTTTCAGGGACACTTCTGAGCTCGACCCAGTGGACCTGACGAAGGGGTCCTTCCTGACCCACAGGCGCTGTGGAGTACACTGCCCCTCGATCAGGAGGTGGGTCATAAAGTCCTGGTGATAATGATAATGATTTCTTCTACACCAGATTCTCCTTCCTGAAAATCTGGGGCAACATCCACATCCTGGTTTCTCTGAGCTGTTCTACTCTCTACTTTCTGGTTTACCATTTGATAAGCAGAATTGAGTGATTTTTGGTCAGGTTTCTTTTATTTACTTCAGCACAGCTCAGTTTTTAACAAGTTCTGTAGCTTTCTGTGTACTTATGAATCTGCTCCTTAGTCGGATCTTTTCGGGTCTGTTACCTCCTCTGGTGGCGTGGGGTGGTAATACAACTAATATAACTACACTAAATGAGAATAGCACAAAGTCTTGATTATTTATTATTAATGTTTCATTTTCATAAGGAGGTGGAGCTAATTAAATGACCTAAACAAAACCTGACAGTAAAGTGGTTCCAGGTTCTCCCGATGGCCGACCTGTTGAAACTTTGGCAAATCTGAAATCGTTTGGGTCGTTCCTGGACAGGCAGCTCAGCTTTGCTGAAAACACTGGCTGGATTTTTAAGAACTGTTCTCAGAGACTCCATCTTTTAGAAGACCCAGTGATCTTTGGGTTAGCCAACTAGAGCTTGTGTACAAGACAGTGTTGTGTTTTAACTTTTCACCTCCTCGGCTGGTTTGGTCACATGAGCTGCAGAATAACAGACAGGTAAAGAAAATATCAGGTAAATGGTGGTGAAACCAAAATCAACTCTGTCTCAACTGTTTGCTGAAAGAACATGAAAGATGGAAGGAATATTTCAGCAGAGAGCATCCGTCCTCTTTATTCATCACTTTGACCCTGTGAGCTCAGGAAGGAGTTACTGTTTTCAGTGTGTTCAGTGTGTGTGTGTTTAGAGTGTGTGTTCAGAGTGTGTGTTCAGAGTGTGTGTTCAGTGTGTGTGTTCAGTGTGTGTGTGTTTAGAGTGTGTGTTCAGTGTGTGTGTTCAGTGTGTGTGTGTTTAGAGTGTGTGTTCAGTGTGTGTGTGTTTAGAGTGTGTGTTCAGTGTGTGTGTGTTTAGAGTGTGTGTTCAGAGTGTGTGTTCAGTGTGTGTGTTCAGAGTGTGTGTTCAGTGTGTGTGTTCAGTGTGTGTGTTCAGTGTGTGTGTGTTTAGAGTGTGTGTTCAGTGTGTGTGTTCAGTGTGTGTGTTCAGAGTGTGTGTTCAGTGTGTGTGTTCAGTGTGTGTGTTCAGTGTGTGTGTGTTCAGTGTGTGTGTGTTTAGAGTGTGTGTTCAGTGTGTGTGTTCAGAGTGTGTGTTCAGAGTGTGTGTTCAGAGTGTGTGTTCAGTGTGTGTGTTCAGTGTGTGTGTGTTTAGAGTGTGTGTTCAGTGTGTGTGTTCAGTGTGTGTGTTCAGTGTGTGTGTTCAGTGTGTGTGTTCAGAGTGTGTGTGGCGTTAACTGGAGCAGATTAACGGGATGAGCTGCAGATTTTTCCTGTAATTCCAGCTGTGAACCTCGGATCTGTACAGAGACTCGTTAACGGGTCGGTTCTGGTCGGAGCAGAACCACAACTCACTGTGCTGAAGCGGATCCAGGATCAGTGGAATGTTCTGGTTATCCGTTTCCTGTCTCAAATGTTCGTGAGGTTCTGACCCAGCAGAACTGGTTCGGAACCGGGTCATTCTTGCTGGATCTGCGTCCTGGACTACAGAAGGATGAAGAGGCTCCGCCTCCTCGCCATCTTCGTCCTGGCCTTATGGGCGGAGCCAAGACGCTTCATGATGCTGACCTCTGAGGTTCTCCGAGAGACAGTCGGACCCAGTGGACCGGGTGGAGCCGATAGAACCGGCGGGCCGGTTCTGTTCTACCTCAGGAGGATGAGGCGGAGCTGGGTCTGGAACCAGTTCTTTGTCCTGGAGGAGGACGTCGGACATGAGCCTCAGTATGTGGGGAAGGTAAGACCAGAACCTCCCGAACCGGTTCTGAACAGGTCCGGAAATTGGTTCTGCCATGTTCTACATTTTGAGTCTGGATCCATGTTTGGTTTGGAGCTTGAGGTTCTGTCAGGTTCTGTTTTCAGTTCAGCAGAACATGATGGACAGAGTGAAACCACAATAGCAGCTCAGTGGTGCCACCCAGAGGCATGCTGGGAAACTCACTGATAGAAAGTATTATTTCAGATGGATGACCAGCGGACAGAAATACTTCAACAATAACAACAATGCTGCATTACTATTATCGGAGTAATGCATCCATGAGGAGATGGATGCGTCCATCCATCTCCTCCCTCTTATCTGGGGTTGCGGGGTCAACAGCCCAAGAAGGGAGGCTCAGACTTCCCTCTCCCCAGCTTCCGGGTCCAGTTCCTCCAGGGGAATCCCAAGGCGTTCCCAGCAGAGGAACATCTTCCCTCAAGGGTGTCCTTGTCCTGGAGGAGGACGCCTCCTTCTAGTGGGACCTGAACCAGGGAGGCATCCAGGAGGCATCCTGACCAGATGCCCCTCAACTGGCTCCTCTCGATGTGAAGGAGCAGCGGCTCTACTCTGAGTCCCTGGGGGATGACCGAGCTTCTCATCCTATCTCTGAGGGAGAGCCCAGACACCCTACAGAGAAAACTCATTTTGGCTGCTTGTATTCGCGATCTCGTTCTTTTGGTCATGACCCAAAACTCATGACCATAGATGAGGGTGGGAACGTAGATCGACAGGTAAATAGAGCCAGGCCAATCTATCTGTCAATCTTCCGCTCCATTTTCCCCCATTTATGAACAAGATCCCGAGATCCTCTCTGGCTGCAGTGCGCGCTCCCGACGCAGCCGGCAGAATTAGACCAGAACTCTGGCGAAGCGGACCAGACTCCGGTACTGGTCACACAGATACCCCGTACTCCTGAAGCGTCCCCCACAGGGCACCATGAAGGTTTCGGTCCAAGTCCACAAAGCTCATGTAGACCAGTTGGGAAAACTCCCAGAATCCTCCAGGATTAATATATATTAATGTCATTAATAATCAATAGTAAGAATAATTAATTCTTACTATTATTAATAATGCTATTATTATTAATAATAATGATAATAATGACAATAATATTGATTATTGTTGATCATTGTTGACAAGACATGCAGCGGCAGAACTGGGCCAACTGGTTTTGTGTTCTGGGCTAACTGGTCTCTTCCCCTGCAGCTCCACTCTGACCTGGACAGAGGGGAAGGTCAGGTGACGTACCACCTCAGTGGTGACGGAGCCATGTCCGTCTTCACCATTGATGAGCGGACCGGAGACATCCACGCCACCCGCAGGCTGGATCGGGAAAAGCAGGCGTCCTACGTCCTGCGGGCCCAGGTCCGGGACCGGACCAGCCAGCTGCTGCTGGAGCCCGAGTCCCAGTTCACCATCCGAGTCCAGGACGTCAACGACAACGCTCCCAGGTTCCTGGACGGCCCCTACGCCGCCAGGGTCCCGGAGCGGGCCCCGGCAGGTGGGTCTGGACCCGGTGCTGCTGGCTGCTCCGGTTATAGTTAGTGAGACAGTCTGCAGGGAGCAGAACCAGAACTTAAACTGGACCTGACCTGAATTCAACCTGAACCTGAAGCTTAGCAACCTGTCAGAAGCAGACAGCCTCGGAAAGAGACATGCTTTTATTCTGAAGGTCAGCTTAAACAGGCTTTCAATGAACAAGTCAGGCTTTTATAGTGAAAGGTTCTGTGACTCCAGAGCAAGGTGTGCTGAGGCTGCAGTGCTCTGAGCGGCCTCTAGGTGTCAGCGCTGTGTCTGTGTGCAGGAACGTCTGTGGTGACGGTGACGGCGACCGACGCCGACGACCCGACCTACGGAACCGCGGCCCGAATCGTCTACAGCCTCCTGCGGGGCGGGCCGTACTTCACTGTAGACCCAAACACAGGTAGGGCCTGGTTCTGACCCAGAATCTGGCTCTGATTGGTCCAGGTGTTGCTACCAGAACCCTTTGGTACCAGCCAGCAGGTTCTGTTGGTTCTAGAGGTTCTACAGGTAGAATGGGAGGCAGATCCTGTAGTTTTCACGGTTCACTCGTCTTTACAAGTCTCTGTCTTCCTGGTGGTTGCCTGTCGACCTTTGAACCCCGGCCTTCCAGGTGTGGTGCGGACCGCGCTGCCGGACCTGGACCGGGAGACTCAGGACCGGTACCAGCTGGTGGTCCAGGCCCGGGACTTGTTGGGTCGAAGGGGGGCTCTGTCCGGAACCACGGCGGTTACCGTGACGCTGATGGACGTCAACGACAACCCGCCGCGCTTCCCCCGCAGTGAGTTTGACCTTTGACCTCTGTGACCTCTGGACCAGCTCCTTGTGACGCCCCTCCGGTCCCACAGGGAACTACCGGTTCAGCATTCCGGAGTCGGTACCGGCACCGGCCGTGGTGGCTCGGATAAAAGCCATGGACCCGGACCTGGGTCAGAACGCCGAAGTGGAGTACCGGGTTCTGGACGGAGATGGACCTGGAACCTTCCGGGTTCTGACGGATCCAAACACACAGGAGGGTCTGCTGATGCTGCTCAAGGTACTGGATCTGGACCTGGTTCTAGTTTGGACCCGGTTCTGGTTCTGACCTGGTTTGTCCCCCAGGGGCTGGACTTTGAGATCCAGTCCAGCTATTTGCTGCGGGTGGAGGCGTCCAACCGGCAGACGGACGCTCGCTTCCTGCTGGCCGGTCCGTTCAGCGACGAGGTTCTGGTCCAGCTGCAGGTGGAGGACGAGGACGAGTCCCCCGTCTTCTCCGAGTCCGTCCGTCACCTGTCCGTGTCGGAGGATGCACCAGTCGGAACCAGGGTGGGCTCCGTGTCGGCCCATGACCCGGACCGGTCCAACAGTCCCATCAGGTACCAGTGGAGTGGACGGCTTCAGAACCCGCTCCGTCTCTCTGTCCACCTGTCCCTCCGTGTCCTTCTGTCTCCAGGTACTCCATAGACAGGAAGTCGGACATCGGGGGTTTCTTTGACATCGACAGCAGTTCCGGTACCATCAGAACCAGCAGGTTTCTGGACCGTGAAGTCAGAGTACAGCACAACATCACGATCATCGCCATGGAGACGTGTAGGTCACATGATGCGCAGAGTGGAGCCCCAATTGGCTGCCGACTGACAGGTGTGCTTGTGTTTGCAGTGGACCCGTCCCAGGCCGGCTCGGTTCTGGTTCTGATCTCTGTGACGGACGTAAACGACAATCCGCCGAGTTTTGCCGCTGAGTCACGGGCGTTGGTCTGCGAGGACGTCGGGCCCGGCCAGGTGAGTTCCACCTGGCCGGGCACTGCCGAGGAGTCGGATGACCTCTTGACCTCTGTGTCTCCTCCTGCAGGTCGTCGGGACGCTGAGCGCCGTGGATCCGGACGACCCCGAGGACGGACATCACTTCCTGTTCTCACTGCCTGCAGGAAGTGATGCGAACCTCAGCTTCGGCCTGATTGACAACAGCGGTATGGGCTCGGACTCTGGGTCGGAACCGGGCCGGGACTCTGGGTCGGAACCGGCTGCTGACTCGTTTCTCTGCTTGCAGACAACACAGCCTCGGTTCTGGCGCTGCAGCCCGGTCTGCGGCTGCGGGACCGACCCGTCCACCTGGTTGCTGTGGTGATCGCGGACGGCGGCCATCCGTCCCTCAGTAGCACCAACACGCTGACCGTCTCCGTCTGTCGCTGTGATCGCTATGGAAACCAGCGCCACTGCAGCCGGGACGAGCCGCGCCATGTTGCTGTGGCAACCGCCGCGGTCCTGACCGGCCTGCTCACATTCCTGGGTACTCAAAATGAAGCGTTCCGGTTGGGTCGGAACCAGACCGGACCGCTTCACTGTCTCCTTCCTCCCCAGGGGTTGCCATGGTAACGGCTGCGGTCAGATCCAGGCGACAGGAGGAGGAGGAAGATGAAGAGCGGGACGCCCAGGAGAATTTCGCCTGTTACGATGACGAAGGCGGCGGTGAGGAAGACACCAAGGCCTTCAACATGGCCGCCCTGAGACACCTGGACCGGCCTGACCCGACCGGCGGTTCCGCTGACCTGGAGGCCCGGAAGACCCAGCTGCTGAAGGCAAACCTGGACCCCACGGCGCCCCCTGCTGACTTTCTGTCCATGTCCTGGAATGGTGGCGGCTCGGCGGCGTGCTCCATCTGCTCCATCAGCTCCATCAGCTCCCCGGGCCCGGCAGAACCCGACCAGAACTTTTTGTGGGCCTCAAGGTTCTGGAGGCTGGTCGACCTCTATGAACCCAAAGGGGTGGAGCCTGAAGAGGACAGCTGATTGGATGGAAGGCAACCTCAGAACCTCAGGCAGAACAACCCGACTGGAACCAGTACCTGACCATGACGTCACCATCGTTGCCATGATGTTGCCATGACGACTCCTGTTTCCCTGCAGGTGTGCTAAGTTAATTTGAGAGTGTGATGTCATGTTGTGTCCTGCTAATTGTTTATGGCGTTGCTAGCTAGCTTTGCTATAAATGTTCTGAAATGTTTGATCCTGACACATTCAAATAAACACAAAAAAGTTTCTCCAAGTCCTCCAGTTTCTCCAAGTCCTCCAGTTTCTCCAAGTCCTCCAGTTTCTCCAAGTCCTCCTGTTCGGGTCCAGCTAGTCAGCCATGAGTGCTACCGAGTCGGTCATATTTAACCTCCTGATGTTCTGGATCCAGCAATGATCCAACGTCCTCCGCTTGGCTTCCTGGCTAAGGCTGTTAGCCGTCTGACCGGATCAGAACCGGATCAGAACCAGATCAGGGTGTGCTGTGGTGGTGTTAAGCACATCCCACGTAAAGAGGGCTCAGTTCTCGACTCGGATGTCGCAGGTTCGAGTCTCGGCCTGATGACCCAATAATGGCTTTTAAAAAAGGAACTGGATCAGAACCAGAACTGGATCAGAACTCACAAAGTGTGACTGATTTGGTTTGTTTTGTTCAATTTTTAGTTTTTTTTCTAGATCATATTTTATATTATGGATAAAACTTATGATGATTTAATGGAGTAAAAGTAAGTACACCCTGTAATCAGTTCTGGTGTTTCAGGTTCATGTTGCTGGTCAAACTGACCAGAACCAGGCTGCTAACCCGCCTTACTCAGGTTCTGTTGGGTCGTCCCAACAGAACCTGGTTCTGCTTACAGCCGGATGCTGAGGTCGAATCCGGTCCGATCCGGTCCGGTCCGGTCCGGTCAGCCTTATTGGGTTTTCAGTGGCTCGACCTGTCAGTGGAACCATCAGAAGCTGATGTTCTGACCCGTTTGGACCCAGAATGGTGGTTCTGTTCCAAAGCTGGAGCCGGACTCCTGTTGTTACTCCTGGTGTTGTGTTTCTGGAACCAAAGGTTCGGGAGGTTCCGAGTGCGTCGCAGCGGCTCCTCCAGGCCTGCAGGGGGCGGTACCGACCCAGTAACTCGATCAGCTCAGGAAGAAAAGCAGCGGAACCTTCGAGGACGTGTCGGAGTTTCCGGTTCTGTCTGAGCTGCTCCCCACGCCGGCCCGTTACCTGGTCCTGGTTCCGATCCTGGTCCTGGTTCCGGGTCCGGTCATCCTCCAGCGGCGTTTGGTTCCGGAGATGCGGGTGTGTGCGGGCCTGAGCGGGCCTTTGGTCCTGAGCCTGGTTCTGGTTCTGGTTCGGGGCTGGGAGGCGGACCTGGAGCTCCTGGACCTGGTAGAGGAGGTTTCGCAGAACTTCTACGAGTTCTTGCACCTGGACAAGGTGAGTCCGTCTCCATGCGACCCGGGACCGGCGCCACGTCACGGTCCTCTCCGGGTTCTGCTGCCAGCTGTCTGGGAAAGCCGAACCCACACAGAACCCGTCCGGGGTCTTGGAGGTTCCGGAGATTTCCCCTGGTCCTCCAGGCAGGAAGCCCAGGTTCGGGACTCGGTTCTGGAGAACAGATTTGGGTCCAGATGTTCTGGTCCGGTTCCAACAGCCGCGGAACCGCTAAAAACCCAGAAGCTCCGGAACATTTATTGTTACTATTGATATTATTATTGAACTAGTTACAAACGGCTAATAAAGCAGATAAAGTTTATTTCCAACAAACATCATCGCAAGTAGATTAATGATAAAATAGAAATTAAATTAAATTTAGTAGAAAAAAGACAAATTTAACTTGGCAGAGCTTCCAAAATAAAACCCAAACAGTTTTCCTCTTGAGCTGAAGGTCAGAGAACCGATGAGGTCAGAGAACCGATGAGGTCAGAGAACCGATGAGGTCCAGTCGGACCCAGATCAGTCAGATTTGTTCTGTACACTTCAAAGAGCTTCATCATAAAAACATAAAGTCAACAATCAAACTTCACATGAAGTCGAGTTCCTTCATTAAATTCATTAAGTTTCTAATAAAACTCTAACAGCAGCTTTTAGTCCAGATTTAAAGATCTCAGTGTTTCAGCTGGTTTACAGTTTTCTGAAAGTTTGTTCCAGATCTGTGGTGCATAGAAGCTGAATGCTGCTTCTCCTCGTTTGGTTCTGATTCTGATGCAGAGCAGAACCAGAACCTGAGGGGTCTGGAAGGTTGATCCAGCAGCAGCAGCAGATCTTTAATGTGTTGTGGTTCTGATCCGTTCAGTGGTTTATAAACTAACAGGATTTAAAGTTTATCCTCTGAGCTACAGGGATCCAGTGGAGGTTCTGGAGAACTGGGTTTATGTCTCTATCCTCCTGGTTCTGGTCAGAACTCCAGCAGCAGCGTTCTGGATCAGCTGCAGCTGGAGGATTGATTTGTTGGACGGAATCGATGCGACTGGATGAGTTTCTCTAGACTCACTGAGACATTAGTCATCTAGATGTTGTTCAGCTGATAGAAGGCGACTTTGTGACCGTCTTTATGTGGCTCTGGAGGGTCAGGTCAGAGGTCAGAGGTCATCACTCCTCCCAGATTTCTGGATGATCGCTGGTTTGAGTTGTAATAACTGCAGCTGTACATTGACTCTAGATCTGTAACTCTAGATCTGTAACTCTAGATCTATAACTCTAGATTGTTCTAGATATTAATAACTTCAGTTTCTGTTCAGGTAGATAAAGTTTTGTCTCATCCACACATTTATCTGTTCTCAGCATTTATTCAGTGACTGGATGGGGTCAAAGGTCACCTGGTGACATAATTTATTTCCTGTTATAACCTGAGCCAGTGGGAGCTTATAGATATTGAATCAGAGGATCCTAGGGTTGAACCTTGGGGAACCCCACATGTGACCTTTGACCTCTCATGAGAAGTTTCCAGTTGAAACAGAGAAATCCCAGTTCTTCATGTCAGATTCAAACCAGTTGAGTTCTGGACCGGAGAGTCCGACCCGACGGAGAGTCCGACCCGACTCTCCAGTCAGTTCAGTAAATTGATCAACACTGAGGTCCAACAGAACCAGAACCAGCTCTGTGGTTCTCCCACAGTCTGTATTTATATGGACGTCATTGAACACTTTGACTAGGCCGGTCTCTGTGCTGTGGTAACCATGGAAACCAGACTGGAAGGAGTCAAAGCGGCTGGTTTAGTTAGGAAGCTGTTTAACTGTTGAAGCTTTTTCAGCAACTGCTGATGAGTCAGAGGTCAGAGGTCGGCCTGTAGTGATTTTATCAGAGGTTTGATAACTGCTGGTTTCAAAGCCTGATGAGAGCCAAGAGTTACTATTTGGATCAGATCAGCAGCGACAGGCAGGACTTTGTTAAAGAAACGTTCTAGAGTTATAGATCTAGAACATCCAGACAGCAGGAACTGGAGCTTCACTGGCTTATTATTTCTTCCAGGGTTTTATAATTTAGTGGCTGAAATTGGGTCATTTTTCCTGCATTAGTTGTGTTTGGGTTCAGCTTTGGTTCTGGCTTTAGAGTGGATCTGCACATTAATCCTCAGATTTTCTGAATTTTCTCAGAAAAGAATCTGGAAAACTTGTTGCAGGCGTCAGATTGAAGTTCAGGAGGTTCAGTCACTGGAAGGTTTGTGATTCTGTGGACTGCTGCAGATAAAGCTGGAGTTTTGTTCATGATTTCATGACATCTGCAAAGAAAGCTTCCCTTTCATGTTTTAGTGCTGAGTGATAGTTACCTAGTCTCTTTATAGATTTCATAATAAACGTGAAGTTGAGTTTTACTCCATTTTCTTTCGTTGCTACAGCAGAGTTGTCTTGCAGATCGAAGTGTTTGTGCATTTCTCCTACCAGACACAACCTTCACTTCAGTGATATCTGAAACTTTAGGCTGAAAATCATCTACCAACTTATCTACATCATTACAGCTTTGGGGCGAGGAGGAAGACGTGTCAACGGGCCGACTGACTCGGATCCACAGAGAGGTTCTGTCTGGTTCACAGCCTGACGGTAAAAGCTGCTCAGCTGACCTCGGGGCTCTGGGTCGGATGGTTCTGATGGTTCTGGGTCATAACACCAGAATATTCTGGTCTCAGAACCGGGTCAGAACTCCTTCAGCTTTAATTCTTGCATCAATGCAGCTTTTCCTTCCACTCAACTTTCCACGAATATTCTAGGACTCTCTAGGCGCACTGATCCACTTTTCGCTTTCGATACCGATACCTGAGGCTTCGATCTGAGGAAACATTCATTTTTTTTCTAAAACACAGACATGAATGTTCTGAATTACAAATTTATTTGATAACTCTGCAGCAGTACAGCGCCACCAGCTGGTCAAACATTGAAAAACAACTTTATTCTGTTCAGTCTGTGCAGGTAGGGCACAGGTGTCAAACTCCAGTCCTCCAGTCCTGCAGGTTTTAGATGAGCTACAGCTACAAAACTCTGGAATGAAACGTCTTCATGACCTCCTCCTGGTGTGGATCGGTTCTCCAGAACCTTCATGACCTCCTCCTGGTGTGGATCGGTTCTCCAGAACCTTCATGACCTCCTCCTGGTGTGGATCGGTTCTCCAGAACCTTCATGACCTCCTCCTGGTGTGGATTGGTTCTCCAGAACCTTCATGACCTCCTCCTGGTGTGGATCGGTTCTCCAGAACCTTCATGACCTCATTATTCTATCCAGGTGCTGCAGCAGAGGCTCATCTAACAGTTGCAGGGCCTCGGGCCTCCAGGACTGGAGTTTGACCCCCTGAGTTACAGGAAGATGAATCATAAAGAAACTGAAACTGACAAAAATAATAGGTTGAATTTTTTGGTCAGACATGTAAAAAATAAACTGTAACAAAGCTTCTGCCAAATGCTTCAGAAAGTTCAGTTAGTGATGCCAAAATGAATGCCAAATAAAGAATAAATTAACATTTGTTTGTAGAAATATGCTTTTAGACCAGGGGTCTCAAACTCCAGTCCTCAAGGGCCGCAGTCCTGCAACTTCTAGATGAGCCTCTGCTGCACCACACCTGAACAGAATAATTAGCAAGGCTGGGAGAACTGGTCTACACAAGGAGGAGGTAATGAAGCCATTTCACTCCAGTGTTTTGTACCTGTGGCACATCTAAAAACTGCAGGTCTGCGACCCTTGAGGACTGGAGTTTGAGACCTGTGTTTTAGACGTTTTCAGCTTTGGTTCCATCTCCCAACAAGGCGGTGAGTTTCTGTCTCGTTAGCTGGCCGGAGAGCGTCGCAGAAGAAAACAATGAACCGAACATGTCGGCAACATTTCAACGTTAATAATAATTTTATTTTAGTTGGCCAACGTGGGCTGCAGCCATTAGCTACGCTACGTATCTTAAAAATGTTCTAAAACAATAAAAGCTCAGCAAGGAACTAACTGCTAAATATTCCTGCAGACATGAGTTCTTCCAAAGCTGGCGTCGTTTTCTTTCCACCCGTGTTTTTATGGTGATGCTCTCATTGCGAAGCATCTTTAAATTTTATAGTTTCATGACATCTAAATCAAACTCTGATCATGGTTAGCATAAGTGCGACAATATGAGCCATGAATATCTCAAGAGCTTCTCTGTTTATATTAAAACAAAAACCTTCATTTTGAATTTCTGGAGGCTTTTGTTTTGCCTCTGGCCACAGCGACTAGAAAAACCCCGATGGAGCACAACGTCACCCACAGCATAGAGCTAGACCCAATAGATCAGCCCTCATTGTCCCCCTGCAGGACGCGGCGGCAGCAGACATAAAGAAGGCGTACCGTCGCCTGTCTCTGACTCTCCATCCTGACAAGAACAAAGATGAAAATGCCGAGACGCAGTTCAGACAGGTGAGACGCAGTTCAGACAGGAAGGTGGACCCGACCTGCAGAACCAGAACCTCATGGTCTTCCTTGTCCGTCCTCAGCTGGTGGCCATCTATGAAGTTCTGAAGGACGAGGACAGACGGCGAAGGTGAGTCAGCCGAGGGACGCCCGTCCTCCCTGGAGGTCAGCGGGTCACCAGGTGTGTCTCTGCAGGTACGACGACATCCTGGAGAACGGCCTCCCCGACTGGCGGCAGCCCGTCTTCTACTACCGGCGCGTGAGGAAGATGAGCAACACCGAGCTGGGCTTCCTGCTCTTCCTCATCCTCACTGTGGGACACTACGCCGTCATCTGGTCCATCTACCTGGAGAAGCAGCTGGTGAGACAGCCAATCAGAGCAGAGCAGCGCTCAGACAGCCAATCAGAGCAGAGCATGTCATGTGACTTTTCCAGGATGAGCTGCTCAGTCGGAAAAAAAAGGAGAAGAAGAAGAAGCTGAGCTCCAGACCCGCCGAGGAGCTCAGGTATATCGGTCAGGACCGCTCCGACAGGTACAGCTGTGACATCACCATCGCCATAGTTTCCGTACTTCCCCTCTGATGTTGCTGCGTTGTTGCTGCAGGAGCCATGAGCGACCGCAATGGCAGGACATCCTCCCTCTGAAGCTCAGCATCTGGCTCTACCTGGCCCTCAAGAACCTGCCGCAAACCGTACAGGTAGCGGACCGGACCAGAACCTAGTTTGAGTGCAGGTCTTAGGATCATCATGGTCTTCATCAGAGCTCACTCTGGTTCTGGTCCAGGTTGCGGTCTCAGACCCGGTCTCTGTGTTCCAGGAGGTGAAGCGGTTCTACGAGGATTACCGGCAGACGAAGCAGGAAGCTGAAGCTGAACAGGAAGTTGCTCCAAGTAAACGTCTTTCTGTCCTTTTCTGTCCTGCCAGCAGGTGAAACCGCCGAGATCCACATCTCACTTTCAGGAAGCAGAAAGCTGCAGTACAGTAGCAGCTGCCTGGTTAAGGTTAGGGGTCAGGGGTCAGGGTTCACCCTCCCACAGTGAGGGTGAACCCTGACCCCTGACCCCTAACACGACAGGAAAACACAACTGAATATATTGGACAAGATTAAAACACATTGCAAGAGCTTAAAACCCATCCAGAACCTGATCCAGAACCCATCCAGAACCTGATCCAGAACCCATTCTGCCTCTGTACTGCCAGGAGAGAAACGGCCAAAGGTGAAGAAACCCAAGGTGGAGTTTCCGGTTTACGTCCCTCCAGAGACGCAGCAGAACTACGACCAGACGACGTCCATCGAGGACATCGAGGACCAGATGGACAACTGGCTGCAGGACGCCAAGGCTCCCAAGAAGAAGGTGAGACGTGATTGATGGACACTACAGAGACGGTTGTCCTCAGCCTGTCCCTCTGTCTTTCTGAGGACCTATTCGGTGACTCGGAATTACTCCAGCATTTTGGTGCCCACGTCTCTCGTGCCGCCCCTGTGCCTGGCCTGCAGTGCATGCCCTCTTTACTCTCCAGGAGTCCGGGTGGACGGAGGACGACCTGAGCCTCCTCAGCAGGTTGATGGTGAAATTTCCTGGAGGGACTCCGGGCCGCTGGGAGAAGATTGCCCAGGAACTCGGACGATCTGTTCCCGCTGTGAGTCTGAGGCCGTTTCCAGAAGAAATCACTGGGCCCATAGTCCAGGGGAACCTGGTCCCGGTTCCCCTGGACCGGTATGGGTTCCGGTCCAAGCCCATTTGTAGTGGATTCGGTTCTACATGTGTTGCTGACCTGAATCGTTTTTCCCTCTGCAGGTGACGACCAAAGTCAAACAGATGAAAGACAATGTGAACCAAACCTCAGGTACCTCGGTTCTGTTCTTCAGCTCCTGGAATTTGGGTTTATTTTGGGTTCTGCTGTGACACTAAGGTCCAACTGAGACAGTTTCAGGTTCCCTCAATTTGAGGTTCTGTTGTTCTTCAGATCTGGTTCTACCCAGCAGAACTCTGATGGAACTTCTGTTCTCTCATGTTCTAGCTCTAGTCAAACTCTCAGATTTAAAGTCTCCTCCACTTCCTGTGAGGTCATTTCCTGTGGATGACATCATCACTCAGAGAGTGGGTGGGGCCAGTGAAGAGGAGGAGGAGGAAGAGGAGGAGGAGGAAGCTGCCCTGGTGCTCCGAAGGAGGAAAAAGAAGAGTTCCTGTACAGACGGTTGGGAGGGGAAGGTCCGCGGCCGGCGGCAGAAGGACTTTGACCCGGCGGCGGCGGTGGAGGAACAGGAGGAGGCGGAGCTTCAGGAGAATATGGCCGTCTGGACGCAGAACCAGCAGAAGCTGCTAGAACTGGCCCTGCAGCAGTTCCCCCGCGGAACCACAGAACGCTGGGACCGGATCGCCAAGGTGGTCCCCGGAAAGACCAAGGTGAGACAACCCGGTTCTGGTCCCCTCTGTGTTCTGGTTCTGACCCGGTTCTGGTTCCAGGAGGACTGCGTGACCCGGTGTAAGATGCTGGCTGAACTGGTGAAGAAGAGGAAGCAGCTGAAGAGCTGATGAGCTCTGGCTCCGCCCCTTCCTGCTGCTGCCAGATGATTGGCCTAATGGTTCTGGCTCACCTGCCCAGGTGTACCGGTACCAGAAGGTCACCTGACCTCAAGTGCCTTACATCGTTCAGCATGTTGCCAATCAATAATCAATACTCAGTATTTATTGTTCCCTTCAGTTTTTATTGTTTGTTTCCAAATAAACATTCAGTCATCATCGGCTTGCTGTCTGTATGTTCTGAACCCGGTTCTGTTCTGATCCGGTTCTGAACACGATTTGCTTCAAACCCGGTTCTGTTCTGAACTTTAGGTCATCAGAGATGAGAGCAACATGTCAGTGTGGGATCATGAATCTGTTACTGTTTGAAATGTGTTCATTAAGTAAAAATGAACTTTACTATAAAAATCAAACCGGATGTAAAACCACAGACAATCTCGCTGTTTCCTATTTTTCTTCTTCTGTGTTTTATTGGCGGATGGCAACCAATGTAAGGTGCATTTACCGCCACCTACCAGACTGTCACTGTTTCCTCTTTTCCTGTCTTTGCTTTTATTTTGAAAATCCTACCGGTAGTGACCTGTGATCCTGCCAGCTGAGTCGTGCAGCGTCATAACATTAGCATCTAGCACCGGCGGTTCGGAAGGAACTTTTGACGTTATCAACGCTACCTGCTCGGCTTTAAACGACGAGCCAGAACCGGAACCGAGCTTCCAATCCAAGAACAAGGTGAGTCTGCCAGCTTTACCTGGAGGGCTCAGTCCGGCCAGAACCCGGACAGAACCGGTCAGGTTCATCTTGTGGGTTTTCAGTGGATTCTGTTCATTTCTGGGTCGGTTCTACAAGGAGATGGGTTCTGTTCTGTTGGTTTTGGGCTCCAGCTCGTGAAAACCCGATGCTCTCTGCAGACCAATAACCCCGGAACATTCAAGTTCAGTTCAGATTCGGCTCTTAGAACCGGGTCTGGGCTCCTTTTGCCTGAATCACTGCGGCTTGACGTTCTCCTGACGTTCTGAAGGTCCAGGTTGATTTGGTTCTGGTGTCGCTACTGATAATACGGCATAGGTTCTGGCCGGCCCGTTTGCAAGTGTTACCATGGTGACTAGAACAGGTTTGGTACAGGTGTTACATCAAGATCGGTGACCACTGCCAATTAAATATTGTTGTAAATACACTGATGGTGGTGAAGACATAATCACACTCTGACATAATCTACAGGCCCGGACAGTAAAGTCACGGATTATTATGGCATCAAAATGTGTGACCAGTGTCAATTTGGCTACCTGAGGGATAAATGTGCTTATAAGTGTGGCAGAAACCTTCAACATCGTGTTAAAAACTACCTGAGCATTTAGAATCGTTTCTTAATCGTTTAACGATTTATTAAACGGCCACAGTTGGTCTATATATTTTAATGACGGCACACATTCAGTGCGATGGTCAGTCAAACAGTTTACAGAGTCAAATATGAATTTCTCTGTCGATGCGACGGTAATAAAGGAGCCATTAAGTTTACAATCCCAGCTGTATCACGATTCTGAAGTTGGTTTCCGATTCAGAAATGGCTAAAGGGCGATTCCACCTAATTTTTCACTACCTTCAGGCATCTTTAATCGACTCTAGTTTAAAAACTACAACACCTAGACTCTTCAAACCAGCACTGCATTATTCTGCTCTAAGAGCAGAATATTTAGAATCATGTTTGGGATTCGTGAAACCTTTATCTGATTTGTGAAACGTCAACAAAGGGCAATTTCACCACTTTTTTGTCTTGGTCCCATGAGAACTGCTCTAATTCCAAATCTACAACACCTAGACTCTTCACAAAACTTGGACTAAATTATTCTCAACTAGTAGCAGAATATTTAGAACCATGTTTGTGATTTGTGAAACTTTTATCTGATTTGTGAAACTTCAATAAAAGGGCCATTTTTACCCTTTTTTGCATGTAGCTCATATTAGATCTTCTCTAATTCCAAAACTACAACACCTAGACTTTCCAAACCTGGACTGGATTATTCTGCTCTAATAGCAGAATAATCCAGTCCAGGTTTGGGATTTGTGAAACTTTTACGGGATTTGTGAAACTTCACTAAAGTTTAGATTATTATTCACACTTGTTCCATGCAGTTTTTTTCAAATTCAAATTAAATTCTTTTTTTTAAATTTTTTTTACCCCTCCAGGGGGTCTTTTGTGGGCTCTAGTGTCCCTTATATGATAGTAGGCTGACAGGAAACAGGGAAGGAAAGGGGGGAAGACATGCGGCAAATGTCGTCGGGTCCGGGAGTCGAACCCGCGATGGCCGCGTCGAGGACTCAAGGCCTCCAAATATGGGTCGCGCTAACCGCTACGCCACCCTTGCACGCCCCAAATTCAAATTAAATTCTAATTCAAAACCACTTTATTAATCCCAAAGGGAAATTAAATATTGGTGTAACTCATTAATTCTTCAGAGAGTTATTGTAGATGGTGATGGCTGTTGGAAGGAAAGATCTTCTGCAGCGATCTGTTAAGTGAAGTGAAGTTTCACAGATCAGAAAAAAGTTTCACAAACATGGTTCTAAATATTCTGCTACTAGTTGAGAATAATTTAGTTTAAGTTTGAAGAGTCTAGGTGTTGTAGATTTTAAACTAGAGATGATTAAAGATGCGGATGGTAGTGAAAAATTAGGTGGAATCGCCCTTTAGCCATTTCCGAATCGGAAACCAACTTCAGCTTCGTGCTGTATCGGTATTTACGTAGTTTACGTAAATACTCTTCTTCTCGCTGATCTTCAAGACGTACCTGCGCTCTATCGCCCTCTGTGCTCACAGAAAATGATGGGTCACAGATTTTAATGCAACACTTGTTCGGAGCCGGACTCAACAACAGTTCTGGTTGTCCTGGAAAGCACGTGGTCCACACTGATGACTGGAGCGGAACCTCTCTGCAGCTTCTGGACTGGTACCCGCCCAGCCTGGCCTCTGTCAGGCTGCAGGTAGCTCTCCACCGTCAGCCTGTGAGTGAATGGATGAATGGGTGAATGACTGTAGAAGCTTTGGGTTCCTTTGGACTTGATAATAGAATAGAAGTACTTTATTCATCCCAGCAGGGAAATTACTTCGCAGTTACAGCATAGAGACAAGACACAATAACAACTACCACTGAGTAGTAGTTGTAGATAAAATAAAATATAAAATGCTATGAATTGTAAAATATGAAATGCTGTTAATATAAAAGCAGCTTAGAGCAGTCCTTGCAAAGATTCAAAAAATGCAGATACAGTATGTATATGTAAATATATGTACAGTAAGTGTGCCACAGTGCAGTTGTGCAAAATCGGACTGATTAGTGCAGAACAATGATTTAGCTTTTATTGTACAGTGAGATGGCCTGTGGCAGGAAGGATTTCCTGTATCTGTCCCTACGACAGCGGAGCTGGAGCAGTCTATGTGAGAAGGTGCTCCGCTGTCTGTCCACTATGTGGTGGAGAGGGTGCTGTTTATTGTCCATAATAGACAGAACCTTCTTCAGTGTCCTCCTCTCCACCACAGTTTCCAGGGACTCCAGCCTTAGTCCCAGTACAGAGCCAGCTTTCCTGATGATTTTGTCCAGTCTATTAGAGTCGCTGGCTCTGATGCTGCTTCCCCAACACACAGCAGCAAAGAAGATGGCGCCGGCAACAACACTGTGATAAAAGGTCTCCAACATCTTGCTGCACACTTTGAAGGATCTCAGCTTCCTTAAAAAATAGAGTCTGCTCATCCCCTTCCTGCACACAGCGTCAGTGTTAGATGCCCAGTCCAGTCTGTTGCCGATTACAACTCCCAGGTATTTGTAATCCTCCACCTCCTCCACCACTTCCCCTTTGACCTTTAGTGGCCGTGAAGGTGTCTTCTTCCTTCTGAAGCCAATCACCATCTCTCTGGTCTTACTAATGTTGAGCCTCAGGTGATTCTGCTCAGACCACTCCACAAAGCCGTCCACCAGTGTCCTGTACTCCCCCTCCCCTCCATCCCCTATACACCCGACAACCGCTGAGTCATCAGAAAACTTCTGTAGATGACATGACTCAGAGTTGTACTGGAAATCAGTGGTGTACAGGGTGAAGAGAAAGGGAGAAAGCACAGTTCCCTGTGGAGCTCCTACGTCACTGACCACCACATCAGACAGGACACTGCCCAGACGGACAAACTGTGGCCTGCCTGTCAAGTAGTCAGTAACCCAGGAGATCACTGAGTCGTCGACACCCATCCTCCGCAGCTTCTCACCCAGCAGCAGAGGCTGGATGGTGTTGAAGGCACTGGAGAAATCAAAGAATGTGATTCTCACAGTGTCTCCTCCACCATCCAGGTGCGACAGTGCTCATTGCAGCAGGAAGATGACGGCATCGTCCACTCCTAAGTGGGGCTGGTAGGCAAATTGCAGGGGGTCTAGAAACGTCCTCACCTGAGGCCTCAGCTGGGCCAGGACCAGTCTCTCCATGACCTTCATCACATGAGATGTGAGAGCGACTGGTCTGTAGGAAGGAGCTATACAAAGCCATTTATCATAATGTGGTTCTGAGTAGTCCGGTACCAAGAGGTTCTGCGGATCAGTACCACCCTCTTGATGTTTCCAGTCAGTAGCAGGTTCTGGACCGCCATCCCACCCTAATATTTCTCTGGTTCTGCTTCTGACCCATGGTTCTGGAAACCCAGTCCGACCTCTGAAGGTTTTGTTTTATTTCTGATTCCTGATATGATTTCAATATAATAAACTTTACCTGGAAATAAGTTCTGGTTCTGACTCGGAAGGTCCAGCAGAAAATTTCTAGAGAGGTGAAGGGTCCTGATAAGAACAGCTGATCCAACTGTTGATCAACCAGCTCCAGGTCATCTGTGAACAGAACCCATAAGATCGGGTCAGCGGTCCGGTTGCTGGTCTCTTGAGTTGATCCAAGGTCTGGTTCTGTCCCCAGGTGTGATGCAGCAGACATGTCCCTTCAGGCCACGCTGCGGGACCGGATCAGCTCGGCCCAGGCGCTGCTGCAGCGGGCGGAGCATCTTTGTCCGGGGGTCGAAGGTCACCAGAAGCTGTGCGGCAAGCTGCGGTCCGAGCTGCGCTTCCTGCGGCGGGTGGAGGCCGGAGAGCTGCAGGTGAAGGAGTCTCACCTGCACAGCACCAACCTCACCCACCTTACTGCCATCGTGGACTCAGCGCAGGACTTGGAGGACGTTGTGGCATTGTTGCACGTCTTCAGCTACCGGGACGCCGCCGGACGCCGCCGCACACTTGTGGTGGACGTGGTGGCAGACGCGGGACTCACCTGGGTGAAGGCGGTGGGCCGCAAGGCGGAGGCGCTGCACAACATCTGGCAGGGGCGGGGCCAGTACGGAGACAAGAGCGTGGTGCGGCAGGCGGAGGACTTCCTGTTGGCCAGCCGCCAGCTGCCCGTCAACTACCGCCACCCCCGCGTCGTATTCGCCTTCTACAACGGCTTGTCCAGCCCCATGGCCGACCGGCTGCGGCACCTGGGCGTGGCGGTGAGGGGTGACATCGTGGCTGTGAGGGTGGAGGAAGAGGAGGAGAAGGATGAGGAAGAAGTGGAGGAAGAGGAGGAGAAGGATGAGGAAGAAGTGGAGGAAGAGGAGGAGAAGGATGAGGAAGAAGTGGAGGAAGAGGAAGAGGAGGCCGACCCAGATGACCCAGAGGGGGAGCTGGCGTCTGGCTTGACCCGGGTGCAGCGTGGCACGGTGCTGGCTCACCTGGCATTCCCGCTGCCGCCGCCGCCGCCAGAGGAGTGTGGGCGGGTCAACCTGGACATCACCACGCTCATCGCCTACGTGTCGGCGCTCAGCCACGGCCGCTGCCACTTCAGCTTCCGGGAGCCAGTTCTGACAGAGCAGGCTGCCCAGGAGCGCCGGTGGCCGGTTCTGCCCAGCCTCGATGCCTTCATGGCGGGCAAGCAGCTGTTTGCCTGCCGTGCTGCCGTGACCGACTTCCGCGCCATCCTGGACACGCTGGGCGGGCCGGGCGAGAAGGAGCGCGCTCAGACGTTGCTGGCCCGCCTGCACCTGGTGGATGACCAGCCGTCGGAGCGCAGCCGCCGCCTCACGCCCAGCGCCAAGGTCAACCGCCGGTCGCTCGCCATCTTTGGTACCGGAGATTTCCTGAGAGCCGTCACCATGACAGCCAACAGCTGCTTCGTCAGGGCGGCCGCCAATCAGGGCGTCCGCTACAGTGTGTTCATCCACCAACCCAGAGCGCTGACTGAAGGCAAGGAGTGGAGGGCCACGCCCATCTGAAGAGGCCACGCCCACCTTCACCGGGGCTGATGGGGGTTGTCGTTTCTAAACTGTTTGGAATGTGATTGGTCAACTGAGATCTGCATGTTTCTGTTCAAATTAGATCAATAAAGATTTAGTTTACATGTCACAGGAAGTCACCTGGATTCAGTCCTTTCAGAATAAAAGTCAGTTTTAGCATTATGATTTGGAGTGAAAACAGGTTCTGATTCTGTTTGTTTTCATCTCGACCCTGTAAGCATCCTCACGTACCAGGCATTTGTTTCACCTAATGTCCAGGGTTGCTGTGGAACCGCTTTCAGGTGTGTGCAGGTCCCACCTGCTGTAGCTCACCATCATGGACGACCTATGGGTCCTCCCCACTTGATAAAATGCTATGAAGCTACAGGACAGTTAGTTTTTTTCAGGTGTTTTCTTCTTGGAACCGATGTATTTCTCTCCAGATATGAGACTAGCTTTCAATAAAAAAAAAGTTTAAATCATTATTTTTAAAGCTGTTGTCGCTGCTTAGGGTTATATTCTGTTCAGATCCAGCGCCCTCACCAAGATGGCGCTGATCAGCAGCAGCCAGGAGGTAACTTCCGGCTTCTTAGTGTGGCGGTCTTGAAGCGGAAGTGACGTGCCCAGTTTGGCCGCTGTTAGCTTGTTAGTTTGTGGTTCTGAATGTAAAATGGTTCTGGGCTCGGTTCTGCTGTAACATGCCTCTGGTTGGACCGGAAGCGGAGCAACATGCTCTGACGGAGGTGAGAGCAAACTTTATTGAACAAACCGAACCGGTTCCAAGTTCAGGCTTGTTGCTAACAGAACCTCCTCCTCCGGCCAGTGTCGGTACCGGTACCCCACAGAGACTCTGAAGGACCTGCAATCGGTCCGGGCTCGGTTCCGAGACCTGCGGCTGTTTGTGGACTTTTACTGTGAGTAAAAAAAAACTAAAGTTAATTCAGTTTAATGAGGGCAGCAGTTAATCACAGCGAACGGCAGGGGGCGCAGGAGAGCAGACTCGCTGCGCTTTATTCACAAGCTTTCAGACTAGATCCGAGATTCTAAACCGTTTCTGTCCGGTTCCGGATCAGAACCTCAGTACCTGTAGAGGGGCTGAGACTGCAGGAAACCGGGTCCGGTGCGGGTCTAGAGGTTCTTGATCCTGTTGGGCCAGACCGGATTGTCTGTCCTGAACCTTTAAACCAAAACGTATTCACACCCTGCAGCTTCAAAATGCCCTTCCAGTTTGACCTTCACATTTCTTTGGAGCGTTTCTGGAGCGGACCGGCTGGAGCCCAGACCAGAACTTGTTACACTCAGAGCTCCAGATTAAGGTGATGATGCAGAGGGACCCCATCAGGGTGTGATTACTTTCAGGGAGATTTTCCAAGGATCAGATGTTTCTCTGGCTTATCTGCCAGGAACCTCTTCTAGCTGAAAGGTGCGGCAGAAATACTTTCTCTGCCTGTCAGTTGTTGGGACTCGCGTAACCATGGCAACCTCTGCAACGGTCTCATGTCCCTCCATGAGTTCATGACCTTTAGCAGGCTGGCCAGTTTCCATGACAACCAGGCTCCAAGTCGACCCGTTTCTATCTCGGTTCTGAACCGACACGAGCTGAACTGCTGCTCTCTGGTTCTGTGATTCTGAACCACACAATTTCTGGCCCGGCTGTGGTCCGTTGGGTGGATCAGCTCGGTGCGGCCCGGTTCCAACGGTTTGGATCAGAACCGATGTTCTTGTGTTTCGCAGGTTTTCCAAACAAGGAGACGAGGAAGCTGCTGCACCTGTCGGGAACGCTCCCTGTCCTCTACCAAGGTCAGGCTGTCGGCCATCTTGGCTCTGCGGGTTCCGGTCTGGACCTGTTTCTCAGCCCGGTTCTGGTGTCTCCACAGGAAGTGCCTACAACATCCCGGTGTGCGTCTGGCTGCACGAGACCCACCCGCTGTCACACCCGCGCTGTGTCGTCTGTCCCTCCGTCGCCATGGTGATCAACCCATCCTGTCCTCACGTAGATTCCTCCGGTACTGTCAGTGTGGACGGGCTGCGGAACTGGACTCCTGTAAGCCTACTGTCTGACCCCTGACCCCTGACCCGCGAGGCTAAGGGCTCAGCGATGTCACTTCCTCCCAGGGTGTGTCCAACCTGACGCTTCTGCTGTCAGAGATGAGGCTGGCCTTCCAGAAGGACACGCCCCTTTATGCCAGGAGTGTGGATCAAGCTCCGCCCCCTGCAGGACTCAGGTGTGTTCCTTACAGGCCGGGTGTAGGTAGAACCTAGCCGGTTCTGACTGGGTTTTATTAAGTGGTGTAAAGGTATCAGAACCAGGTCCAGGTTCTGATAGTGGTTCTGACCAGCCCGTGCCCTTTAGACATGGTTCTTGAGGTTCTGGTGGTTCTGATGGAGGTTCTAATGGAAGTTCTGGTGGTTCTGATGGAGATTCTGGTGGAAGTTCTGGTGATTCTGGTGGAGGTTCTGATGGTTCTAATGGAGGCTCTGGTGGAGGTTCTGGTCATCTTAATTCTCTTATTCAGGATTCTGGGTCAGAGGTCAGAGGTCATATAGACGTCCTGGTTGGGGACAGTCCTGGTGATGCGTCTCCATGGTGACGGCACCGGTTCTGATCTGGCTTTGTCTCCTCTTCCTGTAGCTCCTCCCCTTCCTCCCAGCAGCCCCAGAGCCCCGCCCATGGCCCCGCCCACCTGACTGAAGGTAAGCCACTCCATCTTAGAAGGAGGGTGTTGCCTAGCAACAACAGGAGGTCTACCCCATAGGGGGCGCCACACCCAGTGTGAAAACATAGAACAGCATGGGTGTGATTGCTTTCAGAGGTCTTTTGAGTTACCATGGTGATGTAATTGGCCAATACCAGTTTCTCATGTGAGAGCTGATTGAGCGTTTCCAGACTAAGCCCCTCCCCTTCTGCTGCAGCCAGCCAATGGGAACAGGATGGCGTCAGGACATCGTACACCGAGGAGCTGAAAGGGATCGACTTCGGGGCTCCGCCCTCCTCTGGCGGCGCCAACACTTTCCTGAGCCCCTGCCCTCCAGGTGAGATGGGAGTTATAAACCCCGCCCCTGTTAAGTAGCGTTGGTTCTGTTCAGGACGGGCTGCAGCTAAGCAGGTTCTGAACTCATACCTCAGGTTCTGATTTTGACCCGTCTGTTGCGGATCCCGTCCGCCCTGCAGGTGCGCCCCCCACCGAGCCCCTCAACAGAATGATGGGAGCTTTGAGGCTGGATGGAGGCAGGCGGTCAGAACCGAACCTACGTGGTTCTGGAGATCAGAGTCCAGCAGCCGAAGCCGACCTGAGGAAGGTGAGGACGGGTTTTACCTCAGCAGTGTTTCCCTTGGGGCGGGGGCCTTTTTGGGGTATGCAGATTGATCGGCCCCGCACGGTTAACAGGACCTGCATGTGAAACCACAAGGCTGAGTCGGCCTGCTGTTGACAACTTTGCAACTTTTGTACTAAATTTAGTCCAGAAACAAATCAGTAATGGCTAAAATCAGTCAGGATTTTTAAATATCGGTCATCGGCCAGAAAACTGAAGTCAGTGCAATGCTACTTTATTTCAATGACAGCAATCAGTCTGTAGAACAACTGAGTAATGACCATTAATACAAACAGAGTCTACACCAGGGGGGCCCAAAGTGGGTCCCTGAGGCCCGGCATCCTGCATGTTTTAGTCTGTCTGGTTTAACGCACCTGGATCCAATGATGGATCATTAGAGGCCAAAGAAGAACATGGACCTGCTGAGAAGGTTGTTGGTACCAGGGAGAGACTAAAACATGCAGGATGCCGGGCCTCCAGGACCCACTCTGGGCTCCCCTGGTCTACACCATGTTCCAAATTATTATGCAAATTGGATTCAAGTGTCATAAAGATTTAATTTTTATATATAAAAATAGCTATTAAATTCATAGATGGTTTTGTGTCTCAGGGCTCTTTGAGTCTCTGTACTTAATTTCAGAGATCTGGGTTGATTAGTTTGTCAGGTGAGCTCAATTAAAGGAAATCTACTTAAAAACTTGGCCAGTGTCCATTATGACGCTTTTATTGGGCAGCCTAGAGCGCCCCCTGTTGATTGACACGCATTTGACCAATAATGTTATGAAATGGCAATTTCCGAGCCAATAATATCCAGAGCGACTTGAGCTTGTTTTGTCATGCCTGTATTCTTTCTGGAATATTTCTGACTGGTCAAACTCGGAAACTAAAATGTTCTCTATTCACCATGTTCTGTTTATATATCGCTTCATTAATCTACCTTTATCTGCTGTTGCATCTATTGCTCTCTAAGCAGAGCAGTTATGTATTTCCTTACCAATCTCAGACTCAAACATCCAGGCAGAGGGGGTCCGTCCCTCTGATGGCCAAGCGGGTTTTACTGGGTGATGATGGGATTTCTGCTGTTTCTACAGAAGATTCCTCCAGAGGAACTGGGAAGACGAGAGTTCCTCCTGCTGCTACTTAAAGAGAGCAAACTGCTGCCATCAAAATTAAACTCGACACATTTAAAAAAGTGGAGATATCTCTCCCTGCTTTGCAGCTTTTAGCGACTGTTTTACTGTGTCTCTCTGTCTGCCGCCAGGACTGCATGTTCATCGGTGCAGCGACTCCATTCAGTGACTCGCCATTTGATCGATCACAGAGGAGACAGCTAAACCACATTTTGGTTTAGCTGTCAAGCTTTTGAAAGCTTGTCATGAACTAGTGCTAGCCAATTTAGCGGTGTGGCTCAGCCGGTGCTAACTGAGTTAGCGGTTACGGCCTGGAGCGCGCTCAGTTCAGTGTGTTAGCTATTAGCTTAAGAGTGCTGAAAGTAGACAAGCCGCCATGTTGGCTCACAAACAGATGAGGATGTGATCTGCTGACCACAGCTGGGTTCTAGTTCTGATCGTCGGGTCCCAGGTTAGGATTGTCCTCCTGATGGGGGAGTTTCTGGAAGTATTACATGACCCTTATCTGGGTGGTTCTGACCCAGAACTGGGTCACCTGGTGGGAACCTAGACAGTTCTGCCTCTGGGTCCATCCAGGTGTTCATCTGGAGGCGGGGCCAGCTCATCTCAGCTGATGTGTCCCCCAGGTGTCGGCCCACCTGTCTCCAGACCGGGCCGCCGTCTTCATGGCTCTGATCACCATGACTGGGCGGAGCTTCAGCACTGATGATGTCATAGAGGCGGTTCAGCATAATCCAGATCTCCCTTCAGCGCTGAAGTTCCTGACGCACACCTGTCCGATCTGTCGTGACCAGGTGTCCTTCAGCAAGGTGACTGTCTCAGCCAGCCAATCAGAGGACAGACACCGCTCTACTTCCTGTTAGCTCTTCATCTCTGCTTGTTTTCTGCAGATCATCACCATGACCCACTGCTCCTGCTTCTTGTGTCAGAGCTGCTTCACTTCCTGTTTCTCCGTCGCCATCAAGGAGCGCGCCGTCCACCAGCTCACCTGTCCGCAGTGCGGCCAACCAGAGATCAGGAGCCAGGGGGCGCTAGAGGAGTCCATGGACTACTTTAACCTGCTGGACACACAGGTGAGTCAGTGAGGTGAGTCAGTCAGGTGAGTGAGAGCTCCTGGGAGTCCTGACATTCGTTGTGCTTCCAGATCCGTCACTTCCTGCCTCCTGACATCCATGAACTCTTCCAGAGGAAACTCCGGGACCGAGCCCTGCAGGAGATGCCCCGGTTCTGCTGGTGCGCTCACGTAAGAACCTCACTGGGCCTGATTCCGGTTCTGGTGAGACCATTAGGGTCAGAACCTCGGCAGGTTGTTTGTTGCTTCAGCGTTGCTTTGGGGCGCTCCGTGAATCGGACCGGTTCTGGGTCCGGTTCTGACCCAATCAAGGATCCATCAGGGTGTTTGTTTTTACATTTTATGACTGCCAGACGCGGAGCTTCAAGCGCTAAATGATCATTGCAGGTTGAGTCAGAATTAGAGATGCACCGATAAATATTCTAGATCTGATGTGCCCATCTATTCAGACTAATTCTATAATTCGTGCTCTGAACAAATGTACCCATTACCACAACAAAAGCCAACGCCTTCAGAATAATTTTGTTGTATTTATGTTTAGGCCTGTCGCGATAAACAATAAATCAATTAATTGCACGATAAATGAAAACTATCGACCTAATTTTAATTTATCGGCTTTATCGTTTCTTCCTGCCTTTTTCTCTTTCTATTGATGACACTGAATGAAACACGGCTCAGCTCTGGTGCTCTCCACCCACCCCTCCCCTCTCTTCCTCATTTTTTAGCGTAAGGGAGAAGTGAGCTATAGTATCAGGTAGTCGGGACGCACACCATTTTGTACTTCTGCAGCTTTAGAGCCCTTGGGGAGTTAGGAAGCTAAAGAAACACTATCTGATATTGGGGAAAAAAACTCCAAATGGAGCTGGTTTCACAGCCGAACGCAACTGCAGCAGTGTGGGAGTATTTCGGATTCAAACCAAATGACCGAGGCGAACCGCGGAACCTTTGCGAGGCGGTATGTCACGTTTGTCATAAAACAGTAGCAACTAAGAGCAGCAATACAACCAACTTACACCTGGACCTAAAGCACAACCATCCAAAGACGTTTTCCCAGCTGGGGAAAAACGTACAACTGGTGGGCTGTCCCTGTCTTCAAGTTGGCAACAGTCCACCATCATTGAAGCAATTAATCGACAGGCAGCTAACAAAAAGGACAACGCAAAGTGGTGCATGCTCACAGACAGCATAGTTTGTTTAATTGGTAACGAGATGCTCCCATTTAATATTGTTGAAAAGCCGGCATTTTCAAAACTGTTGCAAACATTTGACAGACGATACAAAATCCCCGGGAAAACATACATATCACAAACGGCGATGCCACAACTGTCCAGCAGTATTAAAGAGGACATACTGAAGGAGATAAAAGACATTTCATTTTACTTTGCTACGTCGGATATGTGGTCAGATATGACCCCTTATCTGAGCTTGACCATTCACTATATAGCTGCTGACTGGACCCTGCACTCTAAGTGTTTAGAGACCAGATATGTCCCAGATAACCATACTGCTGACACCCTGGGAAAAAACCTGAAATCTGCTTTAGCAGACTGGGGACTGGATGAGCACAAACTGGTCTGCATCACAACAGACAGCGGCGCTAACATGGTCGCTGCAATAGGAAATCCTGGCTCAGCTGCTGAGGCCTCAACCTCCACCTTGCTGTTTGGTGGTCTGGACAGTGACAAAGAACGGACAGCACGTCCCATTGGACTCGGTAGAAGTTTGGTCAACACTTTCAACCTGAGCTTCCTTACAAAGAGAGACCTGAAGAAGGCACAGAATGAAGCTAATGTCCTCCAGTAAAATCTCATTCTGGTGAGTGATTTTAAAGTCATTTATTCATTCATTCATAACTCAAGATATTCCAAGTCATGTTTATTTTATAATAGCATGTAGACCTGTAGAATCAAATTAAGCCTGTTGTCTGGCAATAATTTAAATACAAACACAAATTATTAAGGGGAGTTAGTAGAAATGTAAAAAGTAGTATTTCTTTAAAGAAGTTGAAATACATTAGCTAATAAAAATTAATATAGTAATAATATATTTTGTTAGAGGCATTTTGTTGGAGCAATATGTTACCTGTCACTGGTGAAGTTTGGCCCTAAATGAATAACATAATAATTATATATATATTGCTCTAATAAAAATATTTTCAAAATCCTACAGGATGTTGTCAGCCGATGGGGCCCTAAGCAGAAGATGGTGTTGGAGCAACTCCCAGCTATTAGACGAGTCCTGGCTCAAGACAGAAAGCACGGCCATCTCAACCCAAACTGGCAGGATGTTTTGGTGTTGGACTCCATCAACGCAGCAATGAAACCACTGGCTGACTTACAGATGTCCTCTCAGGGGAAACATACGTCTGTTAAGCCTGTGCTGGACCTGATTAAAGGTGACCATCTCTCTCCTGGCCATGATGGCAGCACCCTGACTGCCAGTATTACACAAAACATATCCAAGACACTGACTGAAAAATACAGCTCACCTGCCATCCAAGCCCTCCTGAGAAAGGCCACCATCTTGGATCTGAGGTACTGTGGCAGCATGGAGGAGGCAGTGGCATTGGATGACATCAAGCATCAGCTGGTTCAAGAGCTACTGGACTTAAAAGGGTCAGAAGTAAGTGAAGAAGGTGAGGGCTGCAGCAAAGCTGCTGGAGGAAACAAAGATGACTCTACCGCTGCCCCCCCACCAAGAAGAAGAGGCTAATTTACTTTCTTCAAAACAGAAGAGCTCAACTCAGAGGTCAGACCCAGGCTACATATCCAAAAAGACAGCAGGCTGATGCAGAACTGACCAAGTTCCTTCAAGAAGATGCTGTTGATGCCTCTTGTGATCCCTTGACATGGTGGCATGACAACCAAAGAAGATATCCTTTGATGGCAAACTTGGCTCAAAAATACATGTGTATTTGTGCAACGAGGACCAGTTCAGAGCAAATGTTTAGTACAGCTGGAAACATTGCTCCTTCTGAGAGATCCTGCCTTAAGCCACAACAAATATTCAATATGTTGGTATTTGTTGCTCAGAATCTGTCTGACTAAAGCAGCTACAGATCTGCTTATAGAGGCACCTGCTCTTATTTAGTGTGCTTTTGTTACTTTGCACTTTTTGTTTATAAAAATGGCATTTTTGCCCATCTTCTCTATATAAATCTAATGATATACAGACTTCATAATCTGTTCTCTTGGATGAATGTAGTTTTTATTTCCACTTTGGTTTTATGTTGTGTTCAGTTTTTATTCAAGCGCATTTTTTGTTAACAGAGACTGAGAGTCCATTTTAGGTCGTTTTGTTAATTTTGTTGACCAGTTCCAGTGTTAAGTGTTTTTTGAAAATAAAGTGTATTTATCTTTGGTAGGATGTACTTGTATTATTAAGGCATTAAAATTACATCGGATCGATATCAGCCAATACTAAACCTCACATATTTGTATTAAAATTGGAAAAAGTGGATCGTGTTATTCACAACAAAGTCACCTTTGACCTGCCAGTGACCCATGTGACTTTATAGTCACATGACACCCAGCATTCGATCCCTTTTGTTCTCACGCGAAGGTGTGCCGAGTACAGGAGTGGTTGTGCAAAGCTAGTAGCTTTTGTATTTAAAACGCAGTTTTCTTCTTGTGCTTGCAGCCTAGTTTATGGTGAGTCTTGTCTTCCAGGAGCTGCACAAGCTACTTTCAGTTTCCACCAGATAAGTGGTTGTTGCTCTGATGAGTGCTAGGTTTTGTTTTTCTTTTTTCTACGGCAGCAGTTTATTGTTCACTTTGATTTGCACATACCATATTTGTGGCTTTTTTGACTCACCTCTGGCATTTTCTGCTTGCGCTCGAGTCCTTTAATTTGCCTCTATGGAGATGGTGCTTATTGTGGTGATGATATGATGATGTATAATTTATGATGCTCCACCTATCTGGCTTCACTCCAGCCTGATGACGAGCGTGACTCGTCTCCCTCGTGTGCATCTCACTGTCAGACAACGCGTGCCCCAACTGTAGAGTCGTGCTAGGTCAGGCTAAATCAGCTGACTGCGCTGAAGCAGCCTACCGACTGGGCGGGATCTGCACAGCAAGACCTGTTGCCACCAGGACAGATGGCGTGCCCAATGCAGCCGACTGTGGAGGCACCTTTGATGGACCGATACGGGGAGGTTGTCCACAAAGGTGGATCACCGCACTACTGAACTGGCCCAAATGAAGGCCCTCTTCTGGTGTTTCAGACCAATGCTGGTAGCTGCATAGCACTTCCTTCTGAGCAGGACGGAGCATCGGTCGACAGTAATGATGCTATTTCAGTGGCAACCTTGGGTACCCAGTTCTTCGATTACCTTCTGGAGCTCAGCTCCAGGGTCTCCGGTTTCTCCCTCAGAGGAGTATATATGGGAACTGCATGCCTGGCGGCTATGCAGGAGGCATACAGGTTTGGCTTGGGGCAAATGCCAGTTGTGGAACCAGAGATTGCCAAAAACCTGCTCCCAATCAGGGGTCCAGACATCGTACTGCTTTTGTGTGGCACAGTTTGGCTTGCGCCCTCCCAGGCATTCAAGAGGCAAGTTGGCCCGCAGGTAATGTTTAAGGTCAGCAGTGAGTTATTTTACCCCAGGACAGGTTGGTAGCTGGGCTCTCCACACGCAGACATGTTGGCACTGTACACTCTGTCCCACGAGTACCATCTTCAATTCAGAAGCCAGCCCCTTGTACCTCACTGGGTGAGGAGGATGACTGTCATCCGCAACCCTGTGAAGGCACGGGCACTGAACCAGGAAATCTGCACCTCGGTTCCCGTGGACCTCTGTCAAAACATGTGGCCCCCTGTTGAAAGCCCCCTGGGCCTCTGTCAAAGCCCAGGGGGCTTTTATTCCAAGTATTTTTTTTTCAGAAGACCGGTGGTCTTTTTTGATCTCTGAAGGTCATACCTTTTTGCATGCTGACCACCAGGGAAGTTTTGCAGGCAATTTCCCCAGGTGATTGGTTCACTTCCATGGATCTCACAGATGCTTGTTTTCATGTCTCAGTTGCTCTGCCTCACTGGCGGTTGCTTTGTTTTGCTTTCCAACAGAAGGATTTGCAGTTTATGGTCCCCCATCTGGACTTATGCTGTCTCCCAGGGAATTCACCCTATGTGTCACAGTGACCCTCTCCCCTCAACAGGAGCCAAGGCTAAGAATCCTCCCGTACCAGGACGACTAGCTTATTTGTGCAATGACCTGCAACTAAGTGGTCCAGGACAAGCAGTTGGTGCTTAATCATGTGGGACACCCTGGACTGCAGGTAAACATGGAGAAGAGTAATCTGACTCGCTCACAACAGACAATCTTCCTGGGCATTCCCATGAGTTCTGTCTTAATGACTGCTTGCGCTTTTCCCCAGCGGGTTGACGATATATTGAGAATTGTCCGAGAATTCAGATGTGACATGGTACCGCCTCTTGTGCGATGATATGTCCTTCCTGCCCTCTACATGTGGTAGAACAACTGGAGTCTGGACCCAACTGGGTACACTCACTGACTCAGGAGGCTTCAGGTCAGGCCTCAGTGTCCTTAGTATCTGTCTCTCAGGAGGGATCTTCTTTCCCAGATGTGGGGTCTGGATTTAGCTCCTACAAGGCCCGCATCTACAGTATTTGTCCTTCCGTCCATCTTATACGCTTATCCCTATTGGAGTTACCAGGGGTGCTGGTGCCTATCTCCAGTGGTCAATGGAGACAGGCAGAGGTGGGATCACCCTGGGCAGATCACCAGTCCATTGCAGGCCCAGATCCACTTTCCCAAAGTATGTTGAGAAAGTTGTATGTATGATGGCTAATGCATGGGTGCCATCCATGTGCTCACTAAGACTTGCACCTTGCAAGTGTCATCTTACTCTTCTGCCTGCAGGAGTAAGATGTCACTCTACAAGGGGTCTGCCATGACTGGGGTGCTGCTGGACACTATGCACAGTGTAGCCTCCTGGAAGTCACCAAGCACCTTTGCTCGATTATACCGGGTGAATGTAGCTTTGCCCCATCCCCTCCAAGGCACCCTGGAGCAGCATCCTTCTACATCCAACTGAGGTAGGCAGTGTAGTGGCTGTTCTTTTAGATTTTGTTGACATAAGTCATCCAGTGCTTAAAACTCCACACTCTCGCGGTCAGTACGGATAAAGTACAACAAAATTTACGACTGTAACTGTGGTTTGATCAATCCAGGATGATCACCAGAGTACTCGGTCCATTGGAATCCTTGCAGCGCGTATGAAGATTGAGGGATTGAGCGCCAGGTATCATGTGACTTGAGTCACATGGGTTACTGGCAGGTGACTTGAGCATGCGCAAGAATGATCATTGAGTGCATGAAGCTCTGTCTCTGACTGTCATCCGGGATTCTTAGAACTGCAAAGTTATAACTTTCGTTTCAGTGTTCCTTCGGGATGCTCCATGAATCGGACCTGTTGAGGATGGACTGTCCCAGCTGTAGGAAGAGCACCTGTTCCCAGTGCAGGTCACCTGTAAGTAGGCCTGTCGCGATAAACGATAAATCAATTAATCGTACGATAAATTAAAACTATCAACGTCATTTTAATTATCGGCATTATCGTCTCTTCTGACCTTTTTCTCTTTCTGTTAATGACACTGAATGAAAAAAGGCTCAACTCTGGTGCTCTCCACTGATCCTCCCTTCCTCATTTCCTTAGTGTAAAGCCCAGCGCAGACTACAGGATCTTAGAGCTGTCGGCCGATTGTCGGCTCATTTTCAAAACCTGACAGACCACACATTGGCCGACAGAAATCCTAGGTATAACGGTTCCATCGGGTTCGTTCCTGCCGTGTGGTGTCCAACAATGGGCACAAAATAATGGCTACAAGTTCAGTGAACTAATTTTAAAACCAGGCATTAATCAGTGCTTTACTACAATCTACCTGCAATGCATGTGGCTAGTGTCAGCGTAAAGTCCTGACTGAATGAAAATCATTAGAACATATTTATGTCACGTTAAGGAAGAACAGCTGAAAAGTTACCGGGTTTATCAACTGTGGTAGCAATTTCGCTCCAACTCCTCCCCTTGTCATTTCTATATTCTTTGCATGTTGGATAAACATTAATATTGTTTCCACGTATCATCTCCAATGTCCTCCAGACTTCAGGTTGTATATATGCAATAATTTTTGAGACAATTAATCGTTCAGCAAAATTTGTTATCGTGACAGGCCTACCTGTAAGGCACACACACCTGTAGTGTGAGCTGAACTCCAACCAGAATCTGACCCGGTCTGTCTACTCTGCAGTGGTCTCCTCATCATCAGGGACTTTCCTGTGCAGAGTTCAAGGCGTGGCAACAGCAGACCCAGCAGGACCGGGACAGCTCCATGTGGGTCTACAAAACCATCGGTAAGAACACGCCTTTAAGTAATCGAGGTCTGAGTTGATACCAAGGTTTGATCTGGACCCGGTTAAACAGCACCCTCTCCACCACATAGTGGACAGACAGCGGAGCACCTTCTCACATAGGCTGCTCCAGCTCCGCTGTCGTAGGGACAGATACAGGAAATCCTTCCTGCCACAGGCCATCTCACTGTACAATAAAAGCTAAATCATTGTTCTGCACTAATCAGTCCGATTTTGCACAACTGAACTCTGGCACACTTACTGTACATATATTTACATATACGTACTGTATCTGCATTTTTTGAATCTTTGCAAGGACTGCTCTAAGTTGCTTTTTATATTAACAGCATTTCATATTTTTACAATTTATAGCATTTTATATTTTATTTTTTATTCTATCTACAACTACTACTCAGTGGTAGTTGTTATTGTGTCTTGTCTCTATGCTGTAACTGCGAAGTAATTTCCCTGCTGGGATGAATAAAGTACTTCTATTCTATCCTATTCTATTCTATTCTAGCGTCTGATTTGGGCTTGGTCCCGTCAGGGTGACTTGATCCGGTTGGTTCCATCTGCATTTGGACTGAAAGGAAACATAAAGTTAATTGTCACAGTGCAGAGTTTCCCCCAAAAACCTGCTAAGCCCAGAGGCCGTGGCAGTCCGCCATGTTTTTGAATTAAAAGATGTTACGTTAACAGGAAATATTACCGGGTAATTATGTTTCTGGGATACATCATTCACAACGCTTAAACCCGCAGCTATACAGTCTTAAAAACACAAACCATAAAAATACAATTAAAATAAATATCAACAAACAAGGAGATTTAATTTATGAAGCACTAGTAGGGACCAAGCTGTTTTTTTCCTGACTGTAGAGTTTTTAATAAGCACAGAGAATATTTGTTTTGGTTGCTCAGGCTTTAAGGAACAAGTTTTTTCTGATCTCCATAGAGCAACTCTACCTGAGCAGAGGTAGAGAAGACATTTGATGTTGTGCAGTTTGAAGCATTGTGGTGCTGGAAAAAAAGAGGGAAAAAAAAGCAAAGCAGAAACAGAGCCATGCGCTCTGTTTCTGCTTTGCTCCGTTAGCAGGAGCGCTAACAGGGTTAGGGTTATGAGTGGCGTTTACATGTTGAGATGTAAACGCCACTCATAATTCTTTGTTCACAAAGATAGAATTCTCTCTGCACGCTCAACGCGCAACCCTGAAAGCACATCTATAGATTACATTTGCAGTTGCACAAATGTAATCTATATAAGGTGAAGCGTTTCTCCAAGAACACCTTCCAAATCGTCCAGTCTGAGTGAAAGGTCAGACGCCATCCGTGGCGAGGTAAACTGCAGCCGCGGCCAACGCGCTGAGGCGCCTGTGGTTGGTGCGGCTTCACTCTGTTTGATGCATCAACTATAAACCTTTCAGGAATGATTCTGCTCTGCCGGTGAAATGCTGAGCGCAGCAGAGACGCATGCAGTATGGAGATTTCTGGTGTTTTAGAAAAATTCATTTTAAATAATTATAAAAAATAATAATAATAACCAGCAACGCCTAGACTGTCAGGGGGGCCCACCACAATAACAGCAGATGATGTCTGACTGGAGAATACGAGGAGAAAGTGGTCAGTTTGTCCTTGAACAAACTGATCGTTTGCAGCCTGAAGTAGCATAACGACAGATAGCACAGGAGAACCTAAACCGTAGACGAGCGTCTGCCTCGGTAAACTGGGATCTGGTTCTGCAGGAGAGGAGCCTATTAACTAAAGAATCTGTCTCCCGTTCTACTGCTAGTACCTCTAGGAACCAGCAGGGAACCGACAGTCTGGTACCTAAGGGTTCTGGTAGGAATATCTGAACCAATCGTGTCTCTGAAGCTGGTAGCTAACCCCCATTCTTCCTCCAGTAAAGTCTTGTTTGTCCTCAGAGTGTCCTAGTTGTCAGTTCGTCTTCAGCCTGTCTAAAGGAGGGTGTCTTCACTTCACCTGCTCTCAGTGTCGCCATCAGTTCTGTGGCGGCTGCAGTCAGCGCTTTGCTCTGGGCCCGGTGAGTCCGTGTTCTAACTGTTCTACCGGATTCTACCGAGTTCTAGTCTCCTCATGACGTCTCCCTCCTCAGGCTTGCAGCTTCTCCGCTTTGTGTGCGTCCAGAGGTCTACATGCACACCACCCCAGGGACTGCCTGTACCACCTGAGAGACTGGAGCGTGGCCCGGCTGCACCGGCTGCTGCAGGTTAGCTGGACCCGGGTCGAGAACCAGACCCGGGTGAACTCGCTGGTGATGCTCTCCTCCCTCTCAGCACTACAGAGTGTCTCCTTCCTGGTTGGAACCGTCCAGTGGCAGCTTGGCTCAGTGCTGTCAGACAGGTGAGGTCATTTCCTGTCCCGGGGAACCCGGCACATCGCGGTCTGCCTGACAGGTGCGTTTGTGTGGCAGTGGCTTGTTTCGTACCGGAACTGCGAGATGACAGCGGTATGACGAAGGAGGAGCCTTGCGGACGGCCGGCGCCGTACGGAGGATACTGCCAGTAAGGTCCAGTCGGAGGCCGTGGGTCCTCCGCCTGCGTACCTGTTCAGGTGAGCTGCTGTCTGTCCCGGCAGGGCTCACTACAAGGAGCGTCTGGTGGAGCAGATCAATCGCTGCGGCGCCGACCCGGCCGTCCTCTTCAGTCCTGCGGAGGTAATCGCAGAGCTGCGGCGATGGAGCGTTGTCGTGCCAACCAGAAAGCCTGAAGAGCCAGAGCTGCTGTACGCCCATCGCCTCCGCCTGGTCAGTGACATCATCACGACTGGCATTTGCCGGTCCGGTAAACGTTTAGCTACTGAATCGTCCGCAGGAGCCACATCTGGATTGTGACCTCCTGTCGGTCCAGGTTAGACAGAGACACTTTCAGCCAATCACAACCCTCGGTTCTGTCTCTCTACAGGTGCTGACCAATTGCCTTCCTCTCATGAAACAGCGAAGCACTCCATCAGTGACATCAGCAGAAGCTCCGCCCACTCCACCCGTCCACAGTCAACGTCCCAACCAATCAGATGATGTCTGATAACTTCAAATAGGTCAAAGGGAACCAATGACAGAAGCTTCCAGTCGCAACTACCTGAGCTACTTGACGTTACCATGGATGTTAACAAGGTTAACGAGCTCGTCAGCCTTTGGTTTATTTAAATTATTTTTTCTCTAGCATTGAATAAACATCTAACTGAAATGGTTTTAAACGAGAACCGAGAACAAAAAAACTTACGTTTATTCTGATCCTCACGGCTCAAAATTCATACAGTTCTTTTAAAAAGGTGAAGCTTAATGAGCATTGGGGATTAACGAAATGAAGCTTAACGAGGTGAAGCTTAACGAGGTGAAGCTTAACGAGATGAAGCTTAACGAGCGTTAGTGATTAACGAGGTCAGGGTTCGGGTTCCAGCTGCTCGGTTTTCTGCACTTTAATAAATTTGTCATCTTCTCACTGTATAGTTTCTGTCTCTATGGCAACCTGATGTGTTTCCAAACCCAATAGAACCAGTTTGATATTGAACCCGACTGCTCTTCATCAGAATGTCCTGGTTCTTGTTCTGGTGGGGTTATTTCTGTCTGGTAGAACCATGGAGGTTCTTGGAAATGATGAAGACATTAGTGATGAAGATGCTTAATGTTGCCCCATTTAATTCCCAGAAAGGTTCTGGAGAACCGTTGTTTGTGTCAGAAGGTGTAATAAGACCAGGCTGGAAGAACCGGTTCAGAACCGCTCATCAGGGGTTTAAAGCTGCAGTGTGTAACTTTTACTTTTCAGTTTAAACCAAAGGTGTCAAACTCCAGTCCTCCAGTCCTGCAGGTTTTAGATGAGCTACAGCTACAAAACCCTGGAATGAAACGTCTTCATGACCTCCTCCTGGTGTAGATCGGTTCTCCAGAACCTTAATGACCTCCTCCTGGTGTGGATCGGTTCTCCAGAACCTTAATGACCTCCTCCTGGTGTAGATCGGTTCTCCAGAACCTTAATGACCTCCTCCTGGTGTAGATCGGTTCTCCAGAACCTTAATGACCTCCTCCTGGTGTAGATCGGTTCTCCAGAACCTTAATGACCTCCTCCTGGTGTGGATCGGTTCTCCAGAACCTTAATGACCTCCTGCTGGTGTGGATCGGTTCTCCAGAACCTTAATGACCTCCTCCTGGTGTAGATCGGTTCTCCAGAACCTTAATGACCTCCTCCTGGTGTAGATCGGTTCTCCAGAACCTTAATGACCTCCTCCTGGTGTAGATCGGTTCTCCAGAACCTTAATGACCTCCTCCTGGTGTGGATCGGTTCTCCAGAACCTTAATGACCTCCTGCTGGTGTGGATCGGTTCTCCAGAACCTTAATGACCTCATAATTCTATCCAGGTGATGCAGCAGAGAATCTAAAAGTTGCAGGACATCAAACCTCCAGAACTGGACTTTGATCCCCCTGGTTTAAACTGTCACCATGGTGATAATCTGTTAACAAAATCCATCTCCATCTACCATCTGAAGAAACATCCAATCAGAGCCAGGAGGAGGGGCTTAGTGCTGTCAATCAATTTCATGTATTTGCTGCCCAATGTGCTAATGACCCAGCCTTCCATGTTGCCATAATGACCGACCCAGTATGGAAATGATGGGTCCGTACTGGGTCCAAGCTGATCTCTGACTTTGTGAAACTAAACTGGGTCAGAACCAGAACTGCTCTAGAGCAGCTTTAAATGTGAAGAATGTCTGGATTCGCTGCAGAAATAAAACTCCAGGATTTAGGGTAAGTTTCTAACTTTTATTAAAATAAAAAGTTTATCAGTAAAAACAAAAGTAACCAGAAGGTTAAAAATGTTGTGCTGGTCAAACGTCTGTCCAATCGCAGAGGTTGCTCCTCTGGGTGCTGATTGGTTCTGTGCTCTGATTGGCTCAGCTGGTCCTGGCAGCAGCTTCAGGTGTGACAGGCTGCAGCGTCCTCCAGGGATCCTGCAGCATGGAGGGACTGAAATATCTCTCCACCGGAACGTCTCTGAGCTGGAAGGCAACAAGCCGAGACGATCTGGATTAAAGGAACTGCTTCACACTGGAGCAAACCAGATCAGAACCGCTCAGGTAACCTGCTCACCTGGTTCCACTTACAGCATTAGTCCGACACTCACCAGCAGGTTTAAACTAGAAATGAACGTTCAGTCTAAAAACGTTCTGAACCAGCTGAAGTGGAACCTTGGTTCTGTTCAGAGTCAACTGGTCCAAACAATCAGAACCACAATGGAACTACGGAAACTGGAGCATTTTTACAATTATCTACAGAACTCATGAAAATACTGATCATCACCGAAGGCTTGCTGGTGGTTCCGACACAGCTGACAAACCGAACCGGCGTTCTGTTTATCTGTGCTACCTGTAAATCCGTCCTACCTTGTGGTCATGCTCACATCGATGCTACGTCACAATCTGCTGACTCAGCAGATTTCTTATAAATCCGTCCTACCTGTGGAAGTTTCGTTTCATGTGTTTTATTTCATCGCAGATTACGGTAAGCTTTATTTCATTTATTTTATTCCCGGCTTTCATTAAGCTGCTGAATTACTTCATGGTTTTACTTTACATGACAGCAGCTTGTAAATTTATCTATAAATGGTTTTAGTTTGCCGTCTGAAATGTCGTTCCTGTAAACATATCATTATTTGGCGGTTAATCAGGACAAAATATGTTGGGGTTTTAGCTATTTTGTTCTTATAATTAAAAATATTTTAGTTTAATAACGCTCTTTATTACTAAACTTTGCTGAATAGATGTTAGTGATACTATGTGGGATTTTAGCTGTGTAATATTAGTGTATATGAATCATATCCTATCATTTCAGTGACCTGCTCAGTTCAGTGACACATTGTGGCTGCATTTAATAAAGTCTGTCATACAGCAGATTAATGCACAAAAAAGAGTCACACTGATCTGTATTTGTCTTTAATTCCAATAAAACCTGTTTCCTCTGTCTGATACGGTTTTATTCTTACTAACCTCTGTATTTAAAATATTTTAACAGGTAGGATATTCTAGTAAAGGATTAGTGCAAACATCTACAGCTTTTCATTTTAAACAGGTAGATATTCAGATGAAGGAAGTCATCTTCTTGTGGTTTCGTCATGGATAGAAATTGTTCCGATGCTAAGCTAACCATAACTGCTAAGCTTCCACTTCAGTCACTCAAATATTGTTATCCGATATATTTAACATTAACAACCTGCTATAGTTTTCTGGCTGTGAACATGACGGTAGCAGCTTTGGACGGGTAGCACAGACAGATAGACTTAGCTATCTATCTGTGCTACTGTAGGAAAATCTGACGAGGTAGCACAGATTGTCAGAACACCTGTACCAAACAAACAAGCCCCGCCCACTCCCTTTTATCTCAAACAAACTTCTTGTTTAGAAACATCACAACCACCTGCAGGTTCGGAGCTCCTGGAGGACTGAAGGACTGGGGTCGCCGGAACCCGGACCCCCTCCCGACCGAAACCCCGAACCCCCGGCTCTCGCCGCTGAAATGGGCCGGTGACCCGTCCATAGTTCCTCTGCTGAACCCAGGACAGAACCGGGGAGAGAAGCCTGCCCCTCGGCGCTGAGGAGAACCTCCGAATGGAGACCGAACTCCGGGGAAAGTCCAGTCTGAAGCCGGCCGAGGGGCACCGGGACTCCGCCGAGGTCCAGCCGGAGTTCGGTTCATCTGAGCGTGGAGCAGAAGAAGCAGGAACCTGGCTAAAACCTAATAGAATGTGGACCGGAACCGGAAACACAAGGTTCCGTTGAAGCTTGCCAACCCTAGTTGGCGGTGGAGTTAATACTCCACCGCCAACTAGCGGTGGAGTATTAACCTGCAGGGGGCAGCACCCCAGTCTGCCATGTTGGACAGGGAAAAGGCGGAGGCTTCTGCTGGGATCACACGCTCCAGTTCAGGAACTAAAATATTTAGGCTCTTCAATCCTGGCCTTGATTATTCTACACTTACAGCAGAATAATTATAACCCAGTTTGTGTTAATAAAAAATCTTAAAACATTTACTTAGATGCTCTTAATGCTTTTTGCTATTACAGCAGAATAGAACATGTTTAAAGGGATTGTGTGTGTTTGTGTCAGTGTGTGCATTTCCTCAGTTGTCTAAAAGGTCTACCAGTGTCCTCCATGTTTTGGTTCTGTCCCAGGTTCAAACAGAACAATGGCTCACTAGCAGAACCTCTCCTGAACTTTGACCTGCTAGTTGGACCGCTTGAATCAGCTGTGATGATTCAAACGGTCATCACAGGCCCGGTGTCCCCAAGGCAGGACACCGGGCCTTGGGGACTGGAGCTGGACTCCAGTGGTTTACACAGATGTCCATGACTTTTATATATTGTGGTTATGAATGGTTACCTGACTGAAAGTATGTTTGTATGTTGTATGTATGAAAGTAGCTTTTTCAGCACTACAATTGGTTTGCTGCTGTCTAGCATAGGAAACTTTTGTAAATTAGAGTAATATTTCCCAGGTACACTGAAAAATGTGATCCCTGCAGTGGAAAACACCTTGTGGTACTAAATACTGCTTGACTTATTAAAATGACCTTTAAATGCCACATGGTCTCAACCTTGAGTCTAGTTTGTTTGCCTTCAGCACTGTAGCCCTAGATATTTATGAATTATATCTAGAATTTTACAATTATATCTGAATGTAAAATTCAGATGAATAAAAATCATTCAAAGGTAGAAAGTTTTCTTTTTTGTTGTATTTTTGTAAGTCAACTTCATCTTGGTAGTTCCCCGTTTCTGAGGTTCCAATGGCTCTGCCTTCTGTTAAACAGTAGAACCATATTTAGCAGGGACAGTTTTAACTTAAGCATCTTTAGGAGTTGGTGGAATGTTATTGTGATTTAATATGAGCTGCATGTCCGAAGTCAACCAGAAGTTCCCAACAACCCTGGGCCGCTTGGCGGTATCTCTGGTGTGTTATTCTGAGCTCGGCAGCGCCCCCTGCTGTGCGGGGATACAAATTGCCCACAAAACAAAACGTTTGGGGCAAAACCTCAGCGTGGTGTCGCTTGTAAAACAGCATTTGTGACCAGCGTCAGCAGTTTCACGTGGTTGCAGTTGCTGACTTTTCTGTGTTAAGGAAAACAATTTTATATTAATAAAAAAAAGTTTCTGTATGCAGATGTTCATACATGTGTTTGAATGAGTTTTGCTAAAAATGTATTGGACTGAATGAAGCAAAAATATTAGAGCAGGACTTTCATATTTTGATACTTGTAGAACAGAATCTGTGAGCAATACTAAAGAACCTGTGATTTTTCTCTATAATGTCAATTTCCCAGGCACAAGCCACAAATATACCTTCATACTCAAACCTTTCAGCTTCGATGTAACAGGGAGTTATCTCTTTTCCTCAGGCCCAGCGGCATTGGGGGTTTTGGGGACATTGCCCGCCCTAGAATGGCCAATTTCTATCATTCCTATATCAATTTGATACAGTAGGGGCTTCTGCACTTCCCATATCTGTGTCCTCTGTCACTGTTTTCAGCAGTTAAAACTGTTTAAGCCGTTAACACGTCGTAATCTGTTTTTCCGAGCCGCCTTTAAATGCAACTTGAGCGCTACAACGCTCGCGCTTGGTTTACACCTGTGCGGCAGAAAGAAACCTGGTGATGCTGGGCAGAGCTGCTCAGGTGGGTTAGAATCATAGCAGCAAACCAGCAAAACACAAAGAACTTGGCAGTTTTCCCCCAAACTAACCGACTGAGTTGAGTAAAGCAGTTAAATACAGGTATTGTTAGCTAAAAGATGACTAGCTAGTAACAATACAGCACCTTAAACTTGTTAACTAGTAGCCTGTACATAGACTACTGATGTTGTTGTCTGCGTTCAGCTACGTAGATTAATTTGGTTAAACTCGTCTGGAGCCGGGCTGGTCCCAACATAAACAGCCAATCTATAGTTGGAGGCCCCGCCATCGGCATCCGGCTAAAGGAGCGTCCTGCAGATCCAGAGACTGGCGGCTCCTGGCAGTCAGTATCAGCGTGATTCATCTGCCACCGAGGCGTGGGTGTCTGAACTACCAGAGTCTCAGCCGAAGCCAAAGTAAGTGAGAAATGAAGATGTTGGTGTGAACGCCGGCTCAGATCTGAAGAACGAGTGGGTCCAGCCTCCGATGGACGGCATGTCCTCAGAGACCAGATAATGTGTTCAGGAAGCAAAGAGTTCCACCTTAAACACCTTCTGCTCCTCTGAACGTTAGTGACGGCGACACGAAGCTTCATGAAGCGCTGAGCTTTTCTGTCCACTTCACTTGCTCCACTGCGCCACCAAGTGGTCAATATAGGCAACGTGAAAACAACATGAAGCCTTTAAACGAATAAACAAGTAAATGGTGATTCTGAAACATAAATTCTGATTCCAGTTTTAATCTGTTAGTATGAAACAACGGCTGGTAAAAAGAAAATGGCAGAGAGTTGTGACTGGCTTGTTACTCTAACCCAGCTCACTAGGAACAAAGTGACATTATTTATGATTTAAACATAAAAACTTTAACAGCTCTGGTTTAGGTGGTTCCTCTGCTCTCGGAGTGGATGAAGCCAGAAACGGATCAGCAGGTTTATGGAAGTTGTGATAAAACATTTTGCCACCTTCCCAATATTCCAGCGAATGTTTTCTGTCTCGTGTTTGCATCTTAAAATGACTCGGCTGAACTTTGGCGACCGGTTAGTATCGTTTCCTTTCTGCAGAGCTCAAAATGCCTCGGCACAAGTTTTTCTGTACATCATTAAAGTTCATTGGACACTTTTAAAACCCTAGAAATTAGAACACAGGATGATCCACTGTGCTGTTTTTTGGCATTACAGGCTATGATTTATTATTACTGTGTGAAACTATTTATTAGATCAAAGTGTTGCCAGGAAAAATTGGGTCCATTGGAAAAAAGACGCTCCAAAGAACTGCAAACGCAATAAAATCCTAAAACTAGAAAATGTGACGGTGAAACAGCGGCGCTTTGCTGCCTTTTGTTTCGATCCGCAACCAAACCGACGAACCAGTTCCTGAATCAGTCACCTGGTTCGGCCCGAATACGAGGCTTCAAACGTCACAACCTGCTGCATCAACACAAGCCTCGATACGCTTCATAAAATCCTCCTGATTGGTCGACTCGCTCCGAGGCCTCGGCACTGAAAACACGTCACTGATGAAAGTCATTGATTAAATCGAACCTGGCTTCATCTCAGTAACGAGTCCGAGTTCCTGGTTATCACTTCAGGTTTGACCTCATTAATGGGTCCAGTTTACCTAATTAATTAATCCATCAGCAATCAGATCATCATGGAGGAGCTTAACTTTACCTGAGTCTCTTTATCCCATTAAGCAGGGCAACTTTACTTGGTAAAGATGATAAATGACTAACTTTACCTGCGCACTGAGATTTTCCAGTAACAAGTTTAATTTCACTTTAGTACAAGTATTGGCAACACTCTCTGGATTATTAATAATAATTTGTTAATAATAAAGGTAGACTTTTGTAGCAGACCCCCTAAATGAAGGATTTTGGCTTTACTGATGAACAGTGAGGTTTATTGGGAGTAAATTGAGTGTCACTGTAAGAGAAACACAAACACACACACACAAAAAGACAATGTAAGCTACAAAAACACACTCTTACAACCGTAACGTATCAACTAAATAACCTTCATTACTAAAATGATCAACTCTAACTCAAAACAATACCCTGGTGTTTGTATACAATAAAACCAATTTACAATTCCAACCGATCAATATTAGAAATGTTCTTATTTACAAAATAAACACACCTTGTGTTTCTATTAACGGGGCAAGATACATTTTTACGCTGTTGAAACTTGTCTTCTGTTCTTTCTGTTGGTAAGCTGCTGTTCTATAATATGAACAAAGGAAGCTGTCTTATCAAAATAAAAGCATCAAATTTAAAACCGGAAGTCAACCATGTATTATACAAAAATGAAATGACGTAAATGCAAAGAGTGTCAAAAAGGGAATACAAGAAATAGGGAGCTTAATTTGGGGGTATTTGCAACTTTATTTTAGTAAAACTAACTAGTGACCTAATTAGCAGGAGTTATTGGTCAAACAACATTCAGTCTCTGTCGGGTGCTGTTTGGCAAATTCCATTTATGGGTCTAACTTTACCTGGATGTCAAGTCTGTGCTGTAAACGGGTCTGATTTTTTATCTCGTTTATGGATTTAATTGCTTACCAATTATGTCATTGGACCAGTTGGGGGTGGTTGGAGTGGTTTGGGGTTGGACCAGTTGGGGGTGGTTAAGCGGTTTGGGCGGTTGGACCAGTTGGGGGTGGTTGGAGTGGTGGATGCCCTGTAAGGAACTCCAGTCTTGTGTGAGTCGCTCCAGTCAGGCTGCCCTGGGGAAGCTGTGGCTACTATCCAGCAGCTCGTGAATGACTGAATGTTGTGTGAAGAGCTTTGGAGTCCTCTGGATTTGATAAAGCACTACTCTACTAAAGGCCATCTACCATTTAATATGAAGAGTTTAGGGCTGAGGCAGTGACCCTGTGGGACTCCTGTGCTGACCCTGGTGTCTGTCTAGTTACGGGTGGTGCTGCTATTGCCAGATCTGCCAGTCTTCCATTGCGCTTCACGGGCCTGATGGTGTTTCCCATGTTTAGGAGTTAGGACTGAAGAACTCAGGATTCCTGTCTGAAAATTACATTTTTCCCTGTACAGAAGAAATAATTGATGTATCAGAGAGAGACAGGAAACCTTTTCCCCTAAAAGACTCGGAGGATGTGTTCCGCCGACAGGTGAGGCCTGGGCGCAGATTGGTGTGATCTAAACATGCAGGACTGATTTAGCAGCTCTCTGTGGGGGTGAATGTCTGTGAATAGCAGCAGCAGTTTGTGTTGGAGGTGGCGTCGAGGTTAGCAGGCCTTCTCTCGGCTAACAACGCTGACGTGTCCTGCAGCCACCCACACACAAAAAATAGATCCTTGAGTTTGACTCACATGACGGTTGTCCACCTCTCATCACGTTTCTCTGCATGTCTGCGAGTTCACACATCTCTGCCAGCTCAGATGTTCCCCAAAGAGAAAAACTGGACATTAAAATCAAATTCAAAGCAATGATCAGTGTTTGTCCTCATCCAGCAGAGGGCGCTGTGATTCTCAGGAACTGACTTGTTGGATAACCAACAACTCAGGATCTGAGCAGACCTGCTGAAGCTTGCAGGTGGCACTGCAAGAGATGGATCAGCCCATATTTAAACTTCCTCTTATAAACTTCAAAAATCATCATGTGCAAAACAAACACCGAGATGTTCTCACAGAGCAACGGTCTGCTCCAATTCACATCTAGTTCTGATCCAGAAGCAGAGATACTCGGCGGATCTGGTCTGCTCCAGGCCGGACCTCAGTCTACTCCACCAATCCGACATCAGAGGACATTTCCATGCTCATCCAGTAGAGGGCGCTCGCATATTGTCTGTTTTTGATAAATGACATCAGAAATCTGAGGAATTCACTGCATCAGACACTGAATTGCAGTTTCCAAGCAGGAGCAACGTAGAACTAGAGGTGGTTTCTAGAATAGGGAACAGCAAAGCGACCCACCTGAACCCAGCTGTAGCTCCAGGTCACACCTGAACATACCTAGACACACGGCCTCAAACATCTGCTGCAGGCCCCAGGAGGAGGTCAGATGTTGGCACAGAAAAGATTTTCTGGTTAGAAACATTGGCGCCATGACCCGACCACGGCGCTCATCTGGTCCAGTAGAGACACGATGGGAGCCCAGGCTAGCGGTCACCTGCCAGCCTCCTTCCAGCTCCTCCCTGAGCCCTTGGTGTTTCTCCTGCTCCGTTTCCCTGATGTTTCCGTCATTTGGAAGATCACATTCATCACATCGTTCCTCTGCTGCTGACCAACGGACACCGCGTCCGGTCGGTTGACTGATACCTTTTTGTGCCACACGACCTTAGCTCGGTCATTCTTGGGAGGTGGTTCCCACTCTGACCTTTTGGTCTCCAGGTCACGCTCCACACAGATGTTTCTGGTCACTGCACCAGCCACTGGGTTACGGCTTTCCAGGTGTTCCTGCTAGTGTCTTCCACCCTGTTGTGAGATGTGGGATTGATTCTTGGTTCTCTTTGCCCGACCGGCGCCTGGGATGTTGCTTGGTCAGTCTGGGTCTCTATTGGTCTCCAGCTGTTGGTTGGATTTGTTCACATCAGCCATTTCAGCTAGCGGTACATCCCACTCAGCGGTTTCTCCTCCAGACCCTTCTCTTCCAGTTTCCAATGTGTGAAACATTCACTCATGGTTCATGTATTGTTAAAATGGTAAATGTTTCTCTGATGTCTGGATGCTTTCCTACCACTCTGAAGCATGCTGTGCTCCGTCCGGGTCCATATTTAGTGCCTGTTCTTCTTGCCTTGTATCTGCTGCCTCTGGGTTGTATCTTTAAAAAAGCACAAAGTTTCTTTTCATTGTTTTGCAGACGACATTCAAATTTATCTACCTGTAACTACAAATGACAGCTAGTCTGGTGTATAGATGTTACAGGATTGTCTTCAGGATCTTCAGACAAATTTTCTGAACCTAAATAAGGAAAAAATTGAGATTTTAGTGTTTGGTCAGTGCCGTCCTCACTTGGACGTGACGGTGTGGTCGGTCCCCCGTCCTCCCGCCCTCCGTCCATTTGTGAAAAATCTGGGTGTGGTTGTTGATCCTGTGTTAAATTTGATTAGTGTGTTAGCCCTGTTGTCAAAACCAGTTTCTTTCAGCTTTAGGACAAAATTTAAGGTCTTATTGATAGTTTTTAAGTGTTTTTGGGTCCTTGGTACTGAAGTGAGCTCTAGCAGCCCTGCAGCCCACCCAGAGACCTCAGGTCGGCCGGCAGCTTTTACCGTCTGTCCCTAAAGCCAGGCTAAAACCTAGAGGGGACAGAATCTCCTCTGTGGGGCGTCCAGACTCTGGATCCGTTTCCCTCCGTCTGTTAAACTGACCTGCTGACTGAGAAAGCTGAAGTCCAGACTGAAACTCCTCTTTTCTCCCAACAGTTGAAGAGAAAAGGTAAAGGATGGAAGATAATAGTTGCAGCTAATTTTAAAAATTGTTTGGTTTTCATTCATACTATTAGCATTTGGTATCTGCCAATTATATATTGTCTTACTAGTTTTACTAAACTTAATTTCATTTCTGTTTTTTCATTTATCTACCTGTGATGTTGTTTTCAACAAACTTGACTTTGAGTCAAGTCAACGTTTAGAAATAAACTCAGCCACTTGTCTTTCTGGGTGTTTTGTCTGTAGATTCTGGATTTGTTCATTTTTGGGGTTTTCTCCTGAAGCGTTGCAAGTTTAAATTATTTGGCAAAAAGAAAGTACACCCTCTGTCAGTTTGAGCAACATCCATCGGTCTTCACCTGGTCATAAAATAATTTCAATCCAATATGAAGCAAAAACAAGTTAGTGCTTTATTTTCACCAAGCAAAGATATGAACCATTTTCTTTTTACTACCTAACCCAGTGGAGTCCAACGTGGGTCCTGGAGGCCGGCATCCTGCATGTTTTAGTTCTCTCCCTGGTTTAACACACCTGCAACCAGTTAGACCAGTTAGTGACCAGTTAAGTCAACCCAGTTAACCCAGTTAGACCAGTGTGGAGGCGCCTGGTTCTGCTGGGCAAACATTGCGTGAGCTTCCGGCCTCCCAGTCAACAAACTGGGACTGTTTGTCTGATTGATCAAACATCTGATCTGAGGTCAGAGGTCAGAAGATGACGTCATCGCTGCTCGTTTACTCGGCGCTTGGCTGCAGTTTTTGTTTGAACAACGAGCCAGGTAGTCTGCAGCCAGGTGGCGCTCTCACCTGATTGATCATGTGACAGGAAGTCAACCGACTTGAGTTCCTGTTGTAAGATAATGGCTGTCAGTAGACAGCCAGTGAGAACAGAACCGGCAGCCATGTTTGTAGTTTTACTTCATGGTTCCCCCTCTGCTGGGCTCTCACTGAGCTTGGACCGGATAGAACCATCAGAACCAGTTCAGGGCTCCAGCAGCCAACCAGAGAGCAGAGAAGGACAGGGCAGGAAGTGGACCAAGAGGAGTGGATCGGGTTCTGGTAGAACCAGCTTGGGACGGATCAGGTGCAAAATCTGACACTAAAACCGGTTCAAACTCTTTCCGCTGTCACATTTTATGTCAACTGTTGACTTCTGAGGTTCTCTGATTCTGGTTCTGATCCAGAAGACGACCTGGATCAGTAGAACCTTCAGAACCTTTTTTTCAGGGACAGCGTTCGTCTGAAAAGACTGAATGAAGAAACCAAGACAACATGTTGGATCACAGTTTAATGACAAAATGATGCAAATAAATTAGAGCAGACCCGGAAACAGTTCAGGTGTTTTTCAGATTTTTGTCTCATTTTGATTTTTAAAAAACGGGACAAACTTTGATCGTTGGCTTGTTTTTGGTCTGAATGTGAGATCGTCCAGAAGGTTTCCGGGTCAGGTCTCCCTGTGCCTCACGCAGCTGTTAGAATACTCTACGATGATGGGCCTCCATCCGGTCGGAACCTCCGGTTCCTCTGGATCAGAACAATCGGCCGGTCCAAGGCAAATGTTCTGGCTCGCTCCAATGTGGAGCAGCAGCGAGAACCTGAGTGCTGATGGGAAGGATGCTCTAAGAGCAGCCGCACTCCTCCACGATCATGTTGTGGATGTCCTTCTTGACGATCTTCTGCTCCTCGTTGTAGTAGAGCATGGACATGGCGCGCAGCCGCGTCGGCACGCAGCATGACTTGCTGTTCTGGAACGGCGCGTAGCCGCGCAGACGGTAGTGGCTGATGACCGCTGAGTGAAAGGACAGTGCCGAGCCGCTCGTGTGGGTGGGGCACTCCCCCTCGCAGTAGTTGGCATGGTAACCGGATGGAGCTATAATCCAGTCGCTCCAGCCGATGTCTTTGAAGTTGACGTAGAATTGCCGTTTGCAGCAACCGTGGGTCTTTCCGTTGCACTCCAGACCTCGCCTGACCCTGCGCTGAGGCTCCTCCTCTTCGGCCCGCAGCATCACCATGAGGAACGGCCGGTGGGACTGATCCCGGTCCGTCGCCTTCGCTCTGTCACCGGATGTGAGGATGGGTGCTGCCCCAACCTCGGCGCAGCGCGGGCAGGAGACCCGCAGGCCGAGCGAGCTGCCGCCACCATCCAGCAGCGCCTGAACGCCGCGCGTCACGGCGAGCGTGTGCCAGCCGCTGCGCCGACTGTCCACCATCTTCTCTGAAACAAACTCGTCCTTGTAGGAGCCACCATCGCGGCAAGTCCACAGCAGCTGCAGCATCACTTTACTTTGGATCCGATTGACCTTTGACATCTTCAAGAATATCCAAACATTGGCCTGCTCCACTTTGGCAGCGCCGCCCTCCTTCGACACGTCAAAGGTCACGGTGTTCGGAGAGTCTCCTGCAGTGGAAAACAGCCGACAGGTTAGTTCTGCTGAAACCATGTGCCGCTCTGCCCCCACCCCGTATGTAAATGAAGCAACAAAGCGAAGGTCTCCCATAATAACTGCATGAATGGATGTTTGCCTCTAAATATATTCCATATAAACAGAGTCTAAAAAAGACTGGGGACGCTGTCCACCCTGTCCTCTCTGTCCTCATTGTCTCCTGCTGCAGAATAATTACTGAGGCCCAGATTTCTCTGAATAAAGGGATTATTTACGGCCCGAGACCACTCGGTATGCCCCGCACCCCCGGCCTCGTTACTGTCCGTTAATTTGGGCCAGCCTCTGAAGAACCTCAGAACCGCAGATTTCTCAGCAGGGAAACTATTTATAGAACCTGGTTGTTCTGCTTCACCTTCTCCTCTGCAAACAGAACCGGTCACTCGTTCTGCCAAGTAATGTTTGGTTCTGATTTGAGATGCTGGAAAAAACCGAGTTTGACTGATGAGACCGACCCGGTTCTGTGAACGTCTCCTCAGCCAACCATAGTGTATCTGCTGAGGTTTTTACCCAGCTGGACTGAAGTTCTGGTAAATTGGATCTGAACCATGTTGATTCTGACAGAACCAGACCACAAGGTTCTAGTTCCTCTCTGAATCCATTCACTCTGAACCGATTCCTGCAGGCATCAGATCTCCACATGGAGGAAAGTTCTTGTGTCTGACTGAAATCTGTAAACAAACTTTGACCTTGTGGGATTTTTGTGAATGAAGCGATAAGGGAGGACAGAGAGGACGTGATGTCTCCCATGCAGCCGACCCGGTCAATGCCGGCCTGGATCTGATCCAGCGCTGCAGGACCTGCCGTGTCCTCGCAATCCCACAAGGACAGCAGTTCACACGTTTGGAGCCACGCTTCATGCAACCTGCGGTTACCCAGGACTGATCCAGCCAGGACCTTTGGCCCTGAGCTGGACCCGATCCAAACCGGCTGATAGAACCCAAACTAAACTCCGGACTCACCTGGCTCTCCAAAGATGATCAGCTCTGATGGAGGTTCAGGTGCGAATGAGGTCCCCGGACCCGAACTTTCCTCCGGTATCTCCACATCGCCGTCTTCAGTAACCCGCCCAACGTGCAGCTTCTTGATGGCGTTGAGTAGCGCCGCACGAGGAACCGGCTGGGTCAGGTTGGGCCGGGCGCTCAGATGCAGCATGGTCAGAATGTGACGCTTCACGGCCTCCACCATGTCACCCTGAGCGCCGGGCGAAGACAAGTTCTTCCTCAGCTGAGCCAGAGAGCAGGAGGGGCAGGCGGAGGACGGAGCGACCTCCAGGGGCGAGGCGCCGATCAGAAGAAAGACGGGAACGGCGAAGAGCAGCGCAGCCCAAGAAAACATCCTGAACGGGTCTGATGCAGAGGACTAATGTGTCCAGTTAGACCAGCGGCTGCTGGTCCGGTCTGAGGGAAGAGTTGGCAGCAGGACGGGCCGATCCAGACGGGTTCTGGTTCTGACAGCAGTCTGAAGTTAGAACCCAAAGCCAGGGTTTTGTGGAGATGCAGATGAAGCAGTTAAGAGGCTGGAGCTGGGTCCGGAGGTTCTGGTCTGTCAGTCCGTCATGTTGGAGATTCTGGTGCTGGTTCCGGTCCTCTCTGGTTCTGAATCTGAGCAAACACTGAGCCGGGTCACTCTGCTCTCCCTCTCTGCTCTCTGACAGTAATTATACCTCCAGCAGATAAACTCCTCCCTCCGTCCACAGAGGTATTTCCCTCTGAGTCACTCACAACTCGGCAGGATCTCAGAATATCTCCGGACTGTTTGTGGTGTTTCCTCCTGATCCAACGTCACGACAGAAGAGGAGGAGGAAGGAGGGAAGAGGAGGAAGGCAGCATCCCTGATTCACTCATACCACACACACACACACACCGATGAATCAGAGCATCGTCTTCGTCAGCTCACGTGGAGGAGAAACGCCGTCGGTGTGAACTAGATCTTTGGGCTGGAGATGACTTGTTATAATCGGAGAGGAGCAGATGGAGTGAGTCCACGTCGAATCAGATCTTCTGACATCAGCAGACCCTCTGCTGCCGACAGCCGGCGCCACAGCATCACCTGAGGCCTGATTCACCTGTTCCTGTCGGCTCCGGCAGGACGGAGGAATCACTCAACATCTGGAACACCTGCCAGCAGCTTTCCATCGAAGACCTGGAAGCAAAACGGGAGAAGAAAGTTCCTCCAACCCATGAGCAGAGCAGACGAGATGCATGCAAACATCTGAGCTGAACGTCCCTGAGAGGCAAATTAAAGACCTTCTAACGTAACTTTTTTATTTAACCAGGATAAAATCACATCAAGACTCAAGGGGTTCTGGCCAGGAGGCAACAAATAAAAGACAACAAAGGTCAAAGAAAATGACAAGCTATGAAAATCAGGTTCACATCATTGAGCCTGAAGAACTTTCAGTTTGGAGATAAATTCAGTCGGTTTCAAAGTTTTCTGTAGTGAGTGCCAGGATGAGGGAGCAGAGTGAACAAAAACCTTTTACCTAATTCAGTCCTAGCAAAAAGAGACGGAAAGAAGAAGCAAGTTGAGAGCGAGTCAACATTTCTCAGTGCAATTCCAGTTCAGATAGACCAGCAGAAACAGCCTGGTAAATAAAAGATAACCAGTGGGAGTTCACAGCCAGTCAGGTCATTGAAAGACGGCGCTGTGTTGACATGTTGCAGCTTGTAATGAGCCTCAGAGAGCAGATGCAGACCGTCCACACGCCACCGGGTCTTAATGAAAACTAATATCTCTTCCACATCAATGAAATAAATGACATCCGACACACGGGCTCGGTTTCATCGCCGCGGTTAGAGGCGGCTTCACAACGGGTCCCGAGTTCGACTCCTGTTTCTTTCCTTCTCTTTGCCCCCTTCCTGTCAAATAAAGGCCACTGGTGCAAAAAGGGTTTTCATCCACAATAACCTGCAGCAATTCCACCCTGAGAGTCGTTTCAAACATGCCCACCCATAGGGGGCAGTGTAGCACTAAAACCTATCAGCCAATCAAATTGCTTCAAAACAACCTTGACTTCCTGTTTGGAATCAAACAGCAAGGATGTGGATATACTGGTGCATTATCTACCCCAAATCCCATGAGCAATATGAAGTTCTCCAGACCAGAGGTTTTATAAATGATTGTTTCACATTAAACTGATTTTTAGGGTGAATTGAAGACCAAATGTGCTTGTTTTCCTAGAAACGTGGACTGAGCCCGAGTCAAGCATCATCATCATCATCATCATCATGTATTTATGAATGATTTTATAAAACTAAAATGCTGTGCAGGAAAAATCATCTACTAAACATCTCCAGACACTCAAACTGCTTTAGCGGAAAAAGGAAAAGAAAACTTTTTTTCATGTGGTTAAAAATTGAGGGAGTCATTGGCCAGATATTGAGAAAACTCCATTCACTTCCTCTGAGATCACTGAGAAAATCTTTTCTGATTCTGGATCTGAAATCCTGGTCAGCTTAGTTTAATCTGTATTGGTGGCGTCCAGACGCAGCGCGCCGACGCTCCAAACCGATTCTGTTTTACTGGATTCCCTCTTCAGGCCAGATGCTGAGAAAACAAGAAGTTTTTACTGATCCTCCCAAAAAAAAAAAAAAGATCCTGCAGCAGTTGTTCAGCTGCACTGGACACGCTCCAACCTCAACATGTTGCTTTCATTAAGCTTTTACTGCGTTTAGTAAACAACGTAACATTTTTAGTTTTTGTCAGCTGGATGTGTGACTGATTGGTGCGGCATGCTCCTCCACTTACACCATCAGTAGATGAACTTTGTGTCTTTTGGTATCTTGGTCTCTGAGCTGCAGAAGCCCAAGCCAAACATCAAGCAAGTAGTTGTGGTCCGATCTGATCCGGGATATTTACAGATCTAAGCCAATAAAGCGTCTTTGAAAAAGTCATTTGATGAAGCATTTGAAGACTAAACAATCTGTAAGCCAAGCTCTGAAAACCAGCCAGAGGGACCGAAGGCTTGAAAAGCAGCAGAGCCACGCTGTTTAAAATAAAATCTGTTTGTTTTCAGAAGTTACAAATTAGTGAACTAAACTAAAGAACTCGCATTCAAACTGGGTCTGGATCAATCTGGGAATCTGAGGAGTTTTAAACTGAATAAGAAGCAGTGGATACTTTCTGCAGGACTGGATCAAGTAACTCAGTCGTCAGCATAAAAACGAACATTTCCATCAATCATTCTGTCCCAGTTGATTTATATAAATGGTTAATAGAAGAGGACCTAATATGGATCCCTGTGGCATCCCGTTAGGAACAGCTGCAGCTTCAGAAAACATCCTATATTTCATTTATTTATGTCCTGTTTCTCAGAACCAAGCCCGCAGCATGACTATCAGAAGTTCCTGGTCTGTGCAGTCGAACCATCGCCAGTACGGTGACACTGAGCGTCTCACCTGGCGGCGCACACCTGTCCTGGTCTGAGTCAAACCGAGTCTGTGACCCGTTTCACTGTTTCTGTCCTGTATGAAGCTGCAGCTGCTGCCTCCAACGCTCCTGATCAAAGACTAGGAAGTTGGAAGTTATTTCTGACATGGAGTTCTCCTGGATCAGCGCTTCTTTTCATACTGAGCCTGGTTCTGGTTCTGGTTCTGCTGGAGGTGGTGATCTGGCCATAAAGTGAATGGAATCGGCAGATATTGGACATGTGTCCAGGTTGATTGTAACCCTGACCCCTGACCTTTGGACCAGGATCCCCTTGACTGCAAATATTTTTTGAAAATAAAAATAATTTCGTTTTTCTGCTTCAGTTTTAGAAATCGGTGACGGAATGATTTTCCTGCGGCGGCTCTCTGCTGCCCCCTGCTGTTTACATGAGGTCATTGACCTGACTGCAGTCAGAGCTGCATCTGTTTCAGAACCAGAACCAGAACCAGAACCAGCTGTGATTATTTTATTACTCAGAAACGTCCGGGATCCTTCCGACCTCTGCAGCTTCTCCTTCCGGTTTCTGGAGCTCAGCAGGAAGCTTCATGCGTCAGGACAAGAGATTCTCATGTTTCCACTTCATTATTAATGCACTCGAGGGTGAAACTGCGCATGTCCGCTTTCTGTGCGTCCTCGCGCGCTGCGGACATGACGTCCCGCTGCTCTGGTCTCACCTGCAGCTTCTGGACCAGCATCTCCTCTAACTGACCGCAGCGTGGGGAGCAACAGCCAATCAGCTTCCAGATAGCCTCTCAAACACGCCCCCTGCACGCACGCGCGCGCGCAGACACGCTCCCGCTTCCTCTGTAATCCTCCGTCCTCTCCAGGCATCATGGCGGAAATTAAAACGGGAATCTTTGCGAAGAACGTTCAGAAACGGCTGAACCGGGCCCAGGAGAAGGTAGGAGCCGCCTGGTTCTGGTGGAGGTTCGGGTGGGTTCGGGTGGGTGCAGGGTCGGGTCGTGGAGGAAGATGCAGGCCGCCGCTGATCTGTCACAATAAATCTCACATTTTATTTTCTGATTTTGTTTGATATCGTTTAATTTTCTGAAAGGCATGACGTCACCACGCAGCTCTTTGAAAGAAACGGAGTAAAAATGTTTTTATTGGGGAAAAAAAGCAAATTAGGAGCCGCTGACGGAGAGCGCTCTGATTGGCTGATTAAAGCTGTCTGTACGTGACTCTTCAGCTGCGTGGAAAACGTGTTTTCACGTGAGGAATTAGATGACGTAAGCAGGGACGGTGACGTGTTTTTTTTTTTGTCAAAAACGTCAGATCGTCAGAGCCTGCCTCGTTCTGATTGGCTCACCTGCAGCTTACCTGTGTGCAGGTACCAGTAATGACTCGGTTCTGGTTCTGAAGTTGATGGCCTCATGTCTCAGCATGAACCTGCGTCATTCATTATGGAAATATAATTTAGAAGAATTTTTAGAAAGCCACTGAAATAATTAACCAAAAATCAGAGTTTTTAAATTTTGGAGATTTTTTGTGTTGAGAAATCTGAGAGTAAATCTTCAATATATATATATATATATATAAATATATAATATATATAAAATATTTATTTCATTCAAATTGTTGGAGCCACAATACAAAATTACCAAACTACCAGGATATAAATTCATATGTCTTTATTTTGAGACAAAAAGTATTCCACACAATTTTGAAAAATAAAATGAAATTAATAAATCATCACGTAAAAAAGGACACATCCATGACAAAGCAGATGAACAATTATTCTAATATTTAAAAAAGCTAGAAGTAAATCTAATATTCCTATGTTGCAGTTATCAGAGCTCTTATTATTAAGTTGTTTGATAAATTTATATGTGAAATTCCTCAGCAAAACATGAAAAGTTGGAATGTTACTCAAGACAAGCATTTGACTTTCAGGAGTGTGAGGATGGTTCTGACAGCATCCTGATTGGCTGAGGATGGTTCTGAAAGCATCCTGATTGGCTGAGGATGGTTCTGAAAGCATCCTGATTGGCTGAGGATGGTTCTGACAGCATCCTGATTGGCTGAGGATGGTTCTGAAAGCATCCTGATTGGCTGAGGATGGTTCTGACAGCATCTTGATTGGCTGAGGATGGTTCTGACAGCATACTGATTGGCTGAGGATGGTTCTGAAAGCATCCTGATTGGCTGAGGATGGTTCTGAAAGCATCCTGATTGGCTGAGGATGGTTCTGACAGCATCCTGATTGGCTGAGGATGGTTCTGAAAGCATACTGATTGACTGAGGATGGTTCTGAAAGCATACTGATTGGCTGAGAATGGTTCTGACAGCATCCTGATTGGCTGAGGATGGTTCTGAAAGCATCCTGATTGGCTGAGGATGGTTCTGAAAGCATCCTGATTGGCTGAGGATGGTTCTGACAGCATCCTGATTGGCTGAGGATGGTTCTGAAAGCATCTTGATTGGCTGAGGATGGTTCTGAAAGCATCCTGATTGGCTGAGGATGGTTCTGAAAGCATACTGATTGGCTGAGGATGGTTCTGAAAGCATCCTGATTGGCTGAGGATGGTTCTGAAAGCATACTGATTGGCTGAGGATGGTTCTGAAAGCATCCTGATTGGCTGAGGATGGTTCTGAAAGCATACTGATTGGCTGAGGATGGTTCTGAAAGCATACTGATTGGCTGAGGATGGTTCTGAAAGCATCCTGATTGGCTGAGGATGGTTCTGAAAGCATACTGATTGGCTGAGGATGGTTCTGAAAGCATCCTGATTGGCTGAGGATGGTTCTGAAAGCATACTGATTGGCTGAGGATGGTTCTGACAGCATACTGATTGGCTGAGGATGGTTCTGAAAGCATACTGATTGGCTGAGGATGGTTCTGACAGCATCCTGATTGGCTGAGGATGGTTCTGACAGCATCCTGATTGGCTGCTTGCAGTTTCTTCAGTTACTCCCAGTGTTGGAGTCTTTTTTTGTTTTTTTTAATAAAACTTTATTTAATCAAAGTAAGCACAAACAAGTTTGGTAATTCTAATAGTGTATCTCTATAGAGATACACTATTAGTGTATCCAATGAGCAAAACAACACTGTAAAAAAAGTCTGTAAAATAAACAGTAAAAATCTGTGAAATCATGACAGAAAAATTTGTAAAGAAAAACACAATGATATTTTGTTCATTTAACAGTATGATGTTGTATAATGTAGAACCGAAAATTATTGTAAATTTTAAAATAGAAAATTGCAAATAATACTGTATTTTGTTGTGGAAAACACACATTTTGTATGTTTAATGGAATAAGTTGTATCCTTCACAACATTTTTACATTTCAGCAGTGAAAAACTAACATTTACATTCTGTGATTATTAAATCCAAATGAATTGGAAGCTAGCTTACCATTTTTTTTGCTAGGGAGAAGTAAGTTTGGGCTTCCCTGTTTAAGCTGTTGCCCCTGTGACCCAACTCCAGATAAGTAGAAGATGGATGGATGGATGGACAATGAAATAAATGAATAGATTTGGAAATTAATGTGGAATTACGTAATTATGATTCCACATTGTTTACTTCCAATTTTGTTTTCTAGTTATCTATTTATATTCACTTGTGTTTTCCCACTTCTTTAGATTGTCATTTCCTCTTTAATTCATTTACTTATTCTTTGTCAATTTTGATTGGATCATTTCTTCATATTTCACGACTAACGTGGAGGAAACACCTGAATCAACAAGGAAGTCATGTACTTGCTTATTGGTACATGTATTTTATTTTTTTTGCTAACACTGGATTTTTTACCTTAGAGAGACCTAATAGGCACCCTTCTGTCAAATTTTAATCGGAGTTTGATGGATGATTGATTGATGACTAATAGCTTTTGATTTCCGGTCACAGGATGCCCCTCCCCCACCTTTCCCACCCCTCCCCCCAGACAGATCCGTTTTTCCCACGCCTTCAGACCTGTATGAGTTGTAAGAATAATACAAGTAAAGTATGGAAATTATGAGTTTTAAGAATAATACAATGAAAGTATGAAAAACAATGAAAGTGTTAGATAATTGAGAATAATATACAATATAGTATATTTAAATAGGATGTTGTAGTTACCTCTGGTTTTAAACAGAATATCCTCCTGAGACACTGCGGAAACGGGCTCTGTGAGGCAGGTTAAAAAAATCCTAGTTGGGTGATTCTCATGACCTTTGGGGTCAAAACACATGTTGCACAAGGAAACTCTATGTCACTGACATCCTCTGGCAAAGAATCGATAACAATGATGCTCGGTCTATATCTCCGGTTTTAAAACGGAATATCTTCCTGATCGGGTCTGCTATCAGCTCTTGGAATCTGCATATGTCACCACCCAGACCCCCCTCCTACCATGGGTGCTTGTCTGTGTGTGTGTGTGGGTGTGTGGGCGTGTGGGTGTGTGTGTGTGTGTGTGTGTGTGTGTGTGCGTGCGTGTGTGTGTGTGTGCGCACCCGTAAGACTGAACACATACCTCTACAGAAAGCCTAGAGTTTTAACTGTTTTACTGCTTTATTTTATGGTAGCACGATTAGTCAGTGCTGACTATGAGTTTGTGATTTCCTTCATCACTTAAATTTGAAACTCTTATAGATTTTTTTTCTGTAACACTTGCTAGTGTGAAACATGTCAGTAAATGTTCATCATTTGTAACTTTTATCTTTCCACAGTTAAAGAATTTGTCCAGACTTTTCCAGAATTTGGTCCGGCATCATTGTGAATGATTTTGTTCAGTTTTTTTTCTTGCTGTTGAATCAACACTGATCTTCCCACTACTTCATGTTTTCTCCAAAATAGTAAATCTTGGTTTATATACATTTGAAACTCATAGATTTTTTTCTGTAACACTTGCTAGTGTGAAACATGTCAGGAAATGTTCCTCATTTGTACACATACTTCTGAACAATATCTGACAGGGACTGAACAGGCCACGGTGAGGTTGCTCATATGTATCTTTCAGCTTTCCCTCCAACCATTATCTTACACACTTTACTGTGTTCACTAACAAAATATAATACACCTCTAATTCTTTAAATTTTTCATTATTAAAACTTTTAAATGATCAATGTGAACCATCAGTCTGTATTAAAATAGTTAATATAATTCATATTATTTATTTAGATTTGATTTTTAAAGTGTGCCCTTGGATTTATATTGATTTATTCAATGTGTAAATATTTATCAAACTGAATAGCCATTCCGTTTTTTATATAGTATTTCTTTTCTTTTGGTGTTTGTTGCACAAATTTAAATATATGCTGACTATCAACCAAAAATTCAATCAGTGAATTTGTGTTTTTTCTTAAATACTCCCTCTCACCGAGACTTACTTACATCTTCTGACAACTAGCCCCACTTATAATAACGTTGACTAAGTTTGCTATTGGTACACTTTACCTAAAAATTTAAATTAAACATACTCACTACACAACCATGCTCCAAGAGTTGCTCACAAAATGGTGAATTGTTTTGTTACCTTAAAAATGATCTGCAGCTTTTGTTCCTTGATGCTGTCTGTTCACTAACAGACCGTTCAACATCTCTTGTGATTGATAAGCTTATAAATGATCAATGTGAAGCATCAGTATGCGCTAAAGAAGATCATATCAGTCATATTAAGTAAAATATCATTAAACTCAAAGCAATCAAAATTATATTTCTCTGAAAGGTCTTTTTTTTCAGGGAGTTTAGACTGTATGAAAGGAATCATTGAAATATACTATGAAATATTTAATTTGCAGAATCCCCATAATAAAACTTCAATTGTGAATTGAATGATTACATTGCATCTAGATACAAAAGAATCAACCGTTAATTAGTAATCATACTGACTAACAAGATCTGATCAAACAAGAAACTTGACTACCTCAAGGGATTTCTCACATTGGAGAATAAACCGTCTGATTTTCTTTAGCCACTAAATTTAACCTTACCAAAGTTTTGCAGTAAAGCAAACAGGTACTGAGTTTGAAGCGGATCAGACGCCTTCAGCCATTTGCTAAAGCTAGACTCCGGCCTTCCTCACTGTAAAATAAAACATTAGACTTAAAAAAAGTTCAAGCGAACATCACTTAATTATCATCGACTTGTTGTTTGTACTCATCTTAAACAAGTGGCAGGGACATTTGGATATATATAAAAAATGCTTTATAAGTTAATCTATTTAAGTTGAGTCCATGCAACAAGTAAAATAAAATAAAAAAAGTGAACTATTTGAAAGTAGTGAGGATTTAGGGTGGTAAAAGTTGAACATTTTAACATGCCCAGACACTTTCTGCTCAAGCAAACCAAAAGGTTTTGAACAGAACAACCATGTCAAATAATGAGACCATGAATCTTTAATCTATGTAGCAAATATATTGCTGCTGTAAGCAGAAAATAAAAGAAGTTTTACGGAGAATAATATTTCGGATGAGTTTAAGAATATTGTTTGCCAAAATCACACGGTGTAACTACACTTGTCTTTTATATGTAGCAGTAATTGAATCTTTTGAGGTAATTGGTTTGCATAAATTAAAGTAAATACGGTCTATTTTCCTGCTCCACATACTTAGTTAGCAATGTGCCAGTTAGCTTCCCAGTCTGAACTTCTGGGCAATGTCTTGATTCAATCAAATTTTCTATCTTGTATCTCCTGAACTCTGATATTTTGCTCGCTGGTCTTCATTGTGCTCTGAATGCAGTATCGGGTTTCTCTTACTTTAACCCGCCCAACTTACACCTGATTGGCATGTTAGCCTTTTGATTCCCTCCCAGCGAGGCGGTGCTTCACAAAGCAAACTGTTTGTCAAACTGTTGATCTGCCTCATGGCTGTTTTAGAAGATATGGTGACAGAGTTTTAGACAGTACTAGCCAGCTCATGCAGCTTGTTTTTATTAGATGCCAGTCCTAAAAGTACATATCTTTAAAATATGAATAAATACGTACAATTCCATAATTATTCGATCCTACGGTTATAGAAGTTTTGTAATAATGCAATTCAGGTCTTTTACATTTTCTGGACTAATGGAGGATTTCAGTTCAACACCTGTGGTTTCTTAATGTAAGTGTTTCTGCTACTGGACAAGAAACAAGGTTAAAAGAGGATTTAGAAAGCAAAATACAAAGATGATAGTTGTTTTTACCGAGAGCAAGGCTGTGACTAGTTATCAGTACAGCATGAGACCTGTAAAACTGTTGGGCCCATATGACCAAGGAGGGAACCAGTCATCTGCTCCAATCATTTATTGGCCTTTAGGAAATATTTTTTGGACACAGCCATCCGCAGGAGCAAGATGAAGCAAGAACATCACAACATCGGATGTATTTTTTCATCCTTATATCCGTGATTTAAAACTATTTTTAATTTTGTGTCATCTTAAAGATGGAAAGAGTCAATTATCTTTTCACCCATGGAAAAGTGTAATGTGTTTATTATGAGTAGGATTAACCAAGCTCAAGGAAAATAAAGAAAAAGGATAAATAAATATTCATTGATACAGAACCGAATCAGCAAATATGAACTTATGAAACTATTGAAACCTTCAAGAATTTTATGTTGTGTAAGATATTTAAGAAACTAATACTGAATCTGCGTTCATGAATTTCTTTATTTGGTCGTTATCTCTAAAATACGTTTACCTTTTGTTTTGTTGAACACCAGACATCTCATCTCTTTCCCACAGTTTATTTCACTTAGTTCCACTACTGCAGTGGATTTTATAGTCAATGTTTAAAGCCAACAGAGTCTGAAGCGATGGAGGAAATTTACATCAATATGGAACCTGTTGGACAAACCGCATCTAATCACACAGGTAAGAACAAAGTTACAGAGAAATTTAGCATGTATTGAATTCAATTTTGCTAAGGTTGAGGTTTTTGTTAAGGTTGGAGCAGCTCCAAAGAGAGGCTCTGCCTCCGTGCGGCTGTATGTTTGGGAATCCTGAATGTCTTACTTTTGGCTGAACTCATCGCCCTCAGTGTTCACAGTGAGTCTTGTTCTAGTCATCTTAAAGATGTAAAAAGAGTAGATTTTATGTTTCTGTTATAAAAAAATGTCATTGTTCCCCTTCTAAAATCAAACTGACCAAATAGCAAGGGTTTAAAAAGAATAAAGCTTGGTGACTCAAAAGTTTTGCAGAGAGGTGAAACATTACACTAAGACAAAACATTACACATGAGTCTGATTCATTTTCAACAATGGTTGCATTTGCAGCCATTTAGGTTAGCGTGTCTTTAATATCTTCTCTTTTTCAAACTATTTACCCAACGATTCGTTGTTCAGTGTTACCTCAGTTTAAATTCTGCAGGCATAACCAAAATCATGAAACTATTTTATAAGTCTTAAGTGAAAATACGGTCTTACCACTTCTTTTTGCAAACATGTTTGTTAATTTTATTTTTTTTTTCAGCTCATGACATGACAGCAGATTTTTCTGACATCAGCAACATTCTGACCGAGCAGAACAGCAGCAGCAAGTTTCCCTCCATGAACGCTAACTTCACTGAAACGGCTCCACGAGCTGAAGACACTTTAAGGTTGGTCAAAAACTTTAAAAAATTTGGATCTCGTTAAAAATTGAATTCTACTCTGAATTGTAGAGTATAACTAATAACTTTCCTTTTTGGTCTAAATGAATATAATGTAAATGAACAACTTTTAGTTTAATTTATTAAGTGCTCTATCATTTGCGTGTGCTAAAAAAACAACAATGTAAAACAAACTAAACTTTGACTTTTTTTCTCCTTAAAGGGAAATTGTGTCCTACAGAACGAACAAACATCAGTTGTTCCTGTTCATCCAGGGGCTGCGGAACAAGAGAAGAACAGATCCACTAGTGATGGATGATTAGGATCTGTGTTCACTGTGATATTATTCACCAACAATAATGTAGCTTATTAGTACGGTGTTACATAAAACCCTAAAGATAAAATGTACACTCCCAACTGTTGTGACCTGCATCTAATAACACAACAATTTTATCGCTTGTACTCTGTGTTTTTCTTTCTTGTTAAAATTCTGACGTGATAAACAAACGTTAGAGGATGGTTTTGTGCGGAGGATCGGTTTAGCATGATGCGCTCTGAATGTGTCTTAATGTGACTTTTACTATGAGACTTTATGGAGTTCTAGTTGTGTCAGGTAATAACGGAATAAATTCTATCTATTCTATCTGTTTCTACATTTCCAATTATTTACTATCATTTGTAATAAAGTGATGCCAACACCACGGATTCAACAGTGAGGAGTTTGTTCTAGTCATCTTAAAGATGGAAAGAGTCAATGTTGTGCTGATTCTGAGTAACTGAATGATTAACTGAATGACTTTTTATTCATTTCAGAGTTCAATCAGCGAGATTATTCATTTTGTGATGGTCCTAGTCTAAGAAAGAAAGAAACAAAGAAAGCAGCAAATGTACATGTTGGTTCCCCTGAAAATATGGATAAATTCAGTCATTGTAGGGTTAAAGTAATTTGAAGAGGGAGAAGCGTATAAACAAGTCAAGTCAATGACGAGTCAATGACATGATGCATTCTGCATTTTTAACTCGGTTAACTTAACTTTTTGTTTTTTTTACTGACTTTAATACATTTAAATCGCTGCGTTGTTTGATAAGTAGAATGGAAATGACTTTTTTGTAAATGGTCTTGTAAATTAGCGTTTTATAAATCAACTGAATTGAATTAAGAAATTTGACCTTCGGATTGGACTGAAGAGAAATGATGAGCAATGTTTTATGGGTTTGGGTTTAATAAAGCAAAGATTGGTATTTTTAATTTTTAATTTTTTTTTGTAACATCAAAAGTTCATTTTTTGAGGCAAACAGAAAATCCAGCTTTTTATAGTTTACTGGGACTAACAACCCCCGGACAAATTTGGAAAAAAAAATTCAGCTAAAGTGGGTGGTGCTTTAAGGAACAATGAGACACAGCCTAGTGTGGGGATAGATGGTGAGGGGATAAGCAAGGCTGTAGTAAGCGCCGTTACCAACTTGGTACTTTGTGGTTATAGTTTTCTCTAAATTGCGCTTGAAGAAAGTATGAACATGTGCAAAACTGAGGAACTCTATCAATCAACCAACTGGATATTAAAGTATGTCACCGGAGATTTGTTCTCCTGTCCACGCGATGAATCCTTGGCCCACTGCATCAGTGAAGACTGTCGCATGGGAGCAGGCATAGCGGTGATGTTCAAGAAGAAGTTTGGTCGAGTCTCAGCGTTAAAGGAGCAGAGTGAGTCAGACTAGTTACTAAAGTCTTTGTTTTGGAAAAAATGTTTTATGTTTTTGCAGTTCATTCAAATGTATGATTTCAACAGCAAGTGCTAAATCATATCCTGTTTTGTATTTTTTTTTGTATGTCCTAATAGAGAAGCTTCCGGGGCAGTGTGCTGTCCTGACACATGATCAACGTTTCATCTACTATCTGGTAAACATACCACAATTATACTGCATAGGACCAAAAGCTGTTTCATTATTTAATCTGGTAACTGTATCTTTCCTAATATGTGTCTCAGATCACAAAGAAAAAAGCCAGCCAGAAACCCACGTATGTCTACCTAAGACAGAGTCTGGAAGACATGAAATCTCACTGCTTAGAAAATGGTGTCAATAGAATATCAATTCCCCGGTTTGTAGGAACTATTATGGATAAATGACTATAATAAATACCCTTAAATCTTCTTCTTTATTGGGAATAATTAATCAATTTGCTTGTCTCGTATCTCCCCCCTCAGAATTGGCTGTGGCCTGGACCAGCTGCTGTGGTCAAAGGTGTCAAAGATCCTGGAGCAGATCTTTAAAGAGACAAATATCTCCATCACAGTGTACAGCCTGCCCTGTGTTGGGTCAAAGCTTCAAATGCATGCCGTGTAGTACATTTTCATTTGAGTTTTGTTTTTAGCTTTAAATCCTTTATAATCCCTTAAAATTTTGGATGAAATCAACACTCCTTAAACAGTTTTAAGGAAACAATAAATAAGGGAACAATAAAAACCTCCCCATAAGATGTTTAGATACAAGACTTTTAACATCCCACTGATGTAAAAATGATGTTTCCTGCCATTAAAGATACGAAACTTATTGTAAACACTGATGTTGCACTCTGTCACTATCGTACTACATGATGCTACTACTAAATCATGCTACACAAAATGATCCTACAAAGCCCCTGAGGCAGGTAAAATACAATAGTTATGCCTAAAATTTGTTTTTTGTTTTTCTAAATCTATATAGTTGTTGAAAACGTAGCTTTTCATGTGAATCTGTAAATCTAAATTGTGAAAGAGTTTGCTTCTCTAGCTTTATTTTCCTGACCCAAATTTAGGACCAAGGTTGTTGTCACAAGATTTTTTTGTCATGAGTTTTTAGTGATTCTGATGCTTGACTTTTTAGTATTTGTAACCTGTGAATCATGTTGTACAGGATATTAGGACTTATATCTTTGAAAATTGCTTTGTAAATAAAATTTAAGATCATGGTTTTTGACAACAGCTTCTTATTATTGCAAGGGATGACCTTTACCTGCTCAGACAACAGGCAACGGTATGTAGGAAAATGCAATTTGAAATTTTTTAAAATTTCTTAACATTTTTTCCAAAACAAAGACTTTAGTAACTAGTCTGACTCACTCTGCTCCTTTAACGCTGAGACTCGACCAAACTTCTTCTTGAACATCACCGCTATGCCTGCTCCCATGCGACAGTCTTCACTGATGCAGTGGGCCAAGGATTCATCGCGTGGACAGGAGAACAAATCTCCGGTGACATACTTTAATATCCAGTTGGTTGATTGATAGAGTTCCTCAGTTTTGCACATGTTCATACTTTCTTCAAGCGCAATTTAGAGAAAACTATAACCACAAAGTACCAAGTTGGTAACGGCGCTTACTACAGCCTTGCTTATCCCCTCACCATCTATCCCCACACTAGGCTGTGTCTCATTGTTCCTTAAAGCACCACCCACTTTAGCTGAATTTTTTTTTCCAAATTTGTCCGGGGGTTGTTAGTCCCAGTAAACTATAAAAAGCTGGATTTTCTGTTTGCCTCTAAAAATGAACTTTTGATGTTACAAAAAAAAATTAAAAATTAAAAATACCAATCTTTGCTTTATTAAACCCAAACCCATAAAACATTGCTCATCATTTCTCTTCAGTCCAATCCGAAGGTCAAATTTCTTAATTCAATTCAGTTGATTTATAAAACGCTAATTTACAAGACCATTTACAAAAAAGTCATTTCCATTCTACTTATCAAACAACGCAGCGATTTAAATGTATTAAAGTCAGTAAAAAAAACAAAAAGTTAAGTTAACCGAGTTAAAAATGCAGAATGCATCATGTCATTGACTCGTCATTGACTTGACTTGTTTATACGCTTCTCCCTCTTCAAATTACTTTAACCCTACAATGACTGAATTTATCCATATTTTCAGGGGAACCAACATGTACATTTGCTGCTTTCTTTGTTTCTTTCTTTCTTAGACTAGGACCATCACAAAATGAATAATCTCGCTGATTGAACTCTGAAATGAATAAAAAGTCATTCAGTTAATCATTCAGTTACTCAGAATCAGCACAACATTGACTCTTTCCATCTTTAAGATGACTAGAACAAACTCCTCACTGTTGAATCCGTGGTGTTGGCATCACTTTATTACAAATGATAGTAAATAATTGGAAATGTAGAAACAGATAGAATAGATAGAATTTATTCCGTTATTACCTGACACAACTAGAACTCCATAAAGTCTCATAGTAAAAGTCACATTAAGACACATTCAGAGCGCATCATGCTAAACCGATCCTCCGCACAAAACCATCCTCTAACGTTTGTTTATCACGTCAGAATTTTAACAAGAAAGAAAAACACAGAGTACAAGCGATAAAATTGTTGTGTTATTAGATGCAGGTCACAACAGTTGGGAGTGTACATTTTATCTTTAGGGTTTTATGTAACACCGTACTAATAAGCTACATTATTGTTGGTGAATAATATCACAGTGAACACAGATCCTAATCATCCATCACTAGTGGATCTGTTCTTCTCTTGTTCCGCAGCCCCTGGATGAACAGGAACAACTGATGTTTGTTCGTTCTGTAGGACACAATTTCCCTTTAAGGAGAAAAAAAGTCAAAGTTTAGTTTGTTTTACATTGTTGTTTTTTTAGCACACGCAAATGATAGAGCACTTAATAAATTAAACTAAAAGTTGTTCATTTACATTATATTCATTTAGACCAAAAAGGAAAGTTATTAGTTATACTCTACAATTCAGAGTAGAATTCAATTTTTAACGAGATCCAAATTTTTTAAAGTTTTTGACCAACCTTAAAGTGTCTTCAGCTCGTGGAGCCGTTTCAGTGAAGTTAGCGTTCATGGAGGGAAACTTGCTGCTGCTGTTCTGCTCGGTCAGAATGTTGCTGATGTCAGAAAAATCTGCTGTCATGTCATGAGCTGAAAAAAAAAATAAAATTAACAAACATGTTTGCAAAAAGAAGTGGTAAGACCGTATTTTCACTTAAGACTTATAAAATAGTTTCATGATTTTGGTTATGCCTGCAGAATTTAAACTGAGGTAACACTGAACAACGAATCGTTGGGTAAATAGTTTGAAAAAGAGAAGATATTAAAGACACGCTAACCTAAATGGCTGCAAATGCAACCATTGTTGAAAATGAATCAGACTCATGTGTAATGTTTTGTCTTAGTGTAATGTTTCACCTCTCTGCAAAACTTTTGAGTCACCAAGCTTTATTCTTTTTAAACCCTTGCTATTTGGTCAGTTTGATTTTAGAAGGGGAACAATGACATTTTTTTATAACAGAAACATAAAATCTACTCTTTTTACATCTTTAAGATGACTAGAACAAGACTCACTGTGAACACTGAGGGCGATGAGTTCAGCCAAAAGTAAGACATTCAGGATTCCCAAACATACAGCCGCACGGAGGCAGAGCCTCTCTTTGGAGCTGCTCCAACCTTAACAAAAACCTCAACCTTAGCAAAATTGAATTCAATACATGCTAAATTTCTCTGTAACTTTGTTCTTACCTGTGTGATTAGATGCGGTTTGTCCAACAGGTTCCATATTGATGTAAATTTCCTCCATCGCTTCAGACTCTGTTGGCTTTAAACATTGACTATAAAATCCACTGCAGTAGTGGAACTAAGTGAAATAAACTGTGGGAAAGAGATGAGATGTCTGGTGTTCAACAAAACAAAAGGTAAACGTATTTTAGAGATAACGACCAAATAAAGAAATTCATGAACGCAGATTCAGTATTAGTTTCTTAAATATCTTACACAACATAAAATTCTTGAAGGTTTCAATAGTTTCATAAGTTCATATTTGCTGATTCGGTTCTGTATCGATGAATATTTATTTATCCTTTTTCTTTATTTTCCTTGAGCTTGGTTAATCCTACTCATAATAAACACATTACACTTTTCCATGGGTGAAAAGATAATTGACTCTTTCCATCTTTAAGATGACACAAAATTAAAAATAGTTTTAAATCACGGATATAAGGATGAAAAAATACATCCGATGTTGTGATGTTCTTGCTTCATCTTGCTCCTGCGGATGGCTGTGTCCAAAAAATATTTCCTAAAGGCCAATAAATGATTGGAGCAGATGACTGGTTCCCTCCTTGGTCATATGGGCCCAACAGTTTTACAGGTCTCATGCTGTACTGATAACTAGTCACAGCCTTGCTCTCGGTAAAAACAACTATCATCTTTGTATTTTGCTTTCTAAATCCTCTTTTAACCTTGTTTCTTGTCCAGTAGCAGAAACACTTACATTAAGAAACCACAGGTGTTGAACTGAAATCCTCCATTAGTCCAGAAAATGTAAAAGACCTGAATTGCATTATTACAAAACTTCTATAACCGTAGGATCGAATAATTATGGAATTGTACGTATTTATTCATATTTTAAAGATATGTACTTTTAGGACTGGCATCTAATAAAAACAAGCTGCATGAGCTGGCTAGTACTGTCTAAAACTCTGTCACCATATCTTCTAAAACAGCCATGAGGCAGATCAACAGTTTGACAAACAGTTTGCTTTGTGAAGCACCGCCTCGCTGGGAGGGAATCAAAAGGCTAACATGCCAATCAGGTGCAAGTTGGGCGGGTTAAAGTAAGAGAAACCCGATACTGCATTCAGAGCACAATGAAGACCAGCGAGCAAAATATCAGAGTTCAGGAGATACAAGATAGAAAATTTGATTGAATCAAGACATTGCCCAGAAGTTCAGACTGGGAAGCTAACTGGCACATTGCTAACTAAGTATGTGGAGCAGGAAAATAGACCGTATTTACTTTAATTTATGCAAACCAATTACCTCAAAAGATTCAATTACTGCTACATATAAAAGACAAGTGTAGTTACACCGTGTGATTTTGGCAAACAATATTCTTAAACTCATCCGAAATATTATTCTCCGTAAAACTTCTTTTATTTTCTGCTTACAGCAGCAATATATTTGCTACATAGATTAAAGATTCATGGTCTCATTATTTGACATGGTTGTTCTGTTCAAAACCTTTTGGTTTGCTTGAGCAGAAAGTGTCTGGGCATGTTAAAATGTTAAACTTTTACCACCCTAAATCCTCACTACTTTCAAATAGTTCACTTTTTTATTTTATTTTACTTGTTGCATGGACTCAACTTAAATAGATTAACTTATAAAGCATTTTTTATATATATCCAAATGTCCCTGCCACTTGTTTAAGATGAGTACAAACAACAAGTCGATGATAATTAAGTGATGTTCGCTTGAACTTTTTTTAAGTCTAATGTTTTATTTTACAGTGAGGAAGGCCGGAGTCTAGCTTTAGCAAATGGCTGAAGGCGTCTGATCCGCTTCAAACTCAGTACCTGTTTGCTTTACTGCAAAACTTTGGTAAGGTTAAATTTAGTGGCTAAAGAAAATCAGACGGTTTATTCTCCAATGTGAGAAATCCCTTGAGGTAGTCAAGTTTCTTGTTTGATCAGATCTTGTTAGTCAGTATGATTACTAATTAACGGTTGATTCTTTTGTATCTAGATGCAATGTAATCATTCAATTCACAATTGAAGTTTTATTATGGGGATGCAGCAGATAAAATATTTCATAGTATATTTCAATGATTCCTTTCATACAGTCTAAACTCCCTGAAAAAAAAGACCTTTCAGAGAAATATAATTTTGATTGCTTTGAGTTTAATGATATTTTACTTAATATGACTGATATGATCTTCTTTAGCGCATACTGATGCTTCACATTGATCATTTATAAGCTTATCAATCACAAGAGATGTTGAACGGTCTGTTAGTGAACAGACAGCATCAAGGAACAAAAGCTGCAGATCATTTTTAAGGTAACAAAACAATTCACCATTTTGTGAGCAACTCTTGGAGCATGGTTGTGTAGTGAGTATGTTTAATTTTAATTTTTAGGTAAAGTGTACCAATAGCAAACTTAGTCAACGTTATTATAAGTGGGGCTAGTTGTCAGAAGATGTAAGTAAGTCTCGGTGAGAGGGAGTATTTAAGAAAAAACACAAATTCACTGATTGAATTTTTGGTTGATAGTCAGCATATATTTAAATTTGTGCAACAAACACCAAAAGAAAAGAAATACTATATAAAAAACGGAATGGCTATTCAGTTTGATAAATATTTACACATTGAATAAATCAATATAAATCCAAGGGCACACTTTAAAAATCAAATCTAAATAAATAATATGAATTATATTAACTATTTTAATACAGACTGATGGTTCACATTGATCATTTAAAAGTTTTAATAATGAAAAATTTAAAGAATTAGAGGTGTATTATATTTTGTTAGTGAACACAGTAAAGTGTGTAAGATAATGGTTGGAGGGAAAGCTGAAAGATACATATGAGCAACCTCACCGTGGCCTGTTCAGTCCCTGTCAGATATTGTTCAGAAGTATGTGTACAAATGAGGAACATTTCCTGACATGTTTCACACTAGCAAGTGTTACAGAAAAAAATCTATGAGTTTCAAATGTATATAAACCAAGATTTACTATTTTGGAGAAAACATGAAGTAGTGGGAAGATCAGTGTTGATTCAACAGCAAGAAAAAAAACTGAACAAAATCATTCACAATGATGCCGGACCAAATTCTGGAAAAGTCTGGACAAATTCTTTAACTGTGGAAAGATAAAAGTTACAAATGATGAACATTTACTGACATGTTTCACACTAGCAAGTGTTACAGAAAAAAAATCTATAAGAGTTTCAAATTTAAGTGATGAAGGAAATCACAAACTCATAGTCAGCACTGACTAATCGTGCTACCATAAAATAAAGCAGTAAAACAGTTAAAACTCTAGGCTTTCTGTAGAGGTATGTGTTCAGTCTTACGGGTGCGCACACACACACACACGCACGCACACACACACACACACACACACACACACCCACACGCCCACACACCCACACACACACACAGACAAGCACCCATGGTAGGAGGGGGGTCTGGGTGGTGACATATGCAGATTCCAAGAGCTGATAGCAGACCCGATCAGGAAGATATTCCGTTTTAAAACCGGAGATATAGACCGAGCATCATTGTTATCGATTCTTTGCCAGAGGATGTCAGTGACATAGAGTTTCCTTGTGCAACATGTGTTTTGACCCCAAAGGTCATGAGAATCACCCAACTAGGATTTTTTTAACCTGCCTCACAGAGCCCGTTTCCGCAGTGTCTCAGGAGGATATTCTGTTTAAAACCAGAGGTAACTACAACATCCTATTTAAATATACTATATTGTATATTATTCTCAATTATCTAACACTTTCATTGTTTTTCATACTTTCATTGTATTATTCTTAAAACTCATAATTTCCATACTTTACTTGTATTATTCTTACAACTCATACAGGTCTGAAGGCGTGGGAAAAACGGATCTGTCTGGGGGGAGGGGTGGGAAAGGTGGGGGAGGGGCATCCTGTGACCGGAAATCAAAAGCTATTAGTCATCAATCAATCATCCATCAAACTCCGATTAAAATTTGACAGAAGGGTGCCTATTAGGTCTCTCTTACCTTCACCGTTGCCATTATAAGCTCAAAGTTCGGCTACTGCAAGAAAGACAGAGATCACCGCGTTGTGCTCAACTTCTCCCATTCGCTGGACAGCGCGGTCTGTTCTGCTCTCTGATTGGTCCGCTTACCTGGCGCCTGAAAGCTGTTTTGAACAAGTTCGTTCAACGGTTCTCATCTCAGAAGAAGCTGAATTGTGCTCAAACCTCGACAAAGAAAAGAACGCTGTTTGGACCTCGTCAGCGTTCAGCAAATGTAAGTTAAGCTTTATTTTCTTCAAACGTAAAAGGCACGGTAATTTGTGTTTCTGCGGAGATTAAATTTTGTTTTTAAGGCGTCATATTGCTTCTCGGAACAATATGCAGTCGAATCATTTTTTGCTACACCTGCAACACGTGTAACTTGTTGGGTAGGTTGAAATTGTTTAAACATGATTACATGTACGTTTTGCTGTAAAACACTAGACTTATTGAGGGGCTATGTGTTGCATTGTGCACAGAAACGAGCCCAGTTGTGTATTTAAATGCCTCGGCACAGAATGTAAGCGGACATTTTGTACATATGCAGCGTTTAAAACTCATTTTTACCGAGTTCACAACGTGGCTTCACAACCCGAATCAGCCAAAGCCATTGTTGCTAAATTGAAATGCACCATTTCATTGTGTGGGCACCGAAGCCAAACTGTGAAAGAAGTCGTTGCTCATTTAAAGGAGCATATAATGGAGGGGCGGCCTGTAGCATGTCCAGTAAAAAATTTAAGGATGTACATGACTAAAAAATGTGAATCAGGCACGATATTTTGTTTGACACTAAGTATGAGTCTCTTTAATTTGTACATAGTTGAATACATGTTATATTACGGTGATCTTGTTTTTTTACCATTATTTTGTCTGATTTTATTCCAGAAATGGCTGAGCAAACATTTTTACGCAGCGCTATCAGTGAAGTGTTGCCCGATCTTGCAGAGGCTTCAAAAGACATTCTGAGGAGACTTTACAGTCAATTGGAGTAGAAATGTATGATGACTTCCAGTTCATTGTTGAGGAAGACTTGCTGTCAGCATTAAGACCAATTCAAGCCAGAAAGGCACTTGCTGCTTGGAAATTCAGATGCAAGTAAAATTGTAGAAAAGCAAAAATCAACCATTAAACACTGATATTCATATTCAGTTCTGATAACTTATTTGTTTTTTTGTGTTTTTGAAGGCCGGACCCCTGAAACCAGCAGGTCCTCAAGTAATGCATCACCAGATACTCCTCCATTAGAGCAGTCTTTGTCCCCGCTAAGTGTGTCATCAAACTCCTCCAGCAGCAACCAGACATCTGCAGCAGACTGGGTGGACACCTTTGAGATACCATGGGAAAAGTTCTCAGAAGAACTGATGCAGGCATTAGAGAGAGGTAAACGGCCAAGTCCAAAAATGAGGAAGGAGATGGTCAGGATTGTGGTGTCTGAAATGATGCAAAAAAGTTCTTACTTGGGTAAAAGGAGTTCTACAGAGGTTGCAAAGAAGATGGTGGCAAAATATCCAAAATCTCTACAAGACGTTATTGATGGAGATGTCATTGGCCCTGGCTATCATTCACTCGTCAAACAACTTCAATATCGAATTGACAACGTGAAGCGATCTACAATGCCTAAAATAAGAAAGCGAAAGCGCTGCTCTGAAAACTCTGACACAGATGAAATTCATCAGGAACAGAGAGCTGCAATTCAGGACACCTATGGGTGTATCAACTGGAATGTAAAATTCCTTCCTCTTGGAGAAACTGCTGAAAGTCAGCAACAGAAGAAGGACAAGCTCAAGATGATGTCTCTGCAGAAGGAGGCCAATCCTGAGGAGATGAAACAATTACTGAGGACAACTTTCTACTCACAGCGCAAAGATATTAACCAGGGGAAAAGCATTCAAGATGTCTTGGAAGCCTGGCCTGTTTTATTTCATGACATTGGGATGGCTGTACACTACAAGGAACTTACTGGACTTGGATTGAAGGAAACCTTCATGAGGAACATGGATATGAAGGGAAAAAGACTGCTGAACTACATGAACACTGTTTGTGTGAACAAAAACAAAAGGTTTTTCCAGGCTCAGACAAAGTTGAAGATGTTAAGGGGAGAACTGGACGGTTACTCTGAAGATGTTAAAGAGCTGATGCTCCTACTTCTCTGCTACTTCAATGAAAATGAAGAAGCAATGTTCTTCTGTGTGGAGGACACATGCCTAGCTGAAGAGGTACAGATGGAGAATGTCTCCTTGACTCCCACTGTCATTGTGTGTGGTGAGTTCCTTTTTGTTTTTCCAGTTTCTTTGACCTGTTGTCTTTTTTGTTGTCTTGTCCCCTTTCTTTGCCCTTTTGTCCATCTGGCATTTTGTTTAATATTGTTTTTTTTTTTTTTCAATTATTTTCTTATGCTTTTACTATACTAATATATTTTTTTGTACTTTTTACTTAATTTGTTATTTTTCATATAAATGTCATTGTTTTGTTGTATCAGGAGTCTAAATTTATTTGTTCTTTCTCCTTAGGTCAATCCTGCTTCCATGCTAAACGATTCATGCTGAGTGTGGATCAACAGATTGGAAACAACAACATCTCCTGTTTTATTTCTGCCCTCTGCATGATGTTTGGGAGCTATTATTGTTTTAACATACATTATCCATCGGGGCTGGCGTCTACACTGGAGTTTCTGCAGAGGTATAAGTTGTTTTTTTGTTTTTTTTTAATTGTAGGGAGTTAAATTTGACTTTTGACAACTTTTATATCTTGAATAAAATGTTTATTTCTTTGTGAAGCACATTTTGATGTAGTTTTCTGTTTGTCCTCTTTATCTTAAGGTGTTTCTTCTCAATCAACCCAGACAAGGGCAGTAAGGTGGAAGAAACCCGTAAACCCAGACTGCGTGTGAACCCCCGTGTACTCACCTTGATCCAGAAACTTTCGGATCATGAGTGGCGTGATGTTTGAGAAAGGACTAAAGTCAGTGAGTTATCAAGACAGTGTTTAATCTTAACAGAGCTGAATAGATTTGTAAATGTATGTTGCATCTCACACCGTGTCTGCTGAAGTTAAAAAAGTTGAAAAGACATATTTATATTTGTTCAGTGGCTGAATTTTGCTCCATGTCAGAAAGCACAAATGAGAATTTCATTGAAAATATGTTTTCAATTAAAATGTTTATTTGTTTCTAAAAAAAAATTGAATATCATTATAGATACAGTTATATTGGGCTTCCTTGTGTTTTAAATTTGCATTTAACTGGTAAATGTTTGTTGAAATTTGATGTTTATAGATATTTGAAAATAGAATTGTTTCTAAAAAAGAAAAACCTTTGAAACAAACAAACATTATTATTAAAATGTATACTGGAAATAGAAATGTATTGTATGTTATAATCTTCAAGCCCCCCCTCCAAAACAAAGGGGGTGAAAGTTGGTTCTCATACTGTTTCTGATAAAGTTAAAAAGGTTGAAGAAATTTATATCTATTCAGCAGGTGCATTTGCTTCATGTGCTTCATGATGTTCAGAAAAGACAAATGAGAAAATAAATATTTCAAAGGCATGTAAGTGTATGTTTATTTTTTTAAGATTATCATAGATACAATTTATATTGGGCTTCCTTGTGTTTTAAAGTTTCCTTTAAGTGGGAAATGTTTGTTGAAATGTGATGCTTATACATATTTAAAAATATAATTATTAGTAAAAAGAAAAAAAATTAGAGCAAATTTCTGTTTTTCAGAAAGTATTAATAAAATGTTTTAAATTGACATTTTAACAGTTTTAATCTGTTATTTAAAGGTATTTTATCAGTAGGACTAAATGAAGTTTTTTTGTACAACAAACAAAAACTGGGTAAATCTTACTGGAAAAAAGTGTAAAATAACAGCATTATTATGATAATTCATCAGAAAAAGTTGGTTAAAATTACTTGATAAAACTGTTTTATTACAAAAATAACCCTTTTCAAATCACAGTAAAAATTTGTGCAAAACTATGGGAAAATCTGTTCATTTCACAATTTAACACTGTTGTAATTACTGTTTGGTCAGTAAAACAGTTTACATGTTCACTGTGTTTTCTACAGAATTATTCTGGCAACCACAGCTGCCAGTTTTTTTTTTGTAAAAACAACAGAATTTTTTTTACAGTGAACCTCCAATGAGTAAAACAACCTCCAATGAGCAATCAAACAGAAGTTCCATATGTAAAAGTAATATTGTCATCAAATAAACTCACCCAGCAATCGAATCAATAGGTTTAAAGATTTTTGGAGGAATTCCTGAGGAAGACGCAAACAGCAAACTGCGCATTGGAGGCGGGGCTTAACTAAGCTAGCAGAGTTTGGGGCAACACAGGAAGTGGCCCCACAAAAATAAAAATCCTTTACTAATTCCGGGTTACACCAGATTGTGATTCTGTAATAATGTTTAGATGTTTGGTAAATATGGATGTTAGTAATTTATAATCTGAATTTCTGAGAGCAATAAATTTTCTATTCTCAATAAATCTTGGATCCTTGTCTGGTTTGGGGATACATATAATAATTCCTTGTATTTAGGCCTGTCATGATAGCAAATTTTGCTGAGCGATTAATTGTCTCAAAAAATTATTGCGATAAACGATAATATTGTCTGAAGACCTTTTTACACTGATTTAATGGAAATGACATAATAATGCAGGCGATTTCCTGTCAAAGATAGATACACTTTATTTTCAAAAGAATATTTAACACTGGAGCTGATAAACTAAATAAACAAAACAACCAAAAACAAAATGGATTCTCAGTCTCCATTAACAAAAAATGTACTTGATAAAAACTAAACAACATAAAGCCAAAGTGGAAATAAATACTGCATTCAACCCAAAGACTGCAGATTATGAAGTCTGTATATTATGTTGCCTTTCAGTAATAATTAGATGTAAATAGAGAAGATGGGCACATCGACTACCTGATGCAATAATTCACACTACATGATTTTTTGCTCCTATTTTTCCCCTTAAAACAATCTTAAAACGTTGGTCTTTCTAAGATTGTGTTTTGTGTTACGGTAGATCGTTGTTGCCGCTCCGATCTAAATCAGGGGTTTTCCCCGACTGGGAGCTTAAAGCAGCCTGTTGAATGTGACAGGTAGCCAATCAGAAAGCGAGGATTCTCCTCTGTGCTTTCTGAGTGGAAATTACGGAGGGGAATCCCAAACGGCTGACACGGCGCAACCCGAAGTCCAGCGGACATTGGAGATGATACGTGGAAACAACATTAATGTTTATTCAACATGCAAAGAATATAGAAATGACAAGAGGAGGAGTTGGAGCGAAATTACTACCGCAGTTGATAAACCCGGTAACTTTTCAGCTGTTCTTCGTTAACGTGACGTAAATAGGTTCTAATGATTTTCATTCAGTCAGGACTTTACGCTGACACTAGCAACATGCACTGCAGGTAGATTGTAGTAAAGCATTGATTAATGCCTGGTTTTAAAATTAGTTCACTGAACTTGTAGCCATTATTTTGTGCCCATTGTTGGACACCACATGGCCGGACCGAACCCGATCGAACCGTTATACCTAGGATTTCTGTCGGCCAATGTGTGGTCTGTCAGGTTTTGAAAATGGGCCGACAATCGGCCGACAGCTCTAAGATTATGCAGGATAAGATAGTGCAGGCTGGGCTTTACACTAAGGAAATGAGGAATGGGGGGTCAGTGGAGAGCACCGGAGTTGATCCTTTTTTCATTCAGTGTCATCAACAGAAAGAGAAAAAGGACGGAAGAGGCGATAATGATAATTAAAATGACGTCGATAGTTTTAATTTATCGTACGATTAATTGATTTATCGTTTATCGCGACAGGCCTACTTGTATTGTATGATTTTTAAACATTTCTGTAAAAACCTGATGCAGTAATATTTTTATGTCTTCCCAAAAGTGTTTCTAAAAGTTTCCAGTCAGTCCATCTGGACCCGGTGCTTTGGTTAATGATTAACAGCCTTATTAAGTTCTTCTATTGTAATATTGTTGTCACAGGTTTGTTTGTAATTATCTTCTATTTTAGGGATACATGTTTTAATTTGTTTAAAAAAGGTGAGAGATTTTTGTTCTGAGAATTTGGAGATATACAAATTGCTACTAAATTTAAAAATCTCTGTTGATATTAATCTTTCATTGTTGGTTTCTACATTATTTATTATTAAGGATTTGACAGAATTTTGTTGTTTTCTTCTTTCCATTTTACAAAAGTCGGAGAGTTTTTTCTCCGTTTCATTCTTGATCTAATAAAAGCTTCTTCGGCCCGTTGGATCAACATTTCATCTAGTTTAGGTTGGAGGATTCCTATTTATTGTTTGTCTTCAGCTGAGGGGTTGGGTTTATTGCAATATATATTTAGTTGTTGTACAATATCTAGATCTTTTTTAATTTGTTTACTGAATGAGACAGAAAATGGTCTGATCTCGTATTTTAGGAATTCCCATTTTTGAACAGGACTATTTAAATCTTCAGTATCTTTTATATTTTGGATGAATTCTTTGATTTTTTGTTAGTAGGTGTCATTTTTAAGAAGATTGTAGTTAAATTTCCAATATTTACTTGCGCCTGATTTCTAGTTTTGAGGTTTCATTTGTAAGGAAATAAGACTTTGGTCAGCAGAAATATCTGAGTTGGTTTCATTGGTCAATAATTCATTTGTTACAAGCCAATGATCAAATCTTGATTTGCTATTTGAACCAAACCATGAAAATTTTATACAGTTGGGATTAAGATGTCGCCATACGTCAACTAGATTTTGTTCATTGCAGAAATTGTTAATATTTTGTTTGGGTAACTTGAGTTATGTTTAGAATCCATTTATCATAAAATTCATCTTGAACAAGGTTGAGATCCCCACCGATTCTAACACTGTTTGTTGAGTTAAATGATTTTAGGTGATCTAAGTTTAGGGATGTTTCTTCTAGCAGTAATTTGTTCTGGTTTAGATTATTATAACCATATATATTTAACAAAATAAGCATTAAGTTATCCAAACAGACAGTGAGGAATAACCACTGACCATTTTCATCCATTTTATTTGAAATGATTTGACCCTGGAAGTCGTCAGGAGAATAGCGACCCCTGCTGGCCTTGAAGCACCATGACAAAAATAAACTTCATCTCCCCATTGTTAGACCAAAAGATGCTATCTTCATGTTTTGAATAAGTTTCCTGTAAGAATATTATATTTGCATTTTTCCCTTTACAAAATAAAATAAACCTTTTCTTTAGGCCTTAAAACAGAATCCTTGAATCCGTGTCCTCCCTAAAAATGTAGTGACCTTTTGTGCTGTTACTTTCACCTCAGGCCAATTCTTAAAGGACACATTTTTAGATTCAGCCACTGGTACAGTAACTGGTGGATTATATGACCAGTGGAGCATCCAGTGGTGAGGCGAAGCCTCCTGTACTGGCAGAACTAAAGCGGAACCCCGACTGACATCAGTTTTGGATCAGAGCGGTACGGCTTCCTTAGGAGGAGCAGCTTTGCAGCCCTGAATGAATCGGTTTTCTGGCTTTAACTGCTGATATTGAATAAATGTTTTATGTGCATTTACTGCATAATGTCCAACCCTGCGTGGGTCACCTGACGCCTTGTCTGGTACAGTTGACTTCTGGGAAAGTATGTGTCTGGTGTTGGTGGAGGAAGGAAGTCGTGGTCGTACTAAGTGAATGTCCCCGTGTTTTCAGATGTTCCAGACCTAAAACCTTTTAAATGGCTTCAATCATAAGAAAACAGTTAAACTTTCTTTCATTTATTCCTCAGGTTTTGCAGAAACTGGGAAAAGCAGATGAGACCAAAGATGAGCAGTTTGAACAAGTGGTGATAAACTTCAAGAGACAAGAGGTGAGAGATGTTTCTTCTTCTAATGTCTTTCCAAACTCTTCTTCTTCTCCATGAATTACCAGGTCTACCAGAGAGACCGATGCTCCAGAAAACTGCCCCAGATTCACTGAAAGCTCATCTAAACAGTTTCAGTTTTTGACCCTCCAAGTCTAATCAGTGTCATGATAATCTGTCTTTAATCTGACCGAATCGACTTCCTGTTAGTCTGAAGGCGCTCGGCTGCAGAGGGAGATGAAGTCCTACATGTCTGCCATCAAAGGTAGCTCATCACTTCTCTTCCTGTCCTCGCTGTAGATCAAAGATTACATTCAACATCAACTGCATGTGTTTGATGGACCTCAGGTTTTCTCAAACAGTTTTTTCTTGTAGGGATGCAACAGGCGTCCATCAACCTGACTCAGTCTCTGCATGAAGTCTACGAACCGGACTGGCACGGCAAAGATGACATCGTGACCATTGGGAAGGTTGGTCAGAAGGAAGAATGTTTGCTGATGTAACACATCAGCTTTTTATCTCTATCGGTTTCTTCGCTCCGGTTCTCATCTGCAGATTTTCCTCTTGTTAAATCGGTTAAGATTTAACCGATTTAACCGTTTAAATGTCAGTCGATCATGACATTTAAACCCGAGTCTATCGCTGCTAAGTTTATAATTAGGTTTTATGACTCACTATCGAGTTAACTGATGACTAATAGAGCAACAACATAACTGCAACAAGTTAGCTTATTTTTCCAGTAAATGCAGTGACCTGTCCTTTACTAGGACCTGAAGCTAAGCTGATCATTTCTAAAACTGACCGACTGTTTCACCGCTTTGAAAAGCTTTTCTCATCCCGACTACATCTTTATCCGTCTCAGTTTTCTGCACTGAGGACTTTTTTTTTTGTGCCTCAGCATCTTTAGCTTCCTGTCACCCTGAGAAAAAAAAAAAATCGAGATGGGTCACAGCGCCCCCTCTGGCGTTTTCGCCCTCTTGCATATATGCCCAGTCCGTTGCATTGCTGCGTTCAGTGACGTGTGGTGAGATTCATAGCTGGTGAGACTCTGACTTAATCATAATCACATTTACAAATATAAACCACCTGCATGTTATTGTTTACATAAGGAAATTTTGCGCATGCGGACAACGATGGAGCAAAAATACTTTTCTTCTACATGTCATCATAGCCGCGCTGCCGCCGTAGAATAATCTGTTAGCTCAATCAAACTCGGATATGTAGATAATGTTAATTTCATGCTCCACAGCAAAGGGAAAAAGTGTTAAAGTAAAACTCAAAACCACGTCTTTCTCGCTCTGTCATGTTGGAATCTTGTTTCTTCACCCACATGCAGAACAACCACAGAGAACAGGAATCAGTTAAATTATGTTTATTTAAACAATATGAACAGATTGGTTGAGAGCATATGATCCCTGGGTCAGGCTCATGGAGTCGTCTGCACACCAGGGAACAGCAGAAGGTAATGGTGAGTTTGCGGTAGTAGGAAATGGGAACTGCGAGATGAATTGGACTGATCTTATTTGTTTGTTGTGATGATAATTTCCTTCAAGGAGAGGGGAGACTGCGGGTTCGGGGTCTTGGTCCCTTTGTGCATGTCTTCGAGGTGATCCAGGTTCCAGAGTGTGGGCTCGGTTGAGCTAGTTCCGGGTGAATATGTGGAGGCTGCGCTTGGAGAGCGGACAGGTAAGTTCAGATGTGGAGGAAGACAGAGGAGCGGTCCGACTGCCAACTGGAGAATCCAGGAACTGCTTGTGATCAAACTGAGGAGGTGAAGGTGGAACTCGGGCAACCAGTGGGCAACGATCCACGGCGTCATGAGGGGAGAGAATCCAGAAAGCCAGAACAAGGTCTTCACAGGGAGGAAACACCGGAGAGAAGGGAGGCAACAAGAATAAATTACCAAGAGTCACTTCTCGGGAAAACGCAGAGTTATCTCACGGGGTTCAGAGTACCATTACTGGCAAACAACTGAAGTGCTGGCAGTCTGCTCCTCTTAAGCTCCAGGATAATAGAATGATGAAACACAGGTGCGCCGAACAGTGGGCGCACCTCCAGGCATGCAGCCTCTGACGCCATCTGGTGGATGAAGGATGAAGCAGCAGGTGAACAGAAAACAAAAACTAGAAAATTCCTGAAGAAATTTAACCGGGGCCTGCCAAAGTTTGCCCGTCGGTTTGGGCCCGGCGTTCTCATGCTAGAAATTAGCATCGATGCTAAAGAACGCTGCAATGTAATCAATAGCATGTGGAGAATCACAAGAATGTTAAGTAAGGTGGACGTGCACCATTCAGTATGATTAAAAATTTTTGTCAAGGCTTTTATTTTGAAATATTTGTTAAACTTCATTTCAAAGTGCCAAACTAAATCCATGTATAACAGTCATTGGATAAAATCAGTTATATAATGCTGAAAAGAGCAATAATGTCGTGTACAAATTGTCAAGGCTTTTATTTTGAAATTTTTTGTTAAGCTTTATTTCAAAGGTCCAAACTAATCCCATGTATAACAGTCATTGGGTTAAATCAGTTATATAATGCTCAACAGAGCAATTACCTGATTGAAAAATATTCAAGGCTTTTATTTTGAAATTATTATGCTTCATTTTAAAGTTCCGAACTAATCCCATGTGTAACAGTTACAGAGTTAAATCAGTTATATACAGCCCATAGCAGCAAGTAGTTCTAAAGGCCAGTTCAGTCCTGATCTGTTTCAACTGAGTGTTCCACTATAGTTAGAACTACAGTGATGCGTATTTGTAGTCCTAATCAGCAGCCAATAGCCTCTTGAGTTCCGTTGCTATGGTAAATAATTGTCTCAGCAAAGTGTGAGCTGTGAGTCAGACATGCTGGGGGAAACAATTCTCTGTTTGAGCCAGCCAGTTTAACTGAAAAAAAGCATTGGGAACAAGTCCTTCCCGTTCGGGAACCGTAATACATATTCGAAAAGCGTTTGAAGCGTATGAGAGGGCAATGTGTCTTCTGCAATAGTCCCGAGATTCATGTCTCTACCTCACTCACAGCAATAACAGCGATGAGAGAAAGAAATGTTGTGCCCAGATCTGAAAATGTAGTCAAATACATGGGAGAGAGCCTGAGACAGCCTCAGAAAATCCTGTCGCATGACTTTGCTCTGAAGCACCGTGACAGAAAACCGTACGGTCTAGATAAATTTCGAAAACATTTTACCAGAGCAGACATGCGTATCAATGTCAGGACCGATTTTGATACCAATCGTGCGATATTTGTGGGCGTGATGGCGATTTCAAAATTATTTTGGGGTGAAAAATTCTCTTCATTTCTCACTCCAGCGGAGCTGCAATCAGTCAGAGAGACACTCTAATTTTAGGAAAAATGAAAAACTTTGGGTCGCTTAGAGACAAATTGTGGACAAACCGTAATTGGAATCGACGAGCCGTCTTCACTTTCGAAGAGATCACAGATGTATCTCCAAAATGAAATTTGAATGGCATTTCTACGTGAATTCGTGACGACACAGAAAATCCTCAAAAATAGGGTATTTGTAGGATTTTTCCCATTGACTTATAATGGGGTTTTTTTCGTAGTTTTTTGCGAATTATGTCGCCAGGTTAACCCCGAATCCCATCAAAAGTAATGGCTCCAATGGCGTGAATTTTCTGCACGTTTTGATACCTCATTTGTAGGTGTGCACGCAGCGGTATGAGCCGCATTAACGGTTACGGATGAAAAATAAAGAATAAAGAAACACTTTTCTTGGGAGAATAGTAATAGGTTCCTGCCATTGCTTTGCATGGCAGGCCCCAACAAAACCCACAAAGAAGACCAAAAACCCCGGTTCCCAACACTCTCTGCATTGGCCAGGCTACACACAGACTCGTTGCCATAGCAACTGACAATAGCGACACAAAAAAAAACCCTCAAATATTTCCCACACAAAGAGCAGAACATTCAGTCTGTTGCAGTGGTTTGGTTTTAGGCTTAATGTTTATTTTGTGATTATTAATAAGTGATTGTTGTGGAACGAGGAGAAAACTATAAATATATCGCTGCACTTTACTGTCTGGCTAGCACCGTGGCTAGCTCCACGGCTAGCACCATGGCTAGCTCCACGGCTAGCACCATGGCTAGCTCCACGGCTAGCTCGCTGTCTCTTACTCTGCAGTTGTGGAGTCTCAGTGTCTGGGATCATGAGCGCCCCCTGCCATGAGACCAGAGAACTGCCTGCCTCACCGAGTTTGTTCTCTGGTTTCTGATCGCTGCTCATCAGTTACACACACAGTTGGTGACAAAAAACACTGAACATCATATAGATAAGCTAAATTATAGAAAATCTGTTCATATATTACGTGTTGGAACTAACTGTTTGGTGACTGACTTTTATTTGTCAGGTTTAAGTGACAAAAGTTGGAGAAAGACGATTATCTTGGTGTTTAAAATAACACAAAACGGAGTAAGAAGACCTCGTTTATTCATTTATTTTACAGTTTTGTTATTGCTTCTTTTTAAAACAACAGCAGCTGATTAAACTGGATGTTACAACCTTGACATGATCATATGAGTTGTTTTTACCAAGAAATCGATCAGAAGTGCTGTGAAAATGGTCCAATCTGCTTCTCTGGCTGCAGTGCACGCTCCCGACACGGGGAACACATTTTCACAGGGGAACAGAATTTCGCACAAGACCAGCCCGGCTGGTCCTGCTCCAAACAGGGACCTAAAAAGCAGGGCCAGCCCCGAAAAAAAGCCGGTGGAAAAGGGGCAATAGTGAGAGGTTGATCAACCCCAGGCTCAGCTCGCTGCCGAGCATTTAAATGGGAAAATGGGAAAATTCAGCGATTTTGAAGAAAAAAAAATCAGAATTGGTTAAGCTTAATGACAAATAAATACTTTATCGTACCTCCAGGGTGAAAATAGCAATATAAATTATTTTATCACTATATATTGTTTTTCCATGATGACCTCCCCTGTCTCCCACCTGACTGCACGTCACTGCTGCGTTGCATTGCTGCTTTGCATTGTTGCATTGCATATCCGGCCGTGTGTCTCTGGTGGATCCAGTTGCCGCTGCAGATGAAATACCTCAACCTCAAACCCAGGAGATTATTGCCACTGATGTTCCTCCATGTTGACCTGGACTTTGCTCATGTGTTGGTGTGAGGTCCAGATGGCTCAGCGCAGTGCGGAGTTAAAGGTCATTCGGGTTCACGCCGGTTCCTCTTTTCAGAGGTCGCCTGGCAGAAACCGATAGGACTCGTTGAAACCAACTGATTTGAGTCTCAACTGTGTGCTGCAGGACTGTGACGCGCTGTGGGAAGATTTCCACAACAAACTGGTTGACTCAACTCTGCTAAACCTGGACGGATATCTGCAGCAGTTCCCTGACCTGAAGGTAAGAGCTGCCGCTCATGATCGAAAGAGAAGCCGAGAGGAAAGTGACGCCTGATGCTTTCAGATGCGTGTTGCCAAAAGAAGTCGGAAACTCATCGATTACGACAGCGCTCGGCATCAGCTGGAGGCCTTGCAGGTGCCTGGGATGAAGAACGACAGGAAGGTGATGAAGGTGAGTGTGAGCTGATGGAGGAGGATGTGTTGGAGATTGTGGAGAATCATCCGTCCTCCATGCTGAGGTTACAGAAGAGTCAGTGAGTTGAATTCATGAATTCCATTTATTAATACCAAAATACAGCTGGTCCATTATGACCTGCTACCTTTAAGAGCTAACAGACAAAATGGCCCCCAGAACAGTTTTCCATTCCCTTTGTTAGCCTCTCTCTAAGCTACGCCCTAAAGAGGGCGTTAACTAGTTTGTCATATCATGTAATCTTAGCCTTGAGGGCGTTTCCTAACATGTCATTTCCTTTAGCTTTAGCTTAGCAACTAGCTAACAGAGATGGAAGGAAAACACAAAATTATTTATTCTCAATGAGATGAAGGTGCTTAACTGTGTTTGCTGAACGTTGCAGGCAGAAGATGAGCTTAAAAAGGCTCAGAAAGTTTTCGATGAGCTGAACGTCGGCCTTCAGGATGAGCTGCCGACTCTCTGGGATCGGTAAGTCGGGCAGCGCTGCATGATGGAGAAATTACCCTAATAACCCGATATTAACCGTAAAGGCAACATCTCCCCGTTCAAAAACCGTTGGAATTTTTCAAACAATGTGTCAGAATTATGGAAGATCGTCGGTGCTCCGTTTCAAACTTAGAGGGTTAAGGAGTATGAATAATTATGGCCTTAACTTTCTGAGCATGCTTGTTAATGTCCAATGATGCTTTGCATGAACTCTGCTAGTGACCTCATGTACAGCATGTAAACAACTGGAGTATAACAAAACAACTCTTTAGTGCGGCAGGCAGGGAGCTGGTGGATGCTGGGTAATGATCAGCCTGTGAAGGTGGTTGGCGCGCCGCTGCTCATGTTCACCTGCCAGGTGTGAATAAAACCCAGAAGGCCGAGGAGACGAACCAGGATTTGAACCCAGAACCTTGTTGCTGCCAGGCAGCAAAACGATGCAGTTTGGTGAAAGCAGAACGTTCCCTTCAGACAGATTTTAAAAAGGTCTGAAACTGATGAAAATTAGTCTTATGGTTATGAATGCATGCAGGGCTTTATTAGGAACATTTATTTTCTAATCTCAGTTTCTCACACAGTAACAGGATGATTCTGGAAGCTGAATTCAGATCTCAAAGTGAAGCTTTATTCTGTGGTTGGTTCTGGTCCCAGAGCAGCATACAATCAGGATTTCATTCACACTCAGCTGTTTCTCCATCCAACCAACAGAAATAATCTACTGATGGCAGGAATGCAGCAGCCACAGAAACAGGAAGCTGGTACTCCATGATGCACCAACAGGAGTTTTTACCTTTTTTAATGGTTTAAATATTTTGCCACTTTTTGCTGCAGGAACATTTCCTCTGATGATTTATGACTATCTGATGTTGTGATCTCAGGAACCTGACCTGGGTTTCTGCAGCGTCTCTGGCTGATGAATAAAGCCAAACAGCGCCCCTTTCAGTCTGACTGGCTCGGTTAATGTCAACTGTTCATTTCCTTTCTCCAGCCGAGTCGGTTTCTACATCAGCACCTTCAGGTGTGTCACCAGTCTGGAGGCCAAGTTTCACCGAGAAATCTCACTGGTGAGTTGATCTGTTCCTCGGAAGCGTCCGGCAGATGTTCAGAGCTCAGGTGGTTCTTCTGCTTCCAGGTGTGCAGGGAGCTGTATGAAGTCATGACGAAGCTAGGGGAGCAACACTCTGACAAGATCTTCACCATCCAAGGAGCTCCGAGGTGAGTTCATCCAGCTGACTGACTGCAGCTTTACTGCAAAGAAACACGTTCAAACCTGAGAGGCTGGAATCAGATCAAATGTTGATGTGAGAACAGAAAAGCCGCGTCTTTACATGACCGGACTGGAAAAGTCTTCAAGGCCTCGGTTTAATTCAGAGCTGCAGTCGTTCAATCCCTACTGTTCCCTTTGATTACCGCCCTCATTTCAGACCTGATTAATCGATCCTCAGTAGACGGATTAATCCCCCTTTTTGTCTTTTCCTCAGTGATTCTGGACCGCTGCGCCTCGCCAGAACCCCGTCACCACCGGAAGACGAGACTCCCCCAGAGAGCCCAGATGCCAGCTCCAATCACATGCTCCGCCCAGTTTCACCTGGTCCGCCCCGGCCAAAATCCCCAATTCAGGTAATATGAGTCCAGGTGAGTGCAGCCGGATCCAATTGGACACAAAGAAAAGTCTGTAGTGAAAGTAGCGCTAAGATAAAGTGAAGTGACAAACACAGAACAACATTCAAGAGGATGTCCAGCCTCTTCTGTTACTTTCAAACAAAAATAATATTCAAAATACGACAAAAAACAAAAAGAAATATCGGGGCAACCTGATGGTTGGATTCACTTTTGGGATCTGGACCCATGGTGGTTACCATGGAGATATGGGGGATAACCATGGTAACCAGGTGACTGGAGGCCTCCAGGTCTTTATAGCGCGACTGGGATAAACGCCACGCTCAAACACAAGCCGGTTCAGGAAGGTTCCCGGCCCGCTGAGGTCAAAGGTCAAACCTCTGGTCTCACTGACTAACTCGTACACGCCACCCCAACATGTAGATTGGTTAAGGAGCCTGGGGTTGAGTCCCCAGACTGCAAAGGCATTTGATCCAGTGAGCCCAGTTGTTTGAACTGGTTTTTTCAATCTGAGGATGAAATGAGAAAATTCAATAGTTTATGACACCAAGTGCAAATTTGTAAAGAAATAATCCAACATTTCTAGACACCCTGTCGTTTGCTTTAAGGCCTTTTAGCTCCGATGATCCTGACTTCTCTCCAGGCTTGTATTGATTATTGATGAAGCGGGTGAAACAATAATCACTGTTACTGATACCAGCCAGTAGAGTCTGATTGATGACATTTATTATTGATTATTGGTTCTGAACTTTCACTGTTTTTTTCCTTGCTGCTGACTTTTGTCTGTTACTTGGTGAGTTATGTGACCTTCTTGTTGTCTGTGTAACTGGCGTGTTTCAGTCGTGTTCATGTCTGTAGACGTGAATGTTCTGTGGGGGAACATCTGTAGAACATCAGACCTGGTTCTGGTTCTGATCGGGTCATGATACAAACAAGATGATGTGTTTGCCAACATCCCAGAGGAAACTAAAACTGCATGATGATCAGTTTTTATTTCATCACAACGGTCAGTGGGATATTAGCTAAAGACTAAATAAGCGAATGTAATTATTGCTAAAGCAGTTTTACAGAATCCTGATGAATGAAGCAGCAAACCTTTTCAGCTTCATCACTCATGAAGCTTCAGGATCGACCTTTCCTGGTACCTAGGGAAGGTCGATCCTGTGTAGATCCCAGGTCGATCTCAGGTAGGTCCTGGGTAGATCCCAGGTCGATCCTGGGTAGATCCCGGGTCGACTCTGGGTAGATCCCGGGTCGATCCCTGGTCGATCTCAGGTAGGTCCTGGGTAGATCCCAGGTAGGTCCTGGGTAGATCCCGGGTCGATCCAGGGTAGATCCCAGATCGATCTCAGGTAGATCCTGGGTAGATCCCAGGTTGATCCCCGGTAGGTCCCTGGTCGATCTCAGGTCGATCCTGGGTAGATCCCGGGTCGATCTCAGGTAGGTCCTGGGTAGATGCCGGGTCGACTCTGGGTAGATCCCGGGTCGATTCCTGGTCGATCTCAGGTAGGTCCTGGGTAGATCCCAGGTAGGTCCTGGGTAGATCCCGGGTCGACTCTGGGTAGATCCCAGATCGATCTCAGGTAGATCCTGGGTAGATCCCAGGTTGATCCCCGGTAGGTCCCTGGTCGATCTCAGGTCGATCCTGGGTAGATCCCGGGTCGACTCTGGGTCGATCCCGGGTCGATCCCTGGTCGATCTCAGGTAGGTCCTGGGTAGATTCCCGGTCGATCCCGGGTGGATCCTGGGTAGATCCCGGGTCGATCTCAGGTAGATCCTGGGTAGATCCCGGGTCAATCCCAGGTCGATCCCGGGGTCGATCCTGGGTAGATCCTGGGTAGATCCTGGGTCGAGGTTGGAAAGCCTCAGCCCTCATCCTGAGCGTCCAGACTAGATGGGTTCATCTAGTCTGGACTCATTATGACTAAAACACAAACATGTTGGTCAAATGTAACAATTACTTTAAAGCAATTCTGATACGCGTTTGAATAGTTTGAGGTCTAAATTTCTGGTTGTAAACAAATTTAAACAAATGGATTTAATCATTACATTCTTTTGGACCTTCTGCCTTTTTTAGAGGTTAGGTTTGTGAAAGTTTGAGACGACATTCTCCAAAGGCAGAAAATAATGTCGATCTCTAAAACAACAGCAGATAAAGAGAAAATGAAGAGCAGCTGAGAAAGTAGCAGAGTGAAGAGGCTATGCTGCCTGTAGCAGCATGACTACAGAAATAGCTCTGGATAACCTCAGCCAGTCTGTCTGCCTCAGTAAACTGGGATCTGGTTCCACCCAGAACCTCTGGGAACCTGCAGTCTGTTCTCCGTTAGGAACATCTGGACCAGGGGTCACCAACACGGGGCCCGCGGGCCCCCGGTCGCCCGTGGAGCAAGTTCTAAAAATAGCCATTGTCATTAGGGAGCACTGCCACAGAAATTATATAATTTAATGTTTTTACATTGAATTAATAACATTTGATTATATTTAGATTTTTGTTTCAAAGTAAATTACAAAAAACGTTTAAAATAAATTGCTTTATGCATAACATTCTTTTCTATAGTTAAAGTTCAGAACTGTGCAGATGCCTGCAGGATTTTATCGGAGGGCAGCAGCGCCTGGAGCTGGACGGCTGCAGCCGCTCTGCCTACCTTAAGATTTTCCTTGAAGTAAAAAAAGAAAATAATAATTTCTGAAAGTTTTATTATCAAACTCTCTTTACAATTAACAAAATTGTGGAGAGAAAAAAAGATCTTATGTGTCAAAACATCTTGTACGCAGCGCACATCTGAGTCTGTGGGGGTCAAAGGGCACGCCAAAGCTAAAATCTTATTGGTCAGTTTACTTTTGTTTATTTGGAGGCTTGGCGCTTTTTCTGTAAGCTAAAAATTAATAAGAGGAGTTTGAACCTCCCGTAGTTCTAAGAGCGGTCGTTTGGATCCCGGCGGAGCTTTTTTACCGTGTCGGTTCTGGCGGGTCGTCGGTTTCTGAGCTTCTTTGACATTTCCCGAACTGGAGAGCTGACGTGTCGCCTGTTAGCTGACATCTGCTGCTCTTCCTGAGCGTCGCGCTAAGACTGAGGGTTAAACAATTTAATCTAGTCGAAACGTTCCCCAATTAAGCAAACATTGTTGCTTCACCTTCTCCTCCTTTGGACGTCTGACTCCACCTGAACCTGGGAATCAACATCCTCCTCTTTCCGTGGATCAACCGGGTATATAGGCTTCGCTTCCACCTCTTTATTATTTAGCATAGTTTGTGTAACAAAACAAAAAAAAAACGGAAAAAAGGCTGCGCTGCTTTAGTGGTTTAAGTTTGTGCGGCTTTTGTGCGACGCCACATGATGTGTGTTGGAGAGGTGTTCTATTGCAGGTCAGGTGCAGTGATAGTTTTATACCTCCCAATCTGTCGGACCTTTTTATTTCGACATCTGCTGGTGTCAGCCAGCAGGTGACCCGTCAGCTTTTAAGTTCGCAAAAACACAAAAAAAAGCTAATAAACCGGCGACCCGCCAGAACTGCACACTGTAAAAAGCTCAGGCGGGATCTTAGAACAACGGGAGATTTAAACTCATCATTTTTAGCTGACAGAAAAAGCAAACTGGCCAATAAGATTTAGGCTTTGGCTGCCCTTTGACCCCCACAGACTCACACTGATGTGCGCTACATACAAGATGTTTTGGCACAAAATAACTTTTTTTTTCTCCACAATTATGTTAATTGTAGACTTAGACTTAGACTTAGACTGACTTTATCATCATTTTTCATGCACAGGGTGAATACAGAACAAAATTTCGTTGCATACGGCTCAGGACAATGTTTTGAGCTTTCAATGTTGTGAGGTTACTCCAGAATAAAATAAAATACAGTATAAAATATAAATATAAATATAAAATATAAAGTGCAGGACTGACAGTAAAAAGGAAGTTATTTAGCTCTGTACATGTGCAAGGTATGAAGTGGAGACCAGTTTTTGAGTGCAGTCCAGTTAAGAGTTCAGCAGTCTGATGGCAAGTGGGAAAAAGCTGTTTCGGAACCTGGTGGACCTGCACCGGATGCTGCAGAACCTCTTTCCAGAGGGCAGCAGGGAGAACAGTCCATGGTGGGGGTGTGAGGGGTCACTGACTATGTTTCGGCCTCGGGACACGCAGCGCTGGGATGAAATGTCCTGAATGGAGGGAAGGGGGGCCCCGATGATCCTCTCTGCTGTCCGCACCACTCTCCTCACGTTCTTCCAGTCGGAGGCGCTGCAGCCTCCACACCACACAGAGAGGCAGCTGGTCAGAATGCTCTCTATGGTGCTTCTGTAGAACGTCTTGAGGATGGGCGGGGGCAGGTGTGCTCTTCTCATCCTCCGCAGGAAATACAAGCGTTTCTGTGCCCTCTTGGCCAGAGACGTGGTGTTCACAGTCCAGGTGAGGTCGTTTGTGATGTGCACCCCCAGGAATTTGGTGCTGCTGACCACCTCCACAGCCGAGCTGTTGATGAGCAGTGGAGCGTGGCTGGGCCGGTTCTTCCTGAAGTCCACGATCATCTCCTTCGTCTTGTCAACGTTCAGGATCAGGCTGTTGTCTCTGCACCAGTCCACCAGCTGCTCCACCTCCTCTCTGTAGTCCAGGTCGTTGTCGTCTCTGATGAGGCCCACCACCGTTGTGTCGTCCGCGAACTTCACGATGTGGTTGGTGGCGAACCTGGGGGCGCAGTCGTGTGTCATCAGAGTGAACAGCAGAGGGCTCAGGACGCAGCCCTGAGGGGAGCCTGTGCTGAGGGTGATGACATCGGAGGTGTGTTGTCCGATCCGGGCTGACTGAGGTCTGTCGGTGAGGAAGTCTAGCAGCCAGTTGCGCAGGGGGGTGCTGAAGCCCAGGTGTCCCAGTTTTCCTGCCAGATGCTGTGGGATGATTGTGTTGAACGCTGAGCTGAAGTCCAGGAACAACATCCGCACATGAGTGTTCTTCTCCTCCAGGTGAGCCAGGCTCAGGTGTAGGGCGGAAAGAGGGTTGGATAATAAAAAATACAATAACTTTTCTTTATTTTTTTATTTAAAGGAAAATCTCACAGTGCGTCCAGCTGTACAGCTGCAGCTGCACCAATCCACACTTTCAGTGACTTGTGGGTAATTTAGAATCACACAGAAAATCTCCAAAAGGGAATCAAACTTAAAACTCTGAACTAAGAACTTCTGATCACATAATAGCAATTAACCATATCTGTCCTTACTGATAATTATTGTCAGTAGTCCCTAACATTAATATGATCAGGCAGCATGTAATCATATATACATATACAGTATGTATTATCGTTATAAAGGTTGAGCCAAGAACATTTCTGTCTGTATCAAACAAATAGCCCTTCGTGTTGCTCTGGACCCGTGAAGCAGCTCCCAGTCTCAAAAAGGTTGGTGACCCCTGATCTGGACCAATTAGATCAATCCTGAAGTAACAAATGCACGGATTGGTTTTTCAGTGTCACAGGATGTTGTGAATTTTGGCAACAGAAACTTGATTCATATGGGATTTCAAGACTTAAACTGGTCAAAAATAACCCAGAGGTTCTTTAATTTATTGCCATCCAGATTAAGTGATTGACTAAGCAAAAGACCAGGACCTGTTCCTGCACTCTTCCATGTGCTTGGTGAAGATGAATGAGGGTTTTCAACCTTCAATTTGACCCTTTCCCAACCAAACATAATAATGTGTTATAAATGGATGTCTTAATATTTGGAGTCAGTAAAGTCGACATTCTCAATGTTGTTGTTTTCAGCATCTTGATTTTCTTCAAGGTTCCTCTTCTTTTCTCACACTGAACAGAAAAAGTTCTGAACGCTTTACTGGACTTTTCAGATTCAAGCATTAGAAACTATGAAAGTAACTTTAACTTTTGCTTGATTAATGGAGAGGTTCACACATAACAAGTTGATGGTAGAACTAGTTGTTAGTGGAGTAGCGTTAACTCTTCCTGTCTGATCAGCTCACCTGGTAACGGTGCTTCATTCCCTTTGGCAGTTTAAAAAGGGTCCACCGGTTCCTCCACCTCCTAAAGTCACACCCACTAAAGAAGTGGCAGAAGAGCAAATCATTGACTTGTTCGGAGGAGAATTTTTACCTGCTCCTTCACCTTCTCAGGTAGGACAGCAAATAAAATCCAATTTCCATGAGTTTTTCTGCCCTTTGACCTTCTTCCTCTGCTGCTGTCCACAGCCAAATGAACGACCAGGAGAGTCTCTTCTTGACATGGACTTTGATGCTTTCCAGCCGGATGAAAGTGTTTCACCGATTCCTCAGGTGCGCTCAATTTTGGAAACCGATCTGTGGAAGAACAACAGGTTTTAGAATAAGTAGGGCTGCACGATGGGGCTGAAAAATGTAAAACGATATAAGCGTCTCATATCAGTTGACACCAATAATTATTGGTAATTTTTTCCGTTTTAAATATCTGAAGTGCTGCTAAACTGGTGATGTGACTTTTCTTGTTTTATCCAGTTTTTCTTCCATGTCATTTATTTTTAAGCAGTTATGAGAGTGGCAAAACCTTAAAGTGCTGCTGCACAAGTTACCCAACAGGTTGTTGCTAGGCAACCAACGATCAAATGGGTTAAGGCCCCCACATACTTGAAGCCGACGTCCAAACAAAGATCAGTGTTTATGACTCCGTACTCGGTGTTGCACTGCAACCTTCTCAGTGTTCACATCAAACTGTTTTCGCAACACGACCTGATAAAGTTGAGTGAGTGCGCCGAGTCGCGAGCGTGACATCCACTCTCTGACCCCGGCTGACAGGCGCCAACCTAGCTCATCAAACATGCTAGTCTCCACTAGGATTGTGGGAAATAAAGGAATGTGACATCAGAAAGTTTTAGGCAATCAGTATGGTGGAGCATAAAGCCTCAACCATCCGTAGAAAGCACACAAGGAGTCTGCGTGGCTCACAGAGTGCAAACTCAACGCCTGAGTATATGGGGGCTTTTAGTGTTTCCTACCACCCTGGCTTAGGTTGAGCAGCTAAAGCCGTGCCTCCTTTCCTCTGCCTACATCCCCCAGAATGCTGTGCATCTCTGAGATCTGAGTCCAGTGAAATTATTGAACATTCTCTCAGATGAATTGTCTGTTGATATTGATCATGTGTCTTTCGCGATATATATTGTTGATTTATTGTCCAGCCCTAAGAAGATTGAATCAGATTTTGATGTGCAGCAGCTGGGCTCCACATGTGATGGAGATTTTATTTACTAGGAGCCAACGTGCCAGGAACCACCAGACGGCACCTGTGAGGATTTCAGGAGTAGAGCTGATGCTATCAGACGGTCACTGGACCATCCAACAGACACACAGCGATGGGACTCTCATTGTGGGTTAGAACTAGACTGGTGGGTTGGGTCGTGGAGTTAGGGTTAGGGTGTTTCAGTGGGTCAGTGTGGTGCCTGAGGGCCACCATAGACTCGCAGTGCCGCCTAGAAAATGGGTGGGATCGTCAAAACAACAACAAATTCCTGCTGAAGCTGCTGAAACCTGAGGGCTCTTGAAGGTCCAGGGTTAGGGCCTTCGGGTCCTGGGTTAGGGCTGGGACCAGGTCTTTGATGCAACGACACCTATCCTGGTTTGAACACCAGCCGATACTTGCAGTGCAACAGGCTTGTTATGCCATTTTGTCCTCCGGTGGCAGATCGAGATGCCAATTGGTTGTAAATTAATATCCAAGTATTCGCAGGCCATAAGGTGATCCCAAGAGTCTTCAAGGTGCCTCTAAGTATTATTATTATTTTCAGTGAGTGTACTTTACTCTGTATTAACATGCTCTGTCTTGGTTTTAGACGGCTGTACCGTGGGACATGTGGTCGGTGAGTTGAATCTCCAAAACTCTTTACATGGAAACAAACATGTTTTCTTTTCAGTTTTTTCCTGAAAGGCCTGCAGGTTGCGCTCAGACACGCTGCTTTGATCGACTCTTTATTGATCATGCTCAGGACTAACTGAGCTGTTTTAACGTAGTATTTTTTATTTTGTACATCCTGAGACTAGAGCACAGAAAATAGAAGAGCGTTAATTTGATTAAAATGTAACTATTTATTGCCACTACAAACCAGATAGCACTAACAGCAGGTGATGGAGAATTGCACAGGAAAAGCGGATTGGTTCAGTAGAGTGATTATCTACAGGCAGACGTCCTGCTAACGAGGGGTTCTGGTTCAGTTTGACACCGCCTGGTGGGGTCCAAAGCTCCACGGTCTAATCACACACAGACTGGAAAGATCTGTGTAAAAACAGCAACAAGTTTTACAGGACAGAGCAACTTTAAATAATGATAATAATAATTCATTAATAATAATAATAATAATAATAATAATAATAATTAGAAAGCACTGCAGATGTCTAAGTTATGAACAGGCAAATCACAGGAGCAAACCAGACCGAGACTAAAAGAGTCAGCATGGTTTGGAAAGTTTTTCACCACTGGCTTATGAGGGCAACATACACATGGATATTAAAATCCCTCTAAAAACTCTGGTCATATTTGGCATCATTTCACCCTAAAAAGACATTAAAAAATAATTTCAAACATCTTGATTGTATTTTGGCTGCTGACAAGCCATTGAACATATCACTATATAGTTCCAGTTCACAACATGTCGTATCGTATGATAAACTACTAAGGTAAAGTCAGCCTTCCTGTGTTTACTCTGTACACTCCAGTGCAGAATGAACCTCATGACGTCATCAACCCATCGGTGAAAAAATGGCAACTTCCATGGTTGAAAAATATAACAAAAGACACATTTTTTAAAAGTAATTATGAGTTTTTGCGCATCACAAACAGCAATTTTTAGTTAATAGAAAAATTACAACATATTTATTCCAGCATGTTAACCTAATCTTGGATCCCTCTAACAGGATTAAACCTCCAGCAGAACCAGAACCAGAACTGTGCTCAGCACCAGCATCCATTTGTCACGAATGACTATAGGTTTGAGAAGACAAAGCAAAAGCACTGAATCAGGAGAACTTTCTATGTTCAATGAAAGTAAAACGTTAATGGCAGCAGCTCCTTCAGTGGCCTTCAGATGCTAATGATGTAAAAACTTAGCTTTGCCGTGGTCCTATGGTTATGGAAATGGTTCTTGTACAGGAACTTACTGTAGCACTAGCCCTTGTCCTGATCCATGTCTCATTAAAATGTCTAATCGGAGATTTTGAGTTGAAATCTATGGAACCCTCAAGGGGACATGGGAAAAATGTTTTGTTTTGCGTTCCCTCGCAATGTGCTTACTGCAATATTTGCTGGTCTATTTTGTATACAGTCACTAATGTCAATTTAACATTTCAAATATATACATATTTAAAGAACCTAAATGGTGGCAGAGCGCCGCACTGGGTTAACTGGGGGAATCTCATCTGTCCGTGTGTCAATCATCTCCAGGCCATGATTATCGATTTATTCCATTTTGATTATCATGCTTCAAACTTTACAAGGACTGACCAGGACAAACTGCACAAGTGCCGCTTCCTCATACACACGACGCCGGTCACCTTCCCATTCATACCTGGTGACGTCACGCCCACATCGACACGCCCACCACCCAAGTGTCCTGTCAAATCAATAATTACTTATTTCATTCATATGGCTCTTACAGAGCCTCGGTGGAAACGAGTTTATTATTATTAATTCTTTGGTGCAAAAACTGATTGAAACTCGATTTATTCACTGCATGTTTATGTCTGTTAAGGAGGTTGAGATGAAACTGCACAGGAGATAACCCGCGATAAGAACTCAGAAATAGTTCAAATAGTTTGGATGTATTTTTATTTCTTTCCTTCTCACAGAAAGTTTCTGTATATATCATAGAGTTGTGGTGCATTTCTATACTAAAGAAAAAGATAGAAAACTTCAGATATTCCACAACCAGATATGAAAAACCTTACATAACCTTGCATTAAGGCAGAAAGTACGGCGGCCCGTAAGAAAGGCTTACAGGATTCAGTTATGCCGCATGAACTGATCAGTACATTAATGCGAGAGAACGCAAAAGATAAAATGGCCCCTAGAGGCCTCCGTAGAAATAATCTCCATGTCCTCAGTAGTTTGTAAAATAAAGAATCCAGCCAGTTGGAGAATATTGTGGTTGTTTAAATGAGGATCACAGCAGATATTCAAGTCTGTTGGTAGAATGAAGCTATTTCCATCTAACTGATGTTGGTGCCTGTCTGGTTGTTTTTGATTATAAAGTAATTCCATCTCTTCTTAAATTATGGCAGCTTTTCTCCATCATAATGATTGAACCAGCTAGAGGAATTTGTGTACTTATATGAGCCATTTTCTGCTCCCTCTTTTAGGGAAATGCCCAACCTACTCAGCCTGTAAGTATCGACCTCAGCACACTGACACTCTTCACTTCTTTATCTGTTGTTTTATGCATCTGTGATTTCAAAGTACAGTCATATGAAAAAATTGGGCACTTCTGATAATCTTAATTATTTTCATATTCAAATCTTTGGGTGTTTTGATAAGCTATATCAGTTTGATATATAACATAACAGATGGACACAGTTAGTTATGGTTTGTTTCTTTTGTGTCATACAGTGAACCCTCGCTGTAACACGCTTCACCTTTCACGGCCTCGCTGCTTCGCGGATTTTGTTGTGCAGTTTTTTTTTCAGAGTGTATTGTGTTCTGCATCCTGATTGGCTAAACAGTCTCTGCGCTTCTTCTCTACAATATATTCTCCAATAATGTGTTATTGGCACACATTACTGTGTGCCAATAATGTTACGGTATTTAAATATACGTAATACAGCTTGTCAAATTTTGGTAAATGTTTTTGCCCAGAAGAAAAAAAGAGCAACAACAACTACTGATAATTATGTTCTTATTTCGAAAAAACTCACCTGCACCTCAGGCTTCAGGAGAAAAAGCCATTATAGAGCAGAGTCAGGCCGCAGCGTCACAGAGAAATACGCCAGTCACAATTTGTCCTGTACAAATTGTGACAGTAGGACAATTATTATAATAATTTTATCATTATGATAATAAAATAATCATTTTAATAGTCATTAAAATGATTATTTTACTGTAGTTATTTGTAAGAAAGCATTCTATTTGTTTAAAAAATGCTTGGGCCTGAAAACAGGTTTTGTTCTTTGGTTTCAATGTAGAATATTTAATTATGCTGTATAATAATTGTAAAAGATAAAGGTACCTACTTCACGGATTTCGCCTATCGGGTTCTTTTCGGAACGCAACCCCCGCGAAAAACGAGGGTTTACTGTAAACCATAAAAGGTGCCCAGCCCCCATGAGGCTAGAAGACAAACATCCAAAGATACAGAGACAATATCAACATCCTGCCCACTTAAAGTGTCCTGTTTTGAAGATGCCAAGCTTATATTTCAGTAGTGAAATGAGGATAATTCAATTAAGAGAAAATGTGCAATATGCATGAAAACAAAATTTGAAAGATATTTGGGAACCCCAAAAGAAAAATCACATTAACATGTAGTAGATGCTCCTTTTGCAGAAATAACTGTAATGAGATTCCCACTACCGGCTTTGGCCACACCACCCCACAGCATGATGGGACCTCCACCAAATTCTATGGTGTGCAGCAAGTGTTTTCTCTTGGAATGCTGTGTTGTTTTTGCAGCCAAGCATAATGTCCTTTGTTGTGACCAAACAACTCAATATTTATTTCATCACCTTGGACTTGTGCTACAGATTTATCAAAGGTGTGTATCAGTCTAGCATCACAACAAACTGCACCAACAGTAGTAAATGGAGGTGCTATCAAGTAAACTGATTGGATGCACTTGTCTATGAAGTTCAAGGCTTAATGATGTTAGCAAACCCATTTTGTGTTCTAATAAAACAGTGTTAAGTAGTATTCACATCAATAAAATTACAAAGGTTCCCAAAAAAAAGGGCAGGACTCCGGCTCTGGAGGAGTCCAGTTTGAGGCCGCTGGTTTAGATTCTCAGACTTGATCAGCAACTATTTTCTGAAAGATTTTAGATCAGAAAGGAAGATTTAATATAAGTTTGATATAGGTCGTAATGGTTTAAATTATCTTGATGGAGAGAAGGTTTCTGAAGTCAATGTTTAATTACATCTACTTTAAAACCCTGGGATACATCAGGGTAGGAAGGTGGTGTTTTAGTGCATCCACACATTTACAGCAAACGAGCCAGTTTAGTCATGTTTGTCTTAACTCCTTAATCTTAACATATAGTAATCTTAACATAGGTTACCACTGACATCAGGCATCAATGATTCCATAAATCTTTTCACTGTGTGTCTCTATAGAGCAAGGGTCAATCATTAACCCAAATTCTTTGTGTTGCTCCAACAGGCTGCCGATGCTGGATTTGTTGCTGACTGGTCTGCAGACTTTGGTTCGATGTCAGCAAATGGAGATGTTGCTTCGGCTACAGTCCCGGTTGCTTCAGGAACTCTGGCTGACATGCCAGAGGGGGAGCAGGTCGGTGTTCAGGGCGGAGCTGAGTGCTGGCCCCAGGCGGAAAGCTCACTACCAGGTGGAGACACAACTGCTGTCCAGGACAGTGAGCCCAGAGACCAGGGAGATGAGGTTAGCAGCTGGGAAACCCTGACTCACTCCGACCTTCATCCATCTACAGCTAGTAATGCTAAAGATGAGACTGACCAGGCAGAAATAGACAGTGAAGATGTGGGGCTGGAAAATCGTAGAAAATCTACGCCAGGACTTATCTTCACCAATGAGTTTGGGGAAGAGATTGAGGATGGCACAGGCGACAGAAGAGATAAGAGGTCCAGGTCTCTGGATGGGTCTGGGTCTGAGTATGAGACAGCTGAAGAATGGGCTGATGGTGGCCAGGGTGGAGGCTGGGTGAGTGCAGATGATGACCTTTCTAACGAATATCAACTTCCTGTGAACATTGTGGAGAACCAGGAAGGTGAAACGGATAAAAATGAATTGGGAAAACAAAGCGACCCAGCATTACTTTGTAGAAATATCTCTGACAGAGTAGGATGGGAGGATAAAGAGCTATCTGCCAAAACGGTTGATTCTGACCCTGCTGAGCTGGATTCATTTCCTTTCACAGAATCGCAGGGTGGAGTTGAGTTTGAATCGGATCCGTTCGCAGAATCGCAGGGTGGAGTTGAATCGGATCCGTTCGCAGAATCGCAGGGTGGAGTTGAATCGGATCCGTTCGCAGAATCGCAGGGTGGAGTTGAATCGGATCCGTTAGCAGAATCGCAGGGTGGAGTTGAGTTTGAATCGGGTCCATTCGCAGAATCGCAGGGTGGAGTTGGGTTTGAATCGGATCCGTTTGCAGAATCGCAGGGTGGAGTTGGGTTTGAATCGGATCCGTTTGCAGAATCGCAGGGTGGAGTTGGGTTTGAATCGGATCCGTTCGCAGAATCGCAGGGTGGAGTTGAGTTTGAATCGGATCCGTTTGCAGAATCGCAGGGTGGAGTTGGGTTTGAATCGGATCCGTTCGCAGAATCGCAGGGTGGAGTTGAATCGGATCCGTTTGCAGAATCGCAGGGTGGAGTTGGGTTTGAATCGGATCCGTTTGCAGAATCGCAGGGTGGAGTTGAATCGGATCCGTTTGCAGAATCGCAGGGTGGAGTTGGGTTTGAATCGGATCTGTTTGCAGAATCGCAGGGTGGAGTTGGGTTTGAATCGGATCCGTTCGCAGAATCGCAGGGTGGAGTTGAATCGGATCCGTTTGCAGAATCGCAGGGTGGAGTTGGGTTTGAATCGGATCCGTTCGCAGAATCGCAGGGTGGAGTTGAATCGGATCCGTTCACAGAATCGCAGGGTGGAGTTGGGTTTGAATCGGATCCGTTCGCAGAATCGCAGGGTGGAGTTGAATCGGATCCGTTTGCAGAATTGCAGGGTGGAGTTGAGTTTGAATCGGATCCGTTCGCAGAATCGCAGGGTGGAGTTGGGTTTGAATCGGATCCGTTCGCAGAATCGCAGGGTGGAGTTACGGTTGGATCTGAAACATTTGGTAAAATCCAGCTTAGAGACAACGAGGGTGTTGCTGCGTTTGACCGATTTGCTGGAACTTTAGGGAACTGCAGTGTTGTGGTTGGTGAAGTTGCTGGATGTGGGCAGAATTCAGACCATTTTGCTAAAAGCTGTTCAACAGCTGCCTCAGGAACTGAAGATCCATTGTCCAACAACTTGGTTTATAGTGACAGACATGGCTTCAACTCTACTGTCACTTACCCAAACTACATGTGTGGAACTGCAGCAGAGGGAAAGAAAGAAGTTACCAAACCCAGAAATCACAAAGAACAAGAAAATTCAGATATGTCCGAAGATGAGGCTGCAAACCGGAGATTGGGAAAGTTGTACCAAGAGCTAGATACAGGAAAGGAAGAGGTACTTGACCTTCCTTCTTCCTCCTCCAGTATGGTAGATTAGTGTACAGTAGTAAATAGGTCAATACAAGTCCATTCCTTTCTTTTACCCTTTCACAGACTAAGGAACTGAATGAAATATTTGTAGAACCAGGATCCCAGCCTGAGCTCCTTCTCATCCTATTTCCTGTCTCTAAAAGTCTTCTGTTGGTACCGTCATACCCATTTTACATTCCACCCATCTTTTCACCTCAGCTAGCTTCATACCCCAAATACTGTCATTGAGTGTCTCAGAAATTTAATTTAGAGGACTGTTGATTTTAATAGACCTTTATAGGTAACGTCACTAAATCAATTGGTGAAGTGATGAACAAAAGGACAGGTTTCAGATATTTATCATTTCTGCTTGTTGAACTCTGTGTTCAATATATATTATATAGAGATTTTCACTTACTTCAGTGTCAGTTATTCTGTACAGTTTTCAAATATTTTTTCCAAATGTTTTTATCTTATTCCACATTAATAGTAAGATGATTTTTATGGTCACACAATGTTTATGTTCAGGACAGACATCAGACAGTGAGCTTTGTACTTGACAGAAGTAACTTTTAAAGAGGACTGTGACCCAACCAGCATGTAGATCAAAATATTCTAGTAGCATAAAAGATCAGCTTCTTCCTCCCTTCCTAGTGTTTGTTAGTCTGTCCTAATTTCACTCTTTAGTCTTTATCCCTGCATTATGTTATTAAGAATTATTGCTTACTATTAACTTATTTTCTGTTTTTGTTGCATGCAACCTTCAGGATGCTGCTGCTCCATCATTTTTTACAGATTTTGATAAGATGGTGAGTTTCTCAACATTTGTGTGTTTCTTTTACAAAGAAACACACAAATAAACTTTTCTTCCTTAAATATAAAAAAGTGTTTGTTATGAGGCTTCAGTTGGTAGAGATTAGCTTGTTTTGTCATTTAGCCTTTGTAGGTTGAAATTAGAAGAGACTGTTTTAGTGGATGTGGAAGTTTTACTTAAGAAAATAGTAGATTTATTGCTGGAGAAGTCTTTAAATCATGTCAACTTAGAAAAAGTTACTTCTTTGGATCGTTGGGCTGATTTCTGTAGAACCTCAGGTAGCAGAGTGACTGACTGAACTCACTTTGAGCTCAAAAAGTGTTTCTCTGCTGAAGAATGAGAGTGAAACAACAGAAGAAGGTCCTGCAGCATCCCTGAAACAAACAGACAATGAATTAAAAGAGGCTACAGCGCCCCCTGCTGGAGAACAGTGTGCGAGTCCATCTCTTCTTGCTGATGACGAATTTGAACAGCAGCCTCTGGAATCAAAAGTGGAGGAAGCTCCAGCTCCCCCTGCTGGTAAAGCCCAAGAACATGAGGCTCCTATTGATGATGAAGAGGACGACAAACCTTCAGAGAATCAGCAGGAGGAAGAGCCAGCTGTGAGTAGAAATGCTCCGAAACCAATTAATACCATCATCATCATCATCATCATCATCATCACCATCATTTTAAAGTCTCCCTAAATGGCCAGGTTAACATGAAGGTTTCTTCTTGATCATCAGCGTTGGGTTGGGCGATGTATCAAGTATATTCCATGTATTGCAATTTTTTCAATTTACGATGGTTAAAATGGCTCTATTGCAACCACCGAGTATAAATTGTCGTTCAAATAATAAACTTTCACCATCAAATTCACTGCGAGTATGGTTTATCTGACACCCTACAAATGCATCACTAGTCCCTCCCCGTCCCAACCCAAAATTTTTCTACCAATCACGCAGCGTGTAGAAAACAACATGGTGACAGCGAGAGTTTGACAAGTCCACCTCGCTGCAGCAAACAGGAAGGGGCGTGAAGGACCACTGTCAGTCTCAGAAGTGAAGGGGGCGCTATTTCCTATATTATCCGCTGTATCCCGTTTTTATTTTCTTTTGAAATCTGTGATACATCTTCACCTTTAGGAAGGATTTTCACTCTCAGCATGTATTTGAACTTGTCTTTTTTATTTACTTCCTCGCAGCTCACAGTTTTTAACAGATTCTGTAGCTTTCTGTGAACTTCTAAATCTGTTTAGAGGCTGTATCTTTTCGGGCCTGATACTGCCTCTAGTGGCGTGGGGTGGTAACACAACTAATATAATTACGTCACTGTGACGAGGTTCTATTATGACTTGGTCAAACATAAATGACTGGCCAAGGCCGGAGATCACTTCAGTGAAATTTATGAAGCGTTTCTTCAGGTGAACAAGGTGGCAGGTGCAAAGTATTTACAAAGGACATCCAAGGCAGGTTAAAATCAGACAAACAGCAGTACATTTGTTGTCAGAGTCCATCACCTTCAATGTGACTTCTCAGGTCTAGTCACAGACTGCTTCCCTGTGGAGCAGAGCCCTGCTTTTAAAGGCACAGGCTCCGCCCACAGGAAGTCCAAACAAGCAAAAAAACTAAGCAGTTACTTCTAACTCAAATAAACTCTTAAAGTTTACAAAATAAATTAATAATAATAATAATTAAATAAATAAAGTAAACAAAAATACAATACTCAATTTAATAGACAACACTCGGTGCGCTCTGATGACATCACTACATCATGTGACTCCCTCCTGGCGCCACAATCCGGAAACACCCTACTTGAAAACTTCTTTTTTCTTTTTTTTATTGAATATATAAGAATAACAATAACAATCTCAAACAACACGTCAATAACAGACATAACAAAAAAAAACAAATTTCACAACTCCTGCTGTTGACAAAACCAATTAGATACAAGGCTAGAAGAAAGTATTAAAATAATAAAAAATAAAAATAGATAAAATAATAAAATAAGATAAAATAAATTAATCAGAGGGGACTACTAACTGAAATTCTTCCATTAACTCAAACAATTTAATTGCGTTTAAATTGTTTCGACCCAGATAATCTCCACCATGTTCCTCATTTCTGCCCCTCTGAGCTGGTGGTGTGAAGAAGAAGCGTGTAACAGCCTTCCAAGCAAATTCTCTATATGTTAGTGATGATGTACATTTCCAACAGTTATTCTAAATGTCTGACCAGTCTTCAATGTGAATTTGGTGGTTCCCTTCGTTGTCCCATTTCTCCTTAATATATATTGTATCCCCTCTCTCCAGGTTTTGTAGTTCATTATACATTTTGGATGTTAATTTATTAACGGAGGTTAATTGATACAATTTTAGAAAGATATTCAATATGCCAACAAATGTTCTGTCAGGTTCATTCATTGTCTGCATCTTTCTCAGACATCTTTTAAAAAAGGAAAGATCATTTTTTAGAGCAGAGATTGAGAGGGAGCATTTTGCATAGCGACATTTATGGATATAATATTTGGTTATAATCATTAGAACATTGACTAAAAATTCAAAAGTTTTTTCTTTGATAGATAAACCGAATTTAATGGTTTGTAAGGAAATAAAATCCACATTCATTGTTTTAGAAGACAGAAAGTTTCGAAGTTGATCCCATAAGTTTAATATTTCTTTACATTCATAAAACAAATGTTTAGTTGTTTCCAATTGAGTTTTACAAAAAACACAATTCTCAACATTAAACTTAAATCTCTCTCTTAAGAACTCATTTGAAGGATATATGTTATTTATTATTTTAAAATGTAATTCTTTATATTTAGGAGGAATTACATTGGGAATTTCAAATAATTTGTCCTAATTTTGACTATCATAGATTAATTTAAATTTTGTAAGAGAACTGTGCTTTTTGTTCTTCCTGTGTACATAATATTTATAGAATACTGATTCAAAAACTTGTTATTGCATTTATTATCTCTAATGTCCACATGCTCAATTTGAATCTTGTGGAGTCTTGGAATAAAGAAATTAGGTAAATAGTTTTTAAGTGACTGAATGAGGACATTAGTGAAACTATATAAAACTTTCTTATAAATTGTTAGTGAACAATCAGCTCCATACTTCCTGTTAAATTCCTCCAAACTTAGAATTTCACCATTTCCATCCAGTAAATGAGTAACTGACCAGATTTGTTTATTCCACCAATCTTCTAGAAAAATAGATCTTCTACACATAGAATGGCTCTGTTGTTCCACAGTGGAACATTATGAGGCTGAAGTTGTTTAAACATTAACTTCCACTGTAACAAAACCTGTTGGTGGAAATTAGAGAGTTGTAGGGAGTTTTGATAATTCAAAATCACATTTCAATAACAGCTCAATACCTCCAACTTTTTGAAATACGAACGACGGCATAACAAACCAAATAAGATCACCGTTTTTTAAAAAGGACTGAAGCCATCTAATTTTTAAAGCACCATTCATAATTTCAAAATCGATTGCCTTGATGCCACCTTCCTCAAAATGTTTTAGCAAATCACTTTTTCTGATGTAATGGTGCTTGTTTTTCCAAATAAAGTTAAAATTTAATCTGTTAATCTGTTTTATGATATTTGGAGGGACGGCTAAGGAATATGCAGGAAACGTCAGCCTGGATAAGGATTCAGTTTTTGTTCATAAAGTTCTACCAAACAACGTCAAGCCTCTTTGAAGCCAAATATTTAAGGTTTTGCCACATTTATCAATGTTGTCTTGTAAATTTTTTTCTAACACTGGTAGCTTTACACTTAGTAATCGACAAGCCTAAGTATTTAATTTCATTTTTAACTGGAATATTGAAAATTGAAGAATCAGAACAGTTATGGATAGTCATAATTTCACATTTATTTACATTTGGCTGCAGCATCGTACTTGAAAAAACAGAACCGGGAAAACGTTTAATGCTGAAAATAACGGGTTAGGATGAATGTTTAACTGAAGCAGGAACACCGCATGTTCACCCACGATGAACTGCATCAGTTTAAGCTGCAACAAACAGTAAGTTAGCGATTGTGTACGTGTTTGTGTGTATGTGTGCGGGCTCCTCCCTCACAGTCACTAAACTAGAATACCACAAAGTCTTTATTATTTACTATTAATTTCACCATTACTGGCAACGTAAAAGATAAATTATCTTCTAAAACACTGTTTTTTCATTTTCTTCAGGATGTAGAGCTAATTAGGTGACATAAACAATACCTGTATACATTATAAATAATATCTATATACAGTATCTATATATATATATCTCCATCAGTTATAGGAGGAACAAAAGAAATAATACATGAAAAACAAAATGATCAACTATAATAAAAATACCATTTACAATGTATACATAAGAAATTTAATTGAGCAAAAGTCAATAAACAAACAAATTAATTAGGTTCACAGAAGAATAACCAGGATTGTTAAACAGATACAAGCAATAATTTACATTTTTATTTTTACTGTGCCATCTTATTCTTTTTGTTGGTAGAGTCTTATATATAGGAAAAAATATGGTTAAACTATTTAGTCTTCCAAAGTTGAAATTTGTCTTCGACTCTAAAACTATAAAATAAAACTCTTTTATAGAATCACAATATCAACAATTTGCAAATAGAGCAAAACACTTTGGAGGTAAATGTTATCATTTAGTTTGGCTAAGAATAATTATTGCATTGTCAATAAATGACTTCTAATAGATGTTTTATAGTTACCAGAGGAAAACAGTAAGGCCTTCATGAGCTCAAACTATTACTATTTTACCTGCCATTGAAAGTTTTCTTAAAAGTTTCTCTGTTAGTCTGCAGCTCATGTGACCAAACCAGCTGAAAAGATGAAAAGTTAAAACAACAGTTAAAACTTGAGATGACTTAAAACTCAAGTTAAAATGTAAAGTTTTAACATTTTAACTCAACAACCTCTACCTAACTGGTTGTACACAACCTCTGGTTGGGTAACCCAAAGATCACTGGGTCTTCTAAAAAGATAGAGTCTCTGAAAACATTTCTTAAAAATATAACCAGTGTTTTCAGCAAAACTGAGCTGACTGTCCAGGAACGACCCGAGGTATTTAAAATTAGCCACAGTTTCAACAGGTTGGCCATCGAGTGAAACTGGAATCACTTTCAGGTTTTGTTTATGTCATTTAATTAGCTCTACTTACTAAAGGAAATGAAAAAGTATGGTGTTTTGTGAGGGAATTTATCTTTTACGGTACCAGTTATGCCAGAATTAATAATAAATAATAAAGACTTTGTGGTATTCTGATTTAATAAAGTAATTGTATTAGCTGTGTTACCACCCCACGCCACTAGAGGCAGTAGCTGGCCGGAAATGATATGACTAAGCAGATTTAGAAGTATGAAGAAAGCTACAGAATCTATTAAAAACCGTAAACTGCGCTGAAGTAAATAAAATAGAGAAGTTCAAATACATGCTGAGAGTGAAACTCCTTCCTAAGGTGAAGATATATCACAGATTTCAAAAGAAAATAAAAACCGGAGGCCGCGGATAATGTAGGAAATAGCGCCCCCTTCACTTCTGGAGTGCAATGGCCCCATTTCCAAATAAGGTCTGAGACTGACAGCGGTCTGCCCCGCCCCTTCCTGTTTGCTGCAGCCAGGTTCTTCTCGGTTCTTCTCCAGTTTGTGGCGCGGAAGCGGAATCAGATGAACTAGTTTAGCTCCGAAGAGAAACAGCGCTGGATCAGTAATCTGGCAGTAGTTCAGATTTTATATGGAGGATGTCGAACAAAATTAGGTAATTATGAAACTATTGACACAAAAGGTTGTACCACAAAGTTAATTCACCGCCTAATCAGATTATTCTTTTACATGTAGATTAGCCACAGCTGCCATTAGCGAAGCTAACAGAGTGATAGTTGATTAGCTCATTTAAACACCTGCTCTACTGATGATCTGTCAGTTTGTGTGTAGGTGGCTTTTTTATTTGTAAGCTGAACCAAAACACACCTTATTTCACAGCATATCTATTTGTTAACTTTGTCAAAGTCAAGCATAACTTCCCTGTAGGAGCTATTTCTCTATTTTCAGTGAAATCTTAGAATTTAGATTATTTAGTTTATTTTTATTTGCTTAATTTCTTTTTGATTTATAATTAGAATTTTTGTATAATTTTAGTTATTTAGAATAGTTTTTGGCTAGTAATTCACTTAATTAGTTAATTAATTTCAGTTTGGGACGTTTCGCAGTATAAATTGCTAGATTTTAGGGTTTTAGGTTAGCTCATCACGCTCCTGGGTGGTCATATGGTTTTTTACCAGTCTCGGTCTCAGTCAGCCAGCCAGTCAGTCCTCCGTCTACCAATCGTCAGTCAGTCTATCCAACCAGTTACTGCACCCACTCAGTCAGAGAGCAGGCGAGACAATCAGAGTCTGTAACTTGTTTTGCCTGAACTGTGGAATAAAGCAACAAAGAACTGTATTTTTGACTTTTGTTATTTTTAAAACTGTATAAGCCAGAAACCCACGGTGCAGCAGGTGACTATTTGAGTTCAATTCACCTTTTGTTTTGATCACTTTGAAATCTTAAGTTTTTTGATTTTTGGATTTGAGTTTTGGACAAATAATCACTACATTCCTTCTCCCTCGCTATTTGTTTTTTCTTTAATTAAAACTTCTTTCTGACCTTGTTATCTAGTCATAGTGTAGACGATTCGTAGCAAAACACTGCATCTCTTTATTTCATATATGGAGATTACATTTAAGTCTAGCAGGAAAATGGGGCGGGAACTTTTTTGAGTCACGTCATGCTGCAATTAGTCTACAGTTTAAAATAACATTGGAGCTCTATTGAAAATATCGTGATATATCGTGTATCATGATGTAGCAAAAATATATCGGTATATTAGATTTTCCTCATATGGAAATATTTTCCTCCAAAGAGCATATGAGGGGCATGATAAGAATATCAGCGTTGATATTCTTCACCAGAACATTTCGATCGTCAAACACGGTTCCTTCTCTTGTTAACCTTTTCATTGTTCTGAGTTTCATTTGTTGTGTTTCTCTCCAAAGACTAAAGCTGGAAGTCCGGAGAAGCCAGAGCCTGCTGAGGTTTGTTAAGTCAATTACTTTTTATATTTCTTGTTAAATTTTCACTAATTAGTCTTTTCAACATTTCCTGCTCAATTTAATTCTATTTATTTATCACAACAAATCTCTTCTCAAGGCCCTTTATAAAGCAAAGATTGTTTCAATTCAACCACACTTGCATTACATTTGACCCCAGTTATCAAACAGTGCAGGATGCTCAATTAATTATTCAAAGTAGATTAAAAAATTTCTGTCTAACTAAACCCAGCAGATTACATTGAGTTGTTGACTTGCAGCACGACTGCTACTGACCAGCAGGGGGCAACAATCGCTTGCATTGGTTGACATTACAGCAATCGCTCATGCCAGGCATGGCATAAACATGAATACGTAGACGCCTCATAGAGCGGGTCCCCCATTGGTGCTATACGTCACAGTGTCCGCCATATTGAATAGGGCACATCTGCCAGTAATAATAAAGCACCATGCTACAAAGTATATTAAGCTAATGCCTGTCATTGTCACATTCTCTCTCTCTCTCTCTCTCTCTCACTCTCTGACACACAGTCTAGTATATTTGGGAATCAAATATAAAGACAACATTTTTAACGTTTTGATGTGATTAATTGTTTTTTAGTTTTCTGAATAAAGAGCACAATGTTTGCATTTGATACCACTGATTCTGATAAGTTGTTTTTATATTCCCAGATAGCAAAATATGAGTGAATCAACATTGAAATATGGTTAGGCAGAAATATTGAAGCCTTACATTGAAACGATATTGAAAGCTGTCGGTGACTCACATGTTGAATCAATGTTTCAACCATAACTGACAATATATCAATGTTGATTCAACATTGATATCATCTGAATGTGGATCTAAATACACATTTGGGTTGACTTTATATTGAATCAAAGTTAAGGAATCAATATTGATTGATGTCCATTTTTTGGTCTGATAGGTATACATCATAACATACCGCAACATGGCAATAACATTACATTTTATTTAGGAAAACAGGCATAGATCTGTAAACATATTTGACTCCTTTTGGACTGTCAGAACAACAGTCTATTGTCCATGAAGAACAGCGTCCACAAGGTTCAGCTTTGTACTGAATGTACAGGAAACTTGTCCTGCTTCCCTGTATGAACCAGGGAAGCAGCACAAGTTGGGTTAACCCAGGTCTGACTGGTTGGCGTCTCTTTGGTTGCTTGATGCCTTCCTCCTGTTCTGGTGTGTAATGAAGCCACTTCTTGACAGTTTCCTTGTCAGTCAGCTTTGGGTCAAACTGCTGAGCAGCAGCTGAAAAACCAAAAGATAACAGGAAGGAAGGAGGACGATAAAAAACATTTGAGAAGTTTTGCAACACATAGTGTAAAAAGGGAGAAGTGGACCACTCCACTGCTGGTAGTGACTAGATGTTTTTGTCTCAACACATTATGCACAAACAGTAATATTTACAGATAAGTAAGAAAATGTACAGAAAGGAATTACAACCCACTGTCCTCAGCTTATAAAGCTGAATTTAACCTGATCAACAGAGTTGTAGTCAAGACCACCTAACCCAAGACGAGACCAACGCCCCGCGCTACATGACACAATAAAATGGGAAATATCATCAAAATTGCTAATCAAATTGATCTGAAAGATTCACATTCCCATAAAAACACCTAGATATTAAATACTTAGAGCTGAAATAAATTTAACCAATATTAAAAGCAGAACAAACTCTTTGTTCTGCTTATCTAAAAAGATAACGCCCTGGGCATTTGCCCATATAATTCATGTCAGAAATCACCACTGATTAAACATAGCAACTGAGGCAACGCTCAACTATGAACACTGACCAAAGAGCAACAAGTAACCAAGCACAAGGCGTCACCATGACTGTTCTCACCCTCCCTGCATGAAGCCAGGCAGCACAACGCTGTAACTCTGCCACATGACAGGTGACGGAAACAATCAAAGAGCAATGCGCATGCTCTGCGTGCTTTTGTTCTTGTGTTTTATTTATTTGATAATTAAATAAATATCAATTTATATAATTAAATAAAATAATGATAGCTACTGCAGCGTACGCAGAGCATCACAAGAACAAATAACGGCTCTCAGTGAGGCTCCAGTCGTATCTTCTTAGTAAAGAGAATTTCAGAAGAATCGGATCGTTGGTGAACAGGCGCAGCGTAAAAAAGTTCTGACAACTCCAAGGGCCCCTGACCAACAGGGGGCCCTCCAGATTTTTATTTTAATAGAAATTTAAACAAAGAGGGCCCCATCAATTACAAAATTAATTATATTTTGTTTTCTAAAATAGTTTTTAGCAGTAAAAATGAAATGTTCCCCCTCCCACATCAAAAAGGAGACTTTTACCCTGAACCCCCCTGGATCTGCAGGAAATGGTTCCTTCCTGCTGGACGCTGTTCAGCAGCAGTTAGTGGAAGATCAGAACGACTGTTGCTGTTACTATGCTGCCAAGAAAAATATTAATGTCAGTTAATTTGAAGTTGGGAATCTCTGTCCTGCTTGTTTGTTAATGAGATCAATGGAATCTGACTGCAATATTTTAACTGAAGTTTCTGAACAGGTTCCTCTGACTGAGACCAAATCATCTGGAGGTGAAGCCGCTCCATCGGTAAGCCCAACTCTACATGGCTCAGGACCAAGTCAATGGAAGAAACATAATTATTAACTTAATAATTCACTATTTAGAAACATCACCTGTCACACAAACATTCTCTCCTTTGATCTTGAAAATATTTCTGTAGCTATTAATATAACCAGGATAAATCCAGCTAATGAGTTTAAAGAAGACTTGAATTTTCCTGGTTGATACTCTTCCTGTTTTGTCCTTGGATACATAAACTGAGATGTTGGAAACTGAACTCAGACTTCTGTACAGGAGAAGATGCCCATCCCCTCTGTAGTGATTGAACCTGCCTCCAGTAACGAAGGTGACGATGACCGAGATGCTGACATCATCTCACCTACAGCTGTCGGCGACGACAAGGCGACGCCACAAAGCCGCGGCCTCAAACACATGAGTCCATCAGGCGGAGGCTCAGGATTTCCTGATGACTTTCTGTACAAGGCAGGTCTTGTAAAACAAACCTGCTACTGTTTTTACCTGTTTGGGATTGAAGTCATTTCTTAGATATTGCTTTCATGCTTCAGGTGGAGACCATGCATGATTTTGAGGCTGCAAATTCAGATGAGCTTGAACTGAAAAGAGGAGATGTGGTGTTGGTGGTGCCTACTGCTTCAATGGAAGATCAAGTAAGAGCAACCAGAGCTGCAAGAAAACAAGCAGTAAGAAATATTAAAACATTCATCTGATTATGATATTTGTTTTACAGGAAGCAGGCTGGCTCACAGGCATAAAAGAAAGTGACTGGTCAACCCTTGGCGTTGGTGCACAAAGAGGACTTTTCCCTGAAAACTTTACCCAGCGTTTGAATTAACAACTTTATGTAAGAGATCAAGAGGAATCAATCAAATATGTATGCAATCTGCCAAGACAGCATGTACAGTAGCTGAGCCTGTTCAGTTTCAGGAAACTAACCTGCAGCACTGTTGCGTTGACAGCTGCTGAAACATAACACATCGGTTCCTTCTCAGCATGAAGTCACCCTGTTGTACCTTCTCTCTGAATTACATGTTTCCTTGTATTAAAACTAGAAATATTTAATGGAGAATTTTTGCTGAAATGCAACATAAAGGATAAATTATGTCTAATTTTTTTAACTGTGTAAAACTAAGGAGGTGACGTGTAGCTCCCTCGCAGCATGTGTTGTAATTAACTTGAAAAATCTGATCGACTTTGTGCAGTGATCTATTTCAGTGCTTTTATGTGTGATATGAAAATAATGAGTCCTGTGTCTTGATTTTAATGGTCATTGTTGCTGTGGTTCTTTAGTCACTGTTTTATTGTTTCATAATGTTGGTGGATGTTTGGTTCATGTGTGATAAAATGTTTCTGGAATCCTGATATGAATTATCTGAGGATTTATGAAAATCACTTCAAGAATGATTGAAATTACAGAATTTTCCTTAATGAAAATCCAAGTCAACCTGTTTATGTTGAAAAAAACCCAGAATGAACTATATAATATATAAAATTTAATATGCAATCGTTGTTGCTATGATTGACAATGTGACTTAAAGACTCAAATAGATAAAGTAAAATGTCTTCTGTTAGCAAATTACTGGCTACCTGTAGACATTAAGTAATGTAGAAAACCTGTTTAAAAAACAAATAAAGCATAATTTATAAATCAAGATTGTTGCATATCTCTCTCCCAGATTACAGAATCACAGATATGCCATTGCAACAACTGATAAATCAGGTGAACACGTGTTGGTTGTTAAAGAAAACTAATTTCAGCTGAAGCTTCACGATTAGCAAGCTTGAGACCTACAGTCATCGTAAGTCCATAATGCCCTCTTCAGGAGAAAGATACATTAAAAAAACACTTGATTTTCTAGGCATTTCTTTTCCTAAGTTACGATCAAAAATGTTCATCTAGGGGGTTTTATAGCTTAAGTTTAAGATCCTAACCCAACGTCCTACTACTAAATGTTCATAAAACATTAGATGTTAAGTAGATGGTTAATTAAGGAAGATGTAAGTCAGTTGGTTCCTCTTCAGACATTTTAGCTATCATCCTAAATGTTATGCAACTTCAGGAATGCAACTTTTACATGTATTCCTGCTCTAAAGTCAAAAGACTGACTTCCCTCTCAGGTCTGCAGAAGTCTGCTACTAAACCATTCACTTGATCCAGACCTGTTGGAGCAGGGATGCATCTAAAAGATGGTAGCTCTCCGGGACTAGACTTGAGCACTCCTGACAGCAATTATCTTTTCCTAAATATACATCAACAGGCCATGAGCAAACATAAAACCCCTCCATGTGTACATGGTTGGAAATGTTGATCTGGTTATGTTCAAAGTTTAGAGCGGGAAACCTCAACTCCAGGCCTTGAGGGTAAAGGTAATTTTATTTATATAGCACATTTTCAGCAACAAGGCACTTGTTCTACATGGGCCAGAATCTGCAGATTTTAGATGTATGTCTATTTCAACACACCCGAGTCCAATAATGAGGTTGATAGAAGGGCTCTGAAAACTTAACCAACCACTCAGGATTCAACCATTTCATTCAAGTGTGTTGGAAAGGGGAAACATCAACTAAACCTCTAACCCTGAATTTGAGGACCCCTGGTCTAGAATGTTGTTCAATTTAAAAGCCACTTCATAAAAATAGATTTGGAATATTGACAAAAGTACGAGCTTAAACATTTACTTGATAAGAAACAGTAAATCATGTCTGTCAAGGATAAAATTTGATGTGGGTCCATAAGGAAATTAGCTTAGACATTAAGAAGTCACCCACTAATGACTTTAAAACAGCTTCATGTAGAGATTCATATGCAGGTGTTACTGTTGGATTCACAGGGCTGTTGGTCAGTGCTTGTTTTCCTACCTTCTTCCTGTAAGTGGGAGGTGCAGTAGTCAAGGCAACAGTATTTAGAGGAGTACTTTCCCTGAGGCAGACCCCAGATAGTTCACCTCCAGCCTGTGATGGAGGTGAATGGCCAAACAAACCCCAAAGCAGCATTACTTCATGCTTCATTCACTGCTCACTAGTGATTTCTGCTGTTGGACTGAAACAGTGCTGAGTTAGGGGATATAGAAATGAAAACCTGCTTGGTCGACGGGGCACTTGAAATAGCTAAAAAACTAAAATTGCTAGGATCATCACCAAACATACCCTCCAAGTTTGGTGGGTGTTGCTCATTTCTTTTCCATAGCACCTGTTGACCCCCATTATTTGAAAAATTGCTCACTCAAAATAACTAAAAAAGTATAAGTGCTCAATTTACCAAACTTGGTGTGTATACTTCCTCCAGCACTTTGCAGGTGCCCACCATGTTTGGTAGTCCTAGCCCATTCCCTTCATATAGCTCCCATAAAGTCCCATTAATTTTTCAGCCTATTCAAAATCTGGCTTGGAACGTCCTAGCTGGGACTTATCCCTAACCCTCTCAACTCGACCCTAACTTGCTTTATATTCCCCCCTTTTTTTAAAAAAAATAAAAAATGAAATAAAACCCTAACCCAACACTGTGCATCACAAATGTATATATACTTTTTTATTATCTTGTTGTATATAAAACCTGTAAAATTTTATAATGTATGTAAAATATGAAGGTCACTCAGGACCAATTTCATTGTAAATATCTGTATATATCATAATTTTTGTAAATATTGTAAATAACCTGCTTTCTTTTGTACATTTCTGCATTATCTGTATTATTTTGTATATATGTTTGCTGGAACAACTTGAATTTTCGGTGTAATGTAAATGTTTGTCCAGCAGGGGGAGGCAGCGCAGTGCAGCCCAATCAGCTGAGCGGCTGGGCCGCTCCCCTCCCAAATGTAAACAACGCCGAATGCGGCGCTGACGGCCAATTAGAGCCTGCCCTTTTGTAAATAGTTTTTAAGCTCGAAATTCGAAAATGTTCATGTTGTATATATAGTTGTGTTAACGGACTTTCTGGCAGATGAGACAGTGAACTGCCTGATGAAGGTTCTTTACAGACCGAAACGTCGCAGTTTGTTTGCTGTCTCTGTTATTAAAGTGCCTAACGGCATTAAAAGAAGCCGATCTTAGTCCGTTTTTCATTTAACTTTTAATTTAAAAATTTCTACTTTTATTTTCACTCAACTTTTTTACAATTAATTTTATTTAAACAATTTTTTCAAGAGTTTTATTTTTAACTATTCGCCCAATGGCGTGGGATTCATATCCCGATGATGAGGAAGACTGGACTACGGTCCATTATCACCGGGGCAGACAGCGCACCTGGCGGCCGGCCGACCGACAGCGCTACAGACCCCCGCAGCAGCAGCAGCAGCAGTACCGGGGACGCAGCTACGCCTCCGCCGTCCGAGCCCGCCCCACGAGCCGCAGCCGAAGCTACCGTCCTCCACGGTACCGTCCCCAGCCGTACAGACAGCCCCGCCCCCGCTCCCGTAGCTGGCACCGAAGCTCAGCGCAGCAGCAGCAGCAGCGACAGCGCTACGCACCCAGGGTGCAGAGCCGGGACGAGCACCAACGATCGGACGACCCGCTCTTCACAGTAAAGGTCAGGGCTCTGCACAAGCTGCTAAAGGCGACACACCACCTCCAGAACGTGTCCAGGAATGACCGTGATCCGCCTGCAATCCAGCGCATCACGGCTAACCTAGCGTCTGTGATCAAGCCGGCTCATCCCAGTCCGAAGACGCTGGAGCTGATCGACGGCAACGCTAGAGAATGGTCGTGGAACACGATCCTCATCTTACGCCAACACTATGAAGAGGTGCGTGCAGCGGAGAAACAGCTTCTCCAGGACCTCGGCGGGGACCTGCTGGCTCCGCTGGAAGTGGCAGTGAAGTGGGCAAAACGCAATCTGGGCAGCAGATTCAACCCAGAAACAGCAGATGAGGTCCAGATCTACCTGCTCAAGAGGGAGAAAAGGGCAGCCTCACCTTGCTCTTCTTCCTCCTCCTCATCTTCTGCCTCCTCGACTCCCCCGCCAGCCCCTCGCCCCCCTCCTCCTCCATCCTCCTGCTCATCTGCTAGCTGTCCAGGACGTAGAGACCAGGCGGTGGACACAGAAGAGGACCTGGATGGACCTCTCCCTCCTCCCTCTGCCACGCCCCCTCCCTCTCCGCCCCCCCGCCCTGTCATGACAACCACTGCAACCATGACAGAGCCCACGCATGGCGGCTGGACCCCACCAGGCTCAACTGAGGAGGACAACGAGACGGCCACGCCCCTTCCGCCACCGACTGAGGACGCCACTCCGCTCCCTCAACGACAGGACAGAGCTCACAGCAGGAACACCGCACCTGCACCACAGGGGCCCCTTCCCCCTCCCCCTCTCTGTCCTTCTCCACCAAAAAGGGCAGCACCCCCTAAAAGAACGGAGAGGGAGCTCACCTCGGTCGCTGACCTGCTCAAGGAGGAGGTCAAAAAGTACCGGGGTGCAGCTTCAGCTCCTCTACTATTCCAGGCCTCCGACCTGGCCCAGCAGGAACGCAGGGCTTCACTGAGACCGAGGACGGTCCCCCTTCACCTCAGACTGCAGGTCAGCACCCAACGGAGGCTCACCTTTGACCCTAGGGTGGAAACATCGGCTCCAGCGGCTTCCTCTTCCACCGGTGAGTCCCCTGCTCTTCGACCTGCACAGGTGACGGCTGCAGCCAGACAGGTGGGAACCCTGAACAAGAACCGCAACTGGTCCCTAGATCTGACAAAAAAATATGTTATCCTGGGTGACTCTAATGTGGCTAGATTTCCAGCCCCTGATAACCCAGATCTACAGGTGGTCAGCTTCCCTGGGGCCAGATGGAGGCATCTGACCCACCTTTTTGCGAGGGCACCTGTTATGAACCAGGTGGAGCGCATGATTCTCTCTCTGGGCATCAATCATAGAGCCCAGAGGGACAAGAGAGCAGCAGTCAGGGAAATGAAGACAGCGCTGAGGACGGCTAGGATCAAGTGTCCCAACGCGGAGATTTTTGTCCCTGCCATCAACTTCTCCCTGGCGCTGCCCGTCCAAGAACAGGTGACTCTCACTCACATGAACATCGAGATCATGCAGCTCAGCAGGTTCATCCCAGCTCTGCCTAGACGGTCCTTTTCAGTGAGCGGTGATAACATCCACTGGACCAAGTCGACTGCAGCTCACATCTTCAGCCACTGGGGTGAGTGGCTAAACTAGAGTGCCCCAAGAGCCTTCATGTGAAGGAGGGGCATGCTAACATTGTAAATAAAAATATATGTAACCTCTCTAAAACTTTCACCCTCAGTGATGCACAGTGTTCCCTTTTAAATAAGGGCTTAACTTTCATTCCCACTCAGGGTAACAAACCTTTAAAAAATATAAAAATGCAAATGAGGTATGATCTGCAGAAATACCACAGAAGGATTAAATTGGCCATCTATTACAAAGATGACGTTGGTAATGATAACAAGAATAATTTACCTTTCATGCCAGAGTCAGACTGGGCTCCTCCAATCGCCGCTCTCCCTCCTGAGGTGGAAAACTTAATTTCCCAGGACCTTGATTATTTGGACAGAAAATTTAAATTTATTAAAACTATACCTAATCTAAACATAGAAGAAACAAAAGCACTAAAAGAAATAATGATCAATAAAAATATTATTATAAAACCTGCTGATAAAGGCAGCTCCATAGTGATTATGGACAGGGAACAGTATCTGTGGGAGGGATACAAACAATTATATAATGAAACATATTACAAAAAATTAGACTCTCCAATTTATAACAATACGGCCCCCCTTGTAACCAAAATTTTAGACAATTTACATAAAAAGAAACTTATCAATGCAAAACAAAAATCTTACCTGCGTGGCTCCCCTGAACCTAGAGCCAGGAGGTTTTATCTCCTCCCGAAAATCCATAAGGAACCTGAAAAATGGAGTAAACCCCATGAGATCCCTCCCGGCAGACCTATTGTCTCCGACTGTGGGAGCGAAACCTACCACACAGCGGAGTTTATTGATCATTATTTATATCCCCTATCAATTCGGCACCAAAGTTATATCAAAGACACTTATGATTTTGTGGAAAAAATTAAATTAATTTCTCTACCTCAGGACTCTATTCTATTTACAATTGACATCGACAGTTTGTATACTAATATTGACATAGATGAAGGAATTGATTGTATTAAAAACGTATTTTTGAAATATCCAGATTCGAGGAGGCCAGATCGTGAACTCATTCAATTATTAGAGATTAATTTAAAAAGAAATGATTTTGTTTTTGATGGCCAATTCTTCCTCCAGGTTAAAGGCACAGCCATGGGTAAGAAATTTGCACCGGCCTATGCCAACATTTTCATGGCCGAGTGGGAGACCGGTGCTCTTAGTACGTGCAGGAGGGCACCCCTGCACTACTATCGGTACCTGGATGACATCTGGGGGGTCTGGACCCATTCTGAAGCAGAATTTCAGGAATTCCTCCAGCACCTGAATACACATAACCCATCTATCACAGTAAAGTCCACTACCAGCGTTAAAGCGGTCGACTTTCTGGACACCACCACATATAAAGGTCCAAATTTTGATACAACACACAAATTAGATATTAAAGTTTTCTTTAAACCCACAGACACACATGCTCTGCTATTTAAAACTAGTCACCATCCAAGGCACACTTATGCGGGCCTAATCAAATCACAACTCCTCAGATTTCATAGGATTTGCTCACAGAAAACAGACTTTGAGGAGGCAACTAGAACTCTGTTTTCTGCTCTTCGTAAGAGAGGATATTCCAGGTCTTTCCTGAGAGCAGGCAGGAAAAACTTCCTTGAGTCCAGACCCCCCGATTCATCTCCAATGATCCCTCTGATCACAACATTCTCCTCCTCAGCAGGACAATTTGTTTACAATGTTAAACAGAATTTCACTAAATTCCAATCTGACACTTCTTTGCTCCCAAATTACAAAATAATTGCGGCCTACAAAAGGAATAAAAACCTGAGGGATTTCCTCGTCCGTGCTGAGGTCAAACCTTTGAAGACACCAAAGGTCAAAGGTCAGAGCGGATTCTTCAAGCAGCTGCACTGGGTACAGAACAGATTCAACAACACAATTTTCAAATCAGACCAATCAGGAAACCCCAAATCAAAAAATTGTGTTTATTTAATAACCTGTCTAATTTGTAAAATCAGTTATGTGGGTGAGACGAGTAACAGTGTCCTTACTCGTTTCACCCAGCACAGACATAACATTCAAAAACACAAAAAAACACATGTACCTTTAGTGCAGCATTTTATACGCCACGGCTGGGATGCAGTTTCAGCCCTGGTGCTGGAATGTAACCCAGCCTGGTCTTCAGCCCAGAGGAGAAGGGCTGAAAGAATCTGGATCCACAGGCTGGATACACAGATCCCAAAGGGTCTGAATGAGAGGTAGGCTCCACCTGGTGGACTCCTGACAGGATGGCCCGTGCACATAAGGGGAAGGGGAAGAGGGTGAGGGGGAGAAGGAAGGAGGTTCAATCTTTTGGACCTCTGACCTTTGACCCTGAACCCAAACCCCAACCCCTAACCCTACCCCAACCCTTTACCCTAAGTTTGTTATAATTTTAAGCATAAGTTTTTTGAAAGTTAAGTTAAACGGAAAGAGGAAAAGTATAAGAGGGTGCTTAACGAAATTTAAGAAGAAACAAAGAAAGAAGAAACAAAGTAAGAAATACAAGAGAAACAGAAACAAAGAAGAAACAAAGTAAGAAATAAAAGGGAAACAGAAACAAAGAAAAACAGAAATAGCCTGAAGAAGACAAAGTTATGTCGAAACGTCGCTAGCATGCAAAGAAGAAAAAGAAGCAGAAGAAAAGACAAGTATAATTCCAATTAGTAGGACGTAGGGAAAGACAAGACAGGGGGTGCCAAAGCTAAGTTAAGTTTTTTTCAGTTCATTTTCAGCGCACAGCCGAAAGGGCATGAGGGCCAGTGCACTCACAACCTTCCGGCTGGAAGGTTGACTCAGTCCCCAAACCCTAACCCTAACCCTAACCCTTACCCTAACCCTAACCCTAACCCTTACCCTTTTGTTCCCAGCCCCCCACCCTAAATCTAATCCTAGCCCACCCATTAACCTAACCCTAACCTCTCCCAACCCCTATTTTTAAGCCTAAGTTTATGTTGTTTTTAACCCAAGTTTGGTGATTTTTAGTTGATTGTTAATTTAATTTAAAGGAAAGAGGAAAAGACGAAGAGGGTGCTTAACAAAATTACAAAGAAAAACAAAGAGACAGAGCAACAAAGAAAAAGAAAGAACAAAGAAACAGAAACAAAGAAACAGAACGAACAAAGAAACAGAAACAAAGAAACAGAAAGAACAAAGAAACAGAGAAACGGGAAAAAGGAAGAACAAAGAAAACGCCTGAAGAAGACAAAGAAATGTCGAAACGTCGCGAAATGAAGCTAAAAGAAAACACAAGAGAAAGCACGAAAGAAGACAAAAATAATTCCAATTAGAAGAAAGTAAGGGAAAGAATATAAGGGGTGCCTAAAAGCTAAGTATAGTTTTTTTTAAATTCATGTAAAGCACACGGCTCAAGGGGCAGGATGGCCAGTGCACTTCCAGCCTTCCACGTGGAAGGTTGGCTCTCTCCCCACACCTATCCCGCCAGCGCCTCCTGTCCTATTGTGTCGTGTGTTATTTTGTTCCCAGCCCCCCACCCTAAATCTAATCCTAGCCCACCCATTAACCTAACCCTAACCTCTCCCAACCCCTATTTTTAAGCCTAAGTTTATGTTGTTTTTAACCCAAGTTTGGTGATTTTTAGTTGATTGTTAATTTAATTTAAAGGAAAGAGGAAAAGACGAAGAGGGTGCTTAACAAAATTACAAAGAAAAACAAAGAGACAGAGCAACAAAGAAAAAGAAAGAACAAAGAAACAGAAACAAAGAAACAGAACGAACAAGAAACAGAAACAAAGAAACAGAAAGAACAAAGAAACAGAGAAACGGGAAAAAGGAAGAACAAAGAAAACGCCTGAAGAAGACAAAGAAATGTCGAAACGTCGCGAAATGAAGCTAAAAGAAAACACAAGAGAAAGCACGAAAGAAGACAAAAATAATTCCAATTAGAAGAAAGTAAGGGAAAGAATATAAGGGGTGCCTAAAAGCTAAGTATAGTTTTTTTTAAATTCATGTAAAGCACACGGCTCAAGGGGCAGGATGGCCAGTGCACTTCCAGCCTTCCACGTGGAAGGTTGGCTCTCTCCCCACACCTATCCCGCCAGCGCCTCCTGTCCTATTGTGTCGTGTGTTATTTTGTTCCCAGCCCCCCACCCTAAATCTAATCCTAGCCCACCCATTAACCTAACCCTAACCTCTCCCAACCCCTATTTTTAAGCCTAAGTTTATGTTGTTTTTAACCCAAGTTTGGTGATTTTTAGTTGATTGTTAATTTAATTTAAAGGAAAGAGGAAAAGACGAAGAGGGTGCTTAACAAAATTACAAAGAAAAACAAAGAGACAGAGCAACAAAGAAAAAGAAAGAACAAAGAAACAGAAACAAAGAAACAGAACGAACAAAGAAACAGAAACAAAGAAACAGAAAGAACAAAGAAACAGAGAAACGGGAAAAAGGAAGAACAAAGAAAACGCCTGAAGAAGACAAAGAAATGTCGAAACGTCGCGAAATGAAGCTAAAAGAAAACACAAGAGAAAGCACGAAAGAAGACAAAAATAATTCCAATTAGAAGAAAGTAAGGGAAAGAATATAAGGGGTGCCTAAAAGCTAAGTATAGTTTTTTTTAAATTCATGTAAAGCACACGGCTCAAGGGGCAGGATGGCCAGTGCACTTCCAGCCTTCCACGTGGAAGGTTGGCTCTCTCCCCACACCTATCCCGCCAGCGCCTCCTGTCCTATTGTGTCGTGTGTTATTTTGTTCCCAGCCCCCCACCCTAAATCTAATCCTAGCCCACCCATTAACCTAACCCTAACCTCTCCCAACCCCTATTTTTAAGCCTAAGTTTATGTTGTTTTTAACCCAAGTTTGGTGATTTTTAGTTGATTGTTAATTTAATTTAAAGGAAAGAGGAAAAGACGAAGAGGGTGCTTAACAAAATTACAAAGAAAAACAAAGAGACAGAGCAACAAAGAAAAAGAAAGAACAAAGAAACAGAAACAAAGAAACAGAACGAACAAAGAAACAGAAACAAAGAAACAGAAAGAACAAAGAAACAGAGAAACGGGAAAAAGGAAGAACAAAGAAAACGCCTGAAGAAGACAAAGAAATGTCGAAACGTCGCGAAATGAAGCTAAAAGAAAACACAAGAGAAAGCACGAAAGAAGACAAAAATAATTCCAATTAGAAGAAAGTAAGGGAAAGAATATAAGGGGTGCCTAAAAGCTAAGTATAGTTTTTTTTAAATTCATGTAAAGCACACGGCTCAAGGGGCAGGATGGCCAGTGCACTTCCAGCCTTCCACGTGGAAGGTTGGCTCTCTCCCCACACCTATCCCGCCAGCGCCTCCTGTCCTATTGTGTCGTGTGTTATTTTGTTCCCAGCCCCCCACCCTAAATCTAATCCTAGCCCACCCATTAACCTAACCCTAACCTCTCCCAACCCCTATTTTTAAGCCTAAGTTTATGTTGTTTTTAACCCAAGTTTGGTGATTTTTAGTTGATTGTTAATTTAATTTAAAGGAAAGAGGAAAAGACGAAGAGGGTGCTTAACAAAATTACAAAGAAAAACAAAGAGACAGAGCAACAAAGAAAAAGAAAGAACAAAGAAACAGAAACAAAGAAACAGAACGAACAAAGAAACAGAAACAAAGAAACAGAAAGAACAAAGAAACAGAGAAACGGGAAAAAGGAAGAACAAAGAAAACGCCTGAAGAAGACAAAGAAATGTCGAAACGTCGCGAAATGAAGCTAAAAGAAAACACAAGAGAAAGCACGAAAGAAGACAAAAATAATTCCAATTAGAAGAAAGTAAGGGAAAGAATATAAGGGGTGCCTAAAAGCTAAGTATAGTTTTTTTTAAATTCATGTAAAGCACACGGCTCAAGGGGCAGGATGGCCAGTGCACTTCCAGCCTTCCACGTGGAAGGTTGGCTCTCTCCCCACACCTATCCCGCCAGCGCCTCCTGTCCTATTGTGTCGTGTGTTATTTTGTTCCCAGCCCCCCACCCTAAATCTAATCCTAGCCCACCCATTAACCTAACCCTAACCTCTCCCAACCCCTATTTTTAAGCCTAAGTTTATGTTGTTTTTAACCCAAGTTTGGTGATTTTTAGTTGATTGTTAATTTAATTTAAAGGAAAGAGGAAAAGACGAAGAGGGTGCTTAACAAAATTACAAAGAAAAACAAAGAGACAGAGCAACAAAGAAAAAGAAAGAACAAAGAAACAGAAACAAAGAAACAGAACGAACAAAGAAACAGAAACAAAGAAACAGAAAGAACAAAGAAACAGAGAAACGGGAAAAAGGAAGAACAAAGAAAACGCCTGAAGAAGACAAAGAAATGTCGAAACGTCGCGAAATGAAGCTAAAAGAAAACACAAGAGAAAGCACGAAAGAAGACAAAAATAATTCCAATTAGAAGAAAGTAAGGGAAAGAATATAAGGGGTGCCTAAAAGCTAAGTATAGTTTTTTTTAAATTCATGTAAAGCACACGGCTCAAGGGGCAGGATGGCCAGTGCACTTCCAGCCTTCCACGTGGAAGGTTGGCTCTCTCCCCACACCTATCCCGCCAGCGCCTCCTGTCCTATTGTGTCGTGTGTTATTTTGTTCCCAGCCCCCCACCCTAAATCTAATCCTAGCCCACCCATTAACCTAACCCTAACCTCTCCCAACCCCTATTTTTAAGCCTAAGTTTATGTTGTTTTTAACCCAAGTTTGGTGATTTTTAGTTGATTGTTAATTTAATTTAAAGGAAAGAGGAAAAGACGAAGAGGGTGCTTAACAAAATTACAAAGAAAAACAAAGAGACAGAGCAACAAAGAAAAAGAAAGAACAAAGAAACAGAAACAAAGAAACAGAACGAACAAAGAAACAGAAACAAAGAAACAGAAAGAACAAAGAAACAGAGAAACGGGAAAAAGGAAGAACAAAGAAAACGCCTGAAGAAGACAAAGAAATGTCGAAACGTCGCGAAATGAAGCTAAAAGAAAACACAAGAGAAAGCACGAAAGAAGACAAAAATAATTCCAATTAGAAGAAAGTAAGGGAAAGAATATAAGGGGTGCCTAAAAGCTAAGTATAGTTTTTTTTAAATTCATGTAAAGCACACGGCTCAAGGGGCAGGATGGCCAGTGCACTTCCAGCCTTCCACGTGGAAGGTTGGCTCTCTCCCCACACCTATCCCGCCAGCGCCTCCTGTCCTATTGTGTCGTGTGTTATTTTGTTCCCAGCCCCCCACCCTAAATCTAATCCTAGCCCACCCATTAACCTAACCCTAACCTCTCCCAACCCCTATTTTTAAGCCTAAGTTTATGTTGTTTTTAACCCAAGTTTGGTGATTTTTAGTTGATTGTTAATTTAATTTAAAGGAAAGAGGAAAAGACGAAGAGGGTGCTTAACAAAATTACAAAGAAAAACAAAGAGACAGAGCAACAAAGAAAAAGAAAGAACAAAGAAACAGAAACAAAGAAACAGAACGAACAAAGAAACAGAAACAAAGAAACAGAAAGAACAAAGAAACAGAGAAACGGGAAAAAGGAAGAACAAAGAAAACGCCTGAAGAAGACAAAGAAATGTCGAAACGTCGCGAAATGAAGCTAAAAGAAAACACAAGAGAAAGCACGAAAGAAGACAAAAATAATTCCAATTAGAAGAAAGTAAGGGAAAGAATATAAGGGGTGCCTAAAAGCTAAGTATAGTTTTTTTTAAATTCATGTAAAGCACACGGCTCAAGGGGCAGGATGGCCAGTGCACTTCCAGCCTTCCACGTGGAAGGTTGGCTCTCTCCCCACACCTAACCCCTAACCCTAACCCTTACCCTAACCTCACACAAGATTCTTCACTTACCCTAACCTCACACAAGATTCTTCACTTAACCTAACCTCACAGGAGTCAGAACGTATCACAAAAACCTCTCCCAGGACCACTCTCCAAGCACTCGGGAGACTCCAAAACGCACTCTGGTAAGGGTCCCACAAGTACCCCAAACTACCACACTTAGAGCAATTTTACCCGTTTTCACACATCCACCAACCCTGTCATGTCACACATCCCCGCACTCAGGGCGACTCCCTGAGCACGGAGAACCGACTCCCACCTCGATCCGACGCTCCTATCCAAACTTGAAAAATGAATGGCAGTCTATGGCAGCTATAACAACGGAAGGGGCCAGGGACACCAAACTCGGTGGAGACCTGGAGGGGGTCGAGACATGTATACACACCGGGTTTGGTGACATGTCATCCTATGGTTCGGAAGTTATGGAGCTTGATCACTTTTTTTTTTGTATGGGTGTCTATGGCAGCTATGTCAACGGAAGGAGCCACGACCACCAAACTTACAGGGTACGTGGACATGGTCCCAAGGACTCTCCACGCAAAGTATGGGCCCCATACCTCAAATACTTTTGGAGTTATTGAGCTTGATCACACTCCTTTTCTGGTTTTCATCCTATATCCCTATACTCCAATTGTCTTACAACCATGAGCTCACATTTTAGAACTGTAATTTAAGGGGCCATCTACAAATATATGTGGAACATAACCTCCTATCACCTGGCATCCACATGAGGTCATTTTACTGCCACATGTTAGTTGTAGACTAGAAAACATTACAGGGGACAGCAAAAATGGATGATTGCAGAACCCAAAGTTCCCATGGAAGCATCTGATCCAAACAGTATTCTGGAAAAAAAAAAAAAAAAAGTACTTGCACAGGGTTAGCGTGCCACTACTTGAATAATTACCTAACCCTGCAAGAAGACACCTCACAAAGACGTCAAACTGAAATAAGTGACCATCTCACAACCCAGTATTGTCCATATATACAACTCCAAGATGTTTGTAATTGACCTTATGAGTTGCTATCACACAAGTGGCAAAAAATGGAAATTGAGGGTACTAATTAAGGATCTTACTATAGCCAATAGCTGGCTGTTGTACTGCAAAGACCAATGTGTGACACACAAACAAGAGCATCATGCTTTTCTGCATGGAAGCTGCCAAAATGGTCTTGGTTTAGCTTGCTAACTGACTTTTCAGAGTGGGATTTGACCCAGACATTTTACTGCAATGGAAAAATCACCCAGTGAAGGCATTGCGCCATGTCTCAGTCCATGAAAGGGCTAATACCCATATGCCAAAGGCAGCAAACTTGAAGAATGCAATGTGGTGCCGAGTAAAAGAACGTCAGAAAAAATTTGAGTGCTGTTTTTTTTTGCAAGGTGCTCTGCTTACAGGCAGATTGCAATTGTTACAAAGCTGTTTACACATAAGTGTAAGCATGATCCCATAAGGGGAAAAATAGTTTGAAGTAGATTAAACTAAACTAAATGTTTGAAATTAACTGTTTAGAACAGCAACAATGCAATTTACTGTTTTAGGGACATGTGTCTTCCCGTACCCATTAGCAGTACATTGAATAGGCCATATGATGGAAACAGTCACAACTACTGTGTAGCATTTTGTTTTTGAACTCAGAAATAATGCTAAAGAAAGAGTTTTGGATTTCATCAATAAATTGTTCATGTTTTTACATTTAAAATGAATGTCCTCATATGTGGACATAATTTTTCTTAGCAACTAGATCATGTAAAAAGAATTTTATATTTGGGCTGATTGGGACTTAATGATTGCAAAAATAAAAGAGGATTTAATATATACCATACAAGAGCTCAGGTCTTAGGAGGTTAAAACTGTTAAGCAGATCTTTAAGCTGAAGATTTCCAAACATTCATTACTTTTGCAGATAGAAGCGGTGGAGCTGTAGAATTGAAGACAGAATACTAGTTGGTGTGTATGTTGCTGTGTGTGAGGCTATTCCTCATAGAAGACTGGACTACATTTAAGACTCCTGAGTCCTAGAGTCACCTTTCCCACGTGCTGTTCCTATAGGCGGAACCTGGGAAGGCTGATACGTACCGGGCCCCTGGTTTCAAAAACACGCTATCCGTTAACACCGCAAGGTGGAACTAGCATGCCCAGGAAGCAGAAGAGTTCTCCGTTGATTCTCTGGTCTGCGTTGAATGCTGGCAGTCTACAAATACACTGACTCACCTTAACTATCCTGTGCAGAGTGAATTGCACACCAGTAGATCTCCAGGTTGTTACAGGTCCCCATGCTCTAGTGCCCCCGAGAAGGATGAGCAAAAGCAGTTATAGCAAGGTGTGACTACTCCGCCATCCTCCCAAGGAAGGAGAACTTAGACCAGCAAGAGCAAGCTGCTGCCTTCCAGATCTCCAGACACTTGATGGGATTCAAACCATCACCCCTGAAATTAGAGCAAAGAGCTATTCTAGTGCCATCATACACCGCAAGACCTCTAGAAAGCTCAGTATATATGGTGCAAGAAGGAAACATGACCATGTCAACATGACAAAGTAAGAAGACTTTCTTACCCAATGCTGCCACCATAGGATGTATCCTCTGTAATGAAGCTTGCTTCAGGCAGCAGTTCAACAATGCACACCTTATTGTGACTCGTGGTGCCAATTTCCAAAATGGTTTAGCTCATTCTAAACCATCTAGTTTGACAGAGGAGCTCATGATAATCACAACGGTGTATGGTTTGTTAGGGATTGTAGCAACAACAGACCAACTAGAAGCTAAAATATGAAGCCCCACCATACAATGCATTCTGGGAAATTCTGACAGACATTTTAAAGTCCACTTCTGATATTCAGAACTGCGTTAACACACATTTCTGGCACCGAGCAGAAGCTCACAGATGAAATGTTAAAACTAAGCTGTGACTTATTTAAAAAATGAAGCACAAAAACCAATAAAAATGGAATAATAGCTGGTAAATATCTGGTAAAGTTGAGGTAAGATGCAACTGAGGGTTAGGGTTAGGGTTAGGGTTAGGGTTAGGGTTAGGGAAAAGGCGGGTTAGGGAGCCCCGTCCTGCGGGCGAACGTCCGGCGGGGGGGGGGGGACGGGGGGGACGGGGGGACCAGGACCACCACCACCACCACCACCACCACCACCACCACCTGCTTCTCTTTGCCCTACCAGGGGCACGACCCGTCCGGGGCCGTGCGTGTCGGTGGGTGTAATCCGTGCTTAAGTGTGGGATGCCACGGTTCGAAGGGAGCTCCAGCCAGCCTGGACCCCGCGGTTCGGAGGGAGCTCCAGCCAGCCTGGACCCCGCGGTTCGGAGGGAGCTCCAGCCAGCCTGGACCCCGCGGTTCGGAGGGAGCTCCAGCCAGCCTGGACCCCGCGGTTCGGAGGGAGCTCCAGCCAGCCTGGACCCCGCGGTTCGGAGGGAGCAGGAGGAGGGAGCTCCAGCCTGGATGGGTCTTAGCAGGGCCGGGGCAAAGTCAGGCTACAGCCCGCCTCGGGGGGCCCCGACGTCCCGCTAGGGTGATTTTTGACTTCCGTAAAAATGTTTAAAAATGCATTCCTCCGGGGGAAGCCGTATGTTGCCGGAAAGGCCAGAGTCTGGAGAATAAAACGGTGTGGTTCTCTGGTTCCTGGGACGCCCGCAGGCGGAATTAAAAATCAAAAACCCAAACCCTGGTCCAAGGGTTAGGGTAGGCACTTTCCCGGGCACCAGCGGCCTCGAGAGTAGGATCAATAGGCCCGGGAGAATGCCCCGATCACGCCTGTATCACTCCCATCATCCTGGGATAAAGTTGAATTTTCGGACTTCCAGAGAGGGCCCATGCAGCAGCCGGCCGTGTCCGCAGCGGCTCACTGTCCTCGGCCTAGGTGCCCCGGAGGCCCCGGTGATTTTTCCCACTTCCATAAAATTTTTTAAAAATGCATTTCCCCGGGGAAAGCCGCATATTGCCGGAAAGGCCAGAGTCCGGAGAACACTCTGGTGTGGTTCTCTGGTTCCTGGGACGCCCGCAGGCGGAATTAAAAATCAAAAACCCAAACCCTGGTCCAAGGGTTAGGGTAGGCACTTTCCCGGGCACCAGCGGCCTCGAGAGTAGGATCAATAGGCCCGGGAGAATGCCCCGATCACGCCTGTATCACTCCCATCATCCTGGGACAAAGTTGAATTTTCGGACTTCCAGAGAGGGCCCATGCAGCAGCCGGCGGTATCCGCAGCGGCTCACTGTCCTCGGCCTCGGCGCCCCGGAGGCCCCGGTGATTTTTCCCACTTCCATAAATTTTTTTAAAAATGCATTTCCCCGGGGAAAGCCGCATATTGCCGGAAAGGCCAGAGTCCGGAGAACACTCTGGTGTGGTTCTCTGGTTCCTGGGACGCCCGCAGGCGGAATTAAAAATCAAAAACCCAAACCCTGGTCCAAGGGTTAGGGTAGGCACTTTCCCGGGCACCAGCGGCCTCGAAAGTAGGATCAATAGGCCCGGGAGAATGCCCCGATCACGCCTGTATCACTCTCATCATCCTGGGACAAAGTTGAATTTTCGGACTTCCAGAGAGGGCCCATGAAGCAGCCGGCGGTGTCCGCAGCGGCTCACTGTCCTCGGCCTCGGCGCCCCGGAGGCCCCCGGTGATTTTTCCACTTCCATAAAATTTTTTAAAAATGCATTTCCCCGGGGAAAGCCGCATATTGCCGGAAAGGCCAGAGTCCAGAGAACACTCTGGTGTGGTCGAATCGTCTTTAAGTCGTTCACAGAAGCCGAGATAACCGTTCAAAGTTTGTCCAAAGCATTGCCGCCCGTGAAAAAAAAATCGACCCTTCACCCCGGCTCCGTCGATAGGTAGGATTTCAGGACCTTACGGAGAAAAACCCCACCGGCGGGATTATAGGAGCGAGTTCGGAAAGAGGGCTTGGAGCGGAAAAAGCCAAAGTTTTTCGATCCAGGCCGGTTCTAGGGGTCTACTGGAGCTAGGGTAAGGCGGATTTAGGCCCCTTTTTCGGCTTTTTTCCAGCATTTTAAGCCCTTTTTCCAGATTTTGTCTCCGGTTCTCTGGAAGTCTGGGGCGGTAAGGCAGCGGGCTCCGGCCGGTCCGGTGTGTCTCCTCGGTCCTTCTGAAGGGCCTGGGGCATCTCCGGCTCGGTTCTGAGCTCCTTGGAAGCGTGAAAGCTCGGTCGAAGGCGGGCAGGGCAAAGGCTGCAGACAGTGCTCTGTGGACGGCTTGGAGCTGTCCGAGGTGCTGGCTGGAGCTCTGAGCCCTGGCTGTGGGCTCCGGTCGGTCCGGTGTGTCTCCTCGGTCCTTCTGAAGGGCCTGGGGCATCTCCGGCTCGGTTGTGAGCTGCGTGAAAGCTCGGTCGAAGGCGGGCAGGGCAAAGGCTGCAGACAGTGCTCTGTGGACGGCTTGGAGCTGTCCGAGGTGCTGGCTGGAGCTCTGAGCCCTGGCTGTGGGCTCCGGTCGGTCCGGTGTGTCTCCTCGGTCCTTCTGAAGGGCCTGGGGCATCTCCGGCTCGGTTGTGAGCTGCGTGAAAGCTCGGTCGAAGGCGGGCAGGGCAAAGGCTGCAGACAGTGCTCTGTGGACGGCTTGGAGCTGTCCGAGGTGCTGGCTGGAGCTCTGAGCCCTGGCTGTGGGCTCCGGTCGGTCCGGTGTGTCTCCTCGGTCCTTCTGAAGGGCCTGGGGCATCTCCGGCTCGGTTGTGAGCTGCGTGAAAGCTCGGTCGAAGGCGGGCAGGGCAAAGGCTGCAGACAGTGCTCTGTGGACGGCTTGGAGCTGTCCGAGGTGCTGGCTGGAGCTCTGAGCCCTGGCTGTGGGCTCCGGTCGGTCCGGTGTGTCTCCTCGGTCCTTCTGAAGGGCCTGGGGCATCTCCGGCTCGGTTGTGAGCTGCGTGAAAGCTCGGTCGAAGGCGGGCAGGGCAAAGGCTGCAGACAGTGCTCTGTGGACGGCTTGGAGCTGTCCGAGGTGCTGGCTGGAGCTCTGAGCCCTGGCCGTGGTGCGCACGGCCCCCTTGGTTCCATCACAGCTGCCCTCGGGGAGCTGAGGTGTTCCCTGGAGGTGGTACGCCCGGCTTTGGTTGCGGTGAAGCCCCCGGTCCCCGGTGCGCACGGCCCCCTTGGTTCCATCACAGCTGCCCTCGGGCAGCTGAGGTGTTCCCTGGAGGTGGTACGCCCGGCTTTGGTTGCGGTGAAGCCCCCGGTCCCCGGTGCGCACGGCTCCCTTGGTTCCATCACAGCTGCCCTCGGGCAGCTGAGGTGTTCCCTGGAGGTGGTACGCCCGGCTTTGGTTGCGGTGAAGCCCCCGGTCCCCGGTGCGCACGGCCCCCTTGGTTCCATCACAGCTGCCCTCGGGCAGCTGAGGTGTTCCCTGGAGGTGGTACGCCCGGCTTTGGTTGCGGTGAAGCCCCCTGTCCCCGGTGCGCACGGCCCCCTTGGTTCCATCACAGCTGCCCTCGGGCAGCTGAGGTGTTCCCTGGAGGTGGTACGCCCGGCTTTGGTTGCGGTGAAGCCCCCGGTCCCCGGTGCGCACGGCCCCCTTGGTTCCATCACAGCTGCCCTCGGGCAGCTGAGGTGTTCCCTGGAGGTGGTACGCCCGGCTTTGGTTGCGGTGAAGCCCCCGGTCCCCGGTGCGCACGGCCCCCTTGGTTCCATCACAGCTGCCCTCGGGCAGCTGAGGTGTTCCCTGGAGGTGGTACGCCCGGCTTTGGTTGCGGTGAAGCCCCCTGTCCCCGGTGCGCACGGCCCCCTTGGTTCCATCACAGCTGCCCTCGGGCAGCTGAGGTGTTCCCTGGAGGTGGTACGCCCGGCTCTGTGTTGCGTGGAAGCCCGGACTTGCGGTGTGCACGTGGCCGGTGTCTCCTCTGGCTTCCCCCGGGAAGCCGGAGGTCCACCGGTTCTCGGGCACCCTGCTTCGGTCCGTCTCTGTCCTCCGTAGTCGTGTGCATGCTGCCTCGGTGGACCATCCAGCTTCTCCCG